>NC_080568.1:32435000-32801666 GCF_030253575.1 Rhododendron vialii | reverse complement strand
TTGCACCAGAATTCACTCTGAAGAACATGGAGCTCTTAATTCTCCGCTACCCGTGGTGAAAGGCCTTCCAAGTATCAGAGTTTATTCTAATGAGGATTGTTCAGAGGCTCGTAGATATTGAATTGCCAAGGTGCAGGAATTTTGAAGAATTTCACGGGTCAGCCTATCCATCCAAGTGCTAGAACTCGCTGATGAACAAAAGAAAAAGTGCTAGAACTCCTGAAGGATTTAAAAATGAGGCACCAAATTCGTCTCCCAGTTCATGGGAGATGGGTATTCGATAAAAAAAAAAAAAAACCAGGCTTTCTTATGGCTACTCCCAACATATTGTAATGTGGTCATCGACAGGAGTTACAGAATATACGTGAAAAAAGGGTAATACTAACTTCCTGAGCAAAGTTTTATTGGCAAGGGAAATTGGTGTATTGTTTGCGCTACTTTGTTTAAGCTTGGGTTGGGATATAAGCTAATGGAAACAATGCCCTCATCTCTGTATCGCTCCAATTTTTATCAGACGCATTTTGTTATTTCTTGGAAGGAATGATGTCACCGGAGGTTACTTGCACTAACAATCAATGTTTCCCCATCACATATTGTGTATGTTTTTTTGTACTTGCAATGTACTCTCTCTCTCTCTCTCTCTGGATTGACTTGAATATTAGTGAATATTTGGCGAAGGTCCTCAAAAAACCCCTAGGGACTGCCGGACTGCTCCTTGAAGCCAAATGCACTTTAACGAAATACACACCAGAAAAAGGCCCAAAATCAGACATTACAATTGCACAAGGGAAGAAAGCCAGTAACAACAAAATCTTTAAAGTAAACTACCATAGCAAACATCTGCCTCTTTCTGTCTAAGACATGCAGTGGATGTCCCGTGTTGTACGATCAGGATATCACATGACCAACTCACCACAAGAAAATAAACGATTTTGTGCATGAACTGTAGTCGATGATGATGAAAAGATGAAGATCAATGCACTACATAAGCATTCGATCACTTCCGCGAGATCTTCCACTTTATGAGGCAAACACATTTTCAATGCAGCAAAGAGTACTCGTCAAGAAAAGAAAACAAGAGATGAATGAACACTCATCCAAACTAGTGAAACAAGGTTACTCTCGGTGGTCAACAGACCTGTGGAGTGGACATCAAGCAAATGAGCGATTGATGATTTCCACTTCAGATATCAGGCGTGCACATTCTCAGTGCAGCAAAAGAGTAATCGGTCAAGAAAAAGAAGGCAAGCAAAGGAGCAAATAGCAATTGATGATTTCGATACGAGATATCAGGTATGCCCACTCTCAATGCACCAAGAAGAGTAATCAGTCGAGAGGAAAGCGAGCATAGTTTGGGTGAAACATCGAAAGGAAGATAAAAACAAAACACAATCCTGATTGGACGTTGGACAAGGCGCATACGGAAACCGAAGAGTACCTCATTATGTCTCATAAAACAAAAAACTACAACCAACAAAGTAGCAGTGCCACTATTAAAGGAATGCTAATTGACCTACCTAATATATCCAGATACATTCATCCTGGAGATTTTATTACCTAGTAATTTTAGAACCAAAAAGGAATATGGTGTACCATCCCGCACAGCGGAATAATACGAGGCTCTGATACATATCAATCGCTGATAGTCTCGGCGGACAGATCGTTCTCCTCGTCGTCATCACCTTGTCTTATTTTCGCAATCTCGGCATGGGCTCTCTCTAGAATCTTCCTTTTCTGCACTTCCAAATCTCTTTGGAAATCCATCCTCATCTTTTCCAGTTCAACCATCTGCTGTCTTTTCCTATTTTCAATCTTCTCGTATATGTCGCTGAACTTGTGAATAGAATCCGCAAGCAATCTGAAGGAAGCCCCATCAGATCTCTCCCTTCCCATTTTAACCCTCTTGGGCGGAAGTCCATCCGAATCATCCCCAGATTCTGAATTTACTGGGCTATCCCTCATTTCATCCAATCCACTCGCACGATTCAAAGAGACGTTAGGGTTCGTGAAAACATACTCCCCTGAGTCCACCCCACACGAGAGTCCTGTTTGTTTTGACGACATTAACAAATCCATTTTACTGAAGTAAACCCATCTTCCGGTCACGCCTTTGCTCTCACCCAACTTAGCCTTCTCCTTCTTGTATTTTTTCTTCAACGTATCCAAACGGTTTCTACACTGAGTGTCTGTCCTCACTATTTTTGAGTTTTGGTTTACTTTTTCAGCAACCTCTTGCCACTCTTCAGACCGGAGACTCTTTCCCCCGTGTTTAAGAAACCTTTCACCCCAAGCGTCTAACAAAACAAACGTCTCATCTTCAGTCCAATCAGAGAGTGAATTCCGCCCACCAACTGAAGGCTTTGAGGTGGATGGATCTACCACTGGAGGTGCAGCCACTCGAGGAGCGAATTCGTAACTTGATAACAAACTCTTTAACTTCCGCTTTTTTCGGTGCCTTCCTAAATCAACGTCTTTTATTCCTTCGCTTTCACCATTTTGTTCGTTTTCATCCTCGTCGTCATTCTCATTATAACCCTCATCCTCGTTGTCATCATTACCCTCATCATCATCATTTCCAAATTTGGCCATTTGTCTACTATCATTAGCCTCATTATTATCATCTCCCTCTTCATCAACATCTTCTTCATCAGCATAGTCATCATCATCACCATATAAATATTGATCACCGACTTGTTCGGGATAAGATAGATCCCGAACGGGAAGCTTGGGCCTTTGAGGCGACCTATAAAGGCTCCGATAACTCGTATCATCATCAGAGTCGTCCATTTAAGCACAATTCAGGGTCAACAAACTCCAAAGACAAGAAACACACACAACCCAAGTCTCTATCACAAACCACTTCAATGTACCAAATACTGAAGCATAAATAACCCAAAGTTTCAAATCCCAAATACCAACATTCAGTTCAAAATCACCAATTTTCACCTTTCTATTAGCAACTAGGTCGCAGAAAAAGAACTGCCCATTAACCTTCACTCTAAAGAAGAAAAAACTAAATCCCAAAAAAACCCAAGTTCGAACCCATAATACCCAAATTTTCTGCTTCAAATTCTGAGAAAAACAACACCCTTATCACAAGCTACAAGAAAATAAAATCGGTACAGTAAAAACCAACCTGGCTCCAAATCACCAATAACTCCAACTAATAGAATCATCAGTAACACCAAGAAAATCCAAGAATTCAGTACTCAAGAAGAAACAAATGAGCAACTTCACCTTTTTTCTGTAGAACGAAATACCCAGACATATAAAACCCGTAATTCTTACCTCAAATAACAAAAAGTCTCGAACTTTGAGTGTACCCAACACCGAAGAGGCAGGCAAAACCCCAGATCATATTTCTGTAAAGCCTAAAAGTAACGATTTTTATGCTAAATTGAAGACGAGTGAGAGAGGATATTGGGTCGGATTTCCACATGTGAAACCCTAATTTCAGAGGCAAGTTTGACCCTTTTTCGGGGGTTTTTGGCTTTCGGGAGAAGGTAAAGAGGAAGTGCAACCTGGACGGTACGCATCTAGTGGATGGATTGGAAAAGTAGCTGAGCCATGCTAACGTCCGCCGGTTTTCGGGTCCCACCTGTTCTTGGGTCTGGATGTAGCTGGAGTGTCCCAAAAAACATTAAAACTTGGGGAGGGTGAGTTATTTACTGTTTTACCCCTTCTTCTATTTTTCTTTTTTCTTGGGTGCTGCTATTCGCAGCCTTTTATTTTCTCCCGTAGCCTACTACATTTCGGTAAATGGTTGTTGAAAATCATAAATAACATTTCGGTAAATTGCTGTTGAAAACAAGATTATATTTCGGTAACTACATGTCGAAAATATGTTCAACTTTCGGTAAACAACTGCCGAACATGCATTTTCGGTAAACATCTGTTGAAAAAAATATTATATTTCAGTAATTGGATGCTGAAAATATATCTCAATTTCGGTAACTAACTGTCGAGTATAATTGAAAAATTTTAATGGGCTATGGAAGTAAATAGAGGGTTCCGAATAGCAGCGCCCTTTTTCTTTTTTGCCTGTAGGATTAGTAAGTTAAATAGCATATTAGTATGAAGTTAGATTGCAGTATGACGACCCTAATCGGAACCGATAGACATAATTTAACATTTCCTAGTTGGTGGGAATGCCTTTGGTCACTTCATGGGAGAAAAGCTTCATTAGTAGCCCCTTTTTATTTATTTGGCTTATTCTATTCACTTAAATGCGACACTCATAGAACACGAGACTTATTTTATAAGTGAGTATGATAAGTTTGAAATAAATTAATTATTGTTTAGTGTAATTTATTTTTGTAGCATTTGGTTAAATTCTTTGGATTAATCAATTGTACGATGAGAGCAATCGAGAAAGTATTCTAATAGAAATCGATGGTGGAAAAAGTTTAGATAAGACAATTCTGAAGACGCTCAAGACACATCTTTCAAACTTCTTTATCTTTAGTAACTTTTTTTTTGGCTTTTGATCAAAATTGTTTAAAGTTTAGCATCTCAAAATGAACAAGTAATTTAGATACATAACGTGAATTTGACAAATATTCAAAGTGGACAACACAATAATCAGTTCTCTAAATTAAGGTCGCAATGACTTAACTGCAACAACGAAGGACAAAATTAGTTTTTCTTGTGAGGAATTTAGTTCAAAAACTTTAATTGAAATCTATATTATTCAAGATTGACTCAATTAAAATTTATATTTGAAAGCAGTAACCTGATAAACAAGTTATAAAAATTATTTTCGAAAATAGTGACCTGATTAACAATTTAATTATCTTAAATAATATTATAAATTCCAATTAAAATTTTAGAAACGAAAACACATCACTTATCTTGGTATCTGCGATGCTTCTCTCTCCATCTCATGCCATGGATGGATCATTTATCCTAGGATAACAAAGTAAGTTTTTTCCCTGACCTGGCATGCTCCTATTGGTGGAGCTGCAATGTAATTAGAGGCCATGTTCCAGCTTACGTGGATAACGTTTTATGAGAATGCCTCCAATTCAATACAAATTACAGGATTGCCATGAATAATGCTAACCAAAGGTCCCTTGTCTTTTAAAGTACAAAGAAGGAGCCCTCAGTATTCAAGAAAACAAAGAACTAAGACGGTAGGAGAAGGGGTTAATATAAGTTGGTTGAGAAAGGGCAATAGATTAAACTTGATACATTGGACGTACCATCAAACATGTTGTACGTTAAGTTTAAAATTAGTTGTACATATAAATTACTCATTATAAATGCTTACGGAAGCTCACTAAAAAAATCTAGATTTACCTATGCAAACTTCCAATGTGATATGAAAAAACAAGAAGCTCAAGAAAACATGAAAAGCTCTACGCAGTCGGTAGGATATCCTTGTTACGACAAAGCATTTCACGGTTTACTCCTTTTTACAAGAAAAGAAAGAACCAAACTTCCATGGTAGTTATGCATAACGTCATAAAAAACCACGAGGAGCTTAACTGTGCATTTTACTAATTCAAAAAAGGAAGTTATGTGGTGACACAATTGAACGTCCGAGGGTTAATACGAACATAGCTCAAAGGACAGGGGGTCAAAGTGAAGTTTTCTTAGGATTTTTCTTCTGAAGGGTTATTGTATCATCGAAAAGAGGGTATATAGGTCTATTCAAGTCACAGCCATGGAGGCCCAAAAAAGCAAAAAAACAGGGGAGAGCGAGAGACCAGAGTGGGTGCTTGAGAATCACTCAAAAATCTAGAAAAGCAATGATCTTTGAAATGGGGAGTTCTTGGTTTTCGCACTCTCCCTCCCCATCGTCTTCCCCTTTATTAAACTCTTCGCAATCTCTTCTCCCCTACTCTTTCCCAAGATATGGAAGAAAGAACAGAACAGCCAAGGTTTTTATGCATCGTGACAGCCCAACCGACAGCGTTTTCTCGAAGAGGAGAGCTATCCTCTTTCTGGGTATTTCAGTTGTTCCCTTTCTTCAATTAAAGGCTACCGAAGCTCTTGAAGGTCAGTTGGTTTTTTGGGTATTTACTTGATTCTTTCCCAGACTCAGTGGTTGGAATTTACAGCGAAATTAAATTACTACTATCTTTTTGTTTAAAATTGATGAATCTCATGAGATGGGTTTTATTTTACAATATTGAACCTTTCTTCTTCTTCAAGATTACTGTTGTTGGGATGGCCATGATTGGATAAGTTTTTGTTCTTTTATCAAAATTCGTTGGGCGCGCATAAGCTGGCACGTACACGTACACCTGGTTAGAAAAAGACAAAACCCGTTCGGTTAACATTAAATAAATGTCTTTGCTAGTAGTTCTAAATTTAATTGAAATCAACATAAATGTGGATTCAAAGATTTTGGTTTGTAGCACAGTTAGACGGACCTATATGGACATTTCTATTTCTATCGGAAGAAAAAGGCGTGTTGTTGGGCCGTTCGTGGGTCCTTCTCGAATCCACATGATCGGAACTTGTTCATCTTTTAGAGCTAACCATGCAAAAAACAATCCTGCACTCTGGATCGAACCCGCTTATCTCAAGATAAATGTGTTTCCATTATTTGTTTATTGGTATGATATCCAATCAATATGATTTTTGGCATGGATGATGTACTCGATCAGTCCTAAAAGATGAACAGTTCCGAAAATTGAAGTGGGTTTGAGAAGTCCTCGCAAATGGCCCAAGGACTGGACTGACTGAAGAGGAGCTAGTTCGTTTTGGATTATATCATTACTGTGGTTATTCTCCAATTCAATATTTGCTCTAGTATTGGCTGATCAGTCATTGTAAGTACGTGATTGATGAGATAGATGCTTTCTGATATGCATGTAGAATGAGAAGAGAATTGGATTATGTGAAGTATGTTGTATTGAATTGGTTTGATGCTACCCAATACAGTCATATATTAAAGAGCTTCCCAAAGTGAATTGAGGCTTAGAATGCAACAAGGAAATGCTCTCGTTTTTCATTATTCTTTTTCTCCTTTTGGTAGAATCACATTTATCAACTTTCACTAAGCTGAGGAAACTTTGTTTTGACTCTTCTGGGTTTCAAGAATCCAGGAATGAGTCGAATGACCCTTTTCCTGTCCACCCCACTCATTTGATACCTTAAATAGTTAAATGTGATTTGAGAGCAGTGGCACGTGAATCAAAGAATGTCAATTTTCGTAATTTAATCCAGCTTAACTGACAAATCTTCTACCCAAAGACCTAGTAAATGCTCAAGTCTCCCTAAGTAGATTGATGGAAACATATTTTTACTTTGACGGTTTTCTCATGGAGTAGGAACAAGAGCAAAACCGTTTGTTCACCTTATTCCCCCCACTGTTATTGGGTCTATGGTTTAAGTCTTTAGGCTTGTGATTCTTAATTTCTTATCAGAATGAGTTATTTCTTTTCCTTCTCACCGTATCACCTAACAAGATTTGTCTACCTTTTGTTTGTAGCAATTTTTATCAAAACGTTCATAACCCAATTGAGAATAATAGGTTGTATGTTAAATTCTTATGCCATCTCAATGATCTCATTTTCTTTGCCTTAATCAATTTCATTGCAGGAGGACCTGAAATACAGACAGCAGAGCAGAAACAAAAATCAGAGGTCTGAATCGCTGCCAAACTTGATCTGAAAGAGTTTGGAACGAATTTGTTGTTTCTGTTTTCACACGATTAGTTGCAGTTGAAATCTTCTATATGGATTGTTTCACAGTTTCAGTTAAACAAGAAAATATTTTTTGGTACAGCAAACAGTTCAAGGAGATACACCACAGAATCCCTTTCTCTCTGTTCTGAATGGACTCGGAATATTCAGTTCTGGCGTGCTTGGTGCACTCTATGCATTGGCTAGGAAGGAAAAAATCGCTACTGAAGCAACGATAGAATCGGTAAACAATACTCCATTTGGTTCTCTTAATCTGTTTCCTCAGCCAGAAGAGATTTGACTTTCTTGATAAGGCTTTGCCTGATAGGTGATTAGCAAATAGAAATTTTCTGAACTTGTTCCGAGTATATGAATATTACGAAGTTGAACTCTTCTGGGACTAAAACTGTTGCAATCTATTTCCCTGTATACCAATTACTCCCTTAAAAGTATATAGGAAACCTGTAATTTCACATTAGGCACTCGTTTCTCCCACATTTTTGCTTAATCTTATTGTAGGAGAGAAAACCTCAGAAAGTTTCATGTAGGAAATTTTCCTGCAGGTTGTTTAATCTCAAATGGGTTTCGCCCTTTTGCAATATTAGCACCCTTTCCTATTCCAAAGTTAGAATATTATTGTGATACACATATCTTGTTTACTGGTTGGCTGCGCAGATGACAAAAAAGCTGAATGAGAAAGAAGTGGCGATTGTTTCGCTGGAGAAGAGCTTTGAGCTGAAGCTGCTAAACGAGAAGGATGAACGAAACAAACAACTTAAAAAAGCAAATGAAGAGCAGCAGTCTTTGATGAACCAATTGAAATCGGCAAACAGTACAATAACAGGACTTGGGAAGGAGCTACAAAGTGAGAAAAAACTAGTTGAGGATCTAAAAATCCAAATAGAGAATCTTCAAAGCAATCTCTCAAAGGCTGGGGAAGACAAGAAGGAACTAGAAGAGAAGATGAAGAAGAAGCTTAACTCGATTGAAGTACTGCATGAAAAGATAACGTTGCTCAGTTCGGAGATCAAGGACAAAGAAGAAACTCTTTCTAAACTCAATTCCTCACTTGCTGAAAAAGAATCAGAGCTTAAGAAATTGAAGTCTACCTTCGAGAAAACCAAGAATGAACTAGTGGGAGCAAATACAGAAATGAGTAGATTGAAACTAGAGATTCTGAAAAGTGGAAAAGAGCTGGAATTGAAGAATACGGCTGTCAATGATTTGAATGCTCAAGTGGGTTCTTTGACTGTTGAGAGAGATGATTCTATCAGGAAATTCAAAGCTATTCAGAAGGAGTACACTGATCTGAAGTCATCTTCCTTAGAAAAGGCTGCTGCAGATGCCAAGCTTTTGGGAGAAAAAGACTACACGATTCACCAGCTTAAGGAAAAGATAGATGTTGCTTCAAAGGAAGTGAGTGAAAACCAAGTCTTAGTTGCCAATTTGACCCGAGAACGGGATGATATGAGGAAATCTCTCGATCTTGAATTGAACAATGTGAAGAATTTGAAAAGTGAGCTCCAAATTACACAAGAAGCTCTTGGGAAGTCAAGCAACGAGGTTTCTGATCTGGCAAAACAATTACAGCATTCAAGAAGTCTGTGCTCTAGCCTTGAGTCCGAGATTTCCAGGGTTACGGCTGAGTTTTCCGAAGCTAAGAATTCTTTTGACCGGAACCTTGTTGAGGCAAAACGCAGTGCAGAAGTGTTATCTAGTGGGCTTGCATCAGCAAAAGAGGCTCAGAAGAAAACAAAAGATGAGCTGAAAATCGTGTCTCGTGATTTGGCAGCTGCTGTAGAAAATCGCAATAGCCTAAAGAAGGAATTAGTGGACGCGTACAAGAGAGCAGAAAGTGCAGCCCACGATTTGAAAGAAGAAAAGAAGGTTGTTACCTCTTTGACCGAAGAATTACAAGCTTTGGAGAAACAGATTTCAGAACACAAAGAATCTCAAAAGTCTCTCGAAATAGATTTGGAAGAGGCTACCAAGTCGCTTGCCGAGATGAATTCAAAAGCGATGGTAATTGCTAGAGATTTAGAGACGGCGAAATCTCACATTTCAAGCCTTGAAGAGGAGAAAGATGTGATTTATAATTCCCTTTCTGAGCAGAAACGGCTTTCTCAGGAAGAAAGAGAAAGCATGGAAGATGCACATAACATTGTGATGAAGCTTGGGAAAGAAAGGGAGGTGCTGGAGAAGAGAGGGAAGAAACTCGAAGAGGAACTGGCATTTGCTAAAGGTGAGATATTGAGATTGAGGAGTCTCGTAAATTCTTCGAAACCTATTGTGAATCATCGGGTTGAGGAAAAAATTGAAGCGGGGGCAAATGCCGCGGTTTCTGTGAAGAAAAGTGGTAGGAGGAGAAAGGGAGTTCCCCAACAAGATAATTCATAGTACAATACCGGGATTGCTGCCTATATTATTTGCTGGGTTTTTTTCCCATTTGTAGAAATGTGACCAAAAATCACAGAGGTTGAGGAAATTAGTTTTGTATGTACTGAATCTTCACAAGTTAGTAGTTCAACTTTCTGCTATGAGTGTATAACTGTATATTATCAACTTGAGGAATGTACTGCATTTTTTTTTGTTACAGGAGTCATGCAGTGACTGCAATGTTTGGAAATCCTCTATTCCATCTTGAATCAGATAACAAGTTTTTGCTACGTTTGGGGGCCGGTTGTTCAAACGGATATGAGACATATCCGATGTTTGGATTGAATTGTGGAGTATAAATTATTGAGGAGATATATCTGGTCAATGTTTGGCTAAAAGTTTTACCGCCCGGATTAAATGTCCGTGTCAGATATATTATCTCGCATGAGACGTATAGTACCAAGAGGATGCAATTTTATCATCACTGTTGGTCTAATGAGATTAACGAGGGTATCTCTTTTATCTCTTTTTCTTTTTTAGTCGAACAACCGGGACCTTGGTGTGTTAAATTATGTGAAGTCCAGACTATTTTTGATGGTGAGATTGGAGCAGTAACTGAAATTTGAAGGAAGAGCAAAAAAGAGGAACTTCGACCACAGTGGGAGTCGAACCCACGACCTTTTGATCCGAAGTCAAACGCGCTAATCCACTGCGCTATGCGGTCACCCTGTTGGCTGATGTGTTTGTTTTAAGGGATCATACTCTTGTTCTCAGTATGGCAGATACAAGAGGTTTTTTCACTTTCCAAACGCATTTTTGGGTAGTGATTTATATACTCCACTTTTTACTAACCGCACTTCTTTTTTTTGGTGTGTGTGAAGTTACCAAAACACCCTCCCCTTTTCAATATTTTCTTCTTGTTATTATCCAAATGAAATTATTTTCGTACAAAATTTAAGGATATTTTGGTAATTTCATTCACTCAAAACAAAGTAAAAAATAAGTGCGAAAATCACTCCCTTTATTTATATAACAGTATCATTTTTACTTGCCCTTTTCATTTATATAAGACTGTAAGTCATAAGTGTCCGATCCAACTTACTCACACCCCAACTAATTTCCGAGGATCCAATCCCATCAAGAATTCAATTAATGCCGAGAAAAAATTTATGTTTCAACCGGCCCCATAAGAAGTAGCAATAAATAGCACCTGAAAGGTTTGATATGATTTCAGTACATATCAACATAAAACGGTAAATGGTATTTAATCCAACACTACAAATCTCATGTTTTCAAATGATACCCATTTAACACGACTTTTGGCGTTATTAATTTTCTCAACCAAATGCAATAAGAGAAATAGAGAATGAACTCGATTATTGAGGTGGGCTCGGTGAATACCCAAAAACAGTATGAACTGTATCCTAAGTCCATTTAAGGTTTAAAAAAATTGATTTTCACGTTCCTTTTTTTTGATATCAATACTCTCTTTTTTTTTTGTTTTATAGTGCATGTATTTTTTTGTAAAAGACAAAAAAAGTATGAATATAAAAAAGGAGTGTGAAACTCAATTCAAACAAAATAAGGACTTTCTTCAAAACTAACACACACTACGAGTCGCTGAGTCGGCTAGTGTGTTTCTGAGTAACCTTTACCAATAGTAGCAAAGAGGGAAGAAAGAAATAAACCCTGCACTCTGCCCGGCCCTCTATCGATCTTGATCTTGGTGACTCTCTTTCTAAAACTTTTGATTTCATCGATTTGAAATCTCAGTTGAATCTGAATCTCTCACTACTGAATTTCTTGAAGTCGATCTCTTTCTGCTTAAAAAGGTTAATTGATTATAACTATGATCGATATGAATACGGGTTTAGATCGGTTTGGATTTTGAACTAATCAAGTTTGAATAATTGGGTTTTGGAATAGACCCTTTGGTTTGATTGTTTTGGGAATCAAGTTTGAATTTTGAAGGAACAGGTATTAGGGCTGTGATCTGGGTTGTCGAATTTTTGAGGTTGTAAATTTGAGGGTAGATGTTAGGGTAATCATTAGAATTTGGACCTCTTTCTCTATCTCTTTTCCTGTCAGAGGATTGTCAAGTTGTCATTAGTTGGGTTGGTGAAATCTCTTGATCTTGTTTGGTAATTGGGTATTCAATACACATCCAAATTGATACGAGCATTGGTTTGGATTGATCTTTGAAATCTGAAACTTGGAGAATTGGGTTCTGGAAGTGACCCTTTGGTTTGATTGTTCTGGGAACCGAGTCTAAATCCAAAGTAACGAGGTTATGATATTTTTGAACAATTGGGTGTGAGAAATATCGAGACTTTTGCCTACTTGTGTTTCAGTTAGAGGGTTTTATCAGTGATCAGTTGCATTGGTATGAAGAATTGTGTTGGTAATTCAGAGAGGAAAGTTGATTTTGTTTCATATTGAAATCACCACGAATATGGGTTTGGGTTGGATTTTTAGCTTTGCAGTTTTGAGATTTTTAGCATCGAAGTTTTCACCATCGGATGCTGAATATAAGAGAAAAGGGTTTTTTCATTTTGGACTATTTGGGTGTTTTGGGGAGTTGGGAAGTTGGGTTCTTTCAGTAGCAGCTAATATCATGTTCTGCGGTGCGAAGTTATGAGATCCATGGCTCATTGGCGTCCAAATTGTTTGCCTCCAGTGCTTGTACTATCTAACTCTGGGAGTTTTCATGGCAATCCTCGTTGGGACTCGTGTCTCTCAGATGAGTTTAGTTTATTTCTTTGATTATGCTGCCATCACTGCTTCAACAGTTACTGGTTGGTGTGTCATCGTGTCATTTGTGCTCAGTTCGCTAGCAGGGTGAGGTTCATCTTCCTTTTGTTTGCTCCTTATTGATTGTCGTGTCCGTATACTAGTTCCTTGCTGATTTGTATGGGAATAACATTTGTGCGGTTCTGTTAGAATTTTTTCTTCTTTGAAGCAGATCTGTTTACATGCTGTATTTGGTTGAGAGGGCAAAGAAGTGCTTAGATTTCTCAGCCACCCTCTACATCATCCACCTCTTTATATGCATCATGTATGGAGGTTGGCCTTCATCAATAACTTGGTGGATTGTGAATGGAACTGGAATTGTAGTGATGGCATTGTTCGGTGAATTCTTGTGTGTAAGACGTGAGCTGCAAGAAATACCCATAATGAGATTCCGTTCAAGTAAGCAAATGCCTTTTCCCTTGCTATTTAGTTATGCCTAAGAGTGACTACATGAGAGATTTCCTTTTATGCCTCAAATACTCAAAACAATTTGTTGCCTCAAGTTCTATGCTGCCTTGTTCTTGTATGTGTCACCGCTAGTTTTGCACATTAGATCATTTGTTATCAGTTTTGCACTGCAGCCACTGCTTTATTACTTCCATTCTACTCTCGAGCCTTTGGTATTTCCTTGAGATACATCGATTTTAAGGCAAATTTTTATTTTTGCTTCACTTTGATTTTCTGGCATATTAAATTTACTGAAATGGTGCTGTTTTTATGGTCAATATTGATCTTATTTTCGATTGTTTTAATCATATTCACATTCCCTTCTAGATTGTCCTTGGGTTTATTTAGCAGGTATGTCGGGGGTAGTCTGGGTAACTAATGTGGTACTTTTGTTTGTTTTTGAGATCTCCAATTTCTTGCTGCTAACGTCCAACTGTGAATGGTACACTTCTATTGAGAATACTTGTGCTGGTATCATCTTGCCTGGCTTTTGTACCCCTTCCAGCTAGACATATGAGACGAGGCATCTCCTTCATTTTGATTGTTTGACATGGTTATTGGATTCTATGGCATGGCGGAAATTACTTTGCTTGATATTTGGAAGACATACTGTTTCGTGTTTTGTAATGGATGTGTTTACCTTCTTCATTCAGTATATGAATCGTACAGTTTAGCCTAACATTGACCATCTATTTGGTTAATGTATCATAAATGAAAATAATGCAATTCAAATCAGTTTGGCACTTTCCTCTATTTGGAAACCAAGTTAAGATCTACACCGTTGAGCTTTTTGAGGTGCCATCTCAGGTCTCACAGTCTGATACAATATCATTCTCTGTACTCGCATAAGAATAGAAGTCTCGGCCTTGAAGCGTTTCTCTCGTTGTTTGGATTGGTTGTTAAGGCTTCAGTTTTCCATTTTCGTATTTTGTTTGGTAACTACTCAGAAGCCTTTGATTGAAGTGAAATGCCATTTCTGTGTTGGATTTTGCTCCTATTCAGTTCAATATATACATGCTTTTGCGGTGTATGTTTGTGAGGGACTAGTTTTTGCAGAGGCCTGGTGCTTACAATACCTTCTGAAAACATTACTTGCTTTGCATGGAGTTTTTTTTTTTGTTCCAAGTGCAAGGAATACAATATCATCTAGTTCCATGTATATTGAACAGTTGGAGTAACGAAATTCTGGTGTTTCCAACGAAAACAGCAGAATATCGCGAATTCACACCAGAACAACGAATCAAATAAAAGAAAAAGTTGGCAACATGAATTCGGAAGTTTTGACCATTTGGCTTTCAGAATAACGTTTATTTTGTGATTTTATACATGTTCCTTTTTTACAACTCAGTTAACCAATCTGTAAATTGTCAAAGTTTATCAATTAATTGGCGTTTATGTACTTGCACAAGTTTTAGTTCCTGTTTGTAAAAAGTTTCTTTGTATGTTCGCAATCTCCTTTTGGCTGTTTTGAAATGTTTCCCAGACATTTGTCAAATGTTTCCATTTCTCTTTTTGGCGAAACAACGCACTGCAATAAATTTCTTTCCTTCTTCAAGCGATAATGTCAGGAAAACTAATTGACGGTATTTCTTGCAGATGTTTGACTGATTGGAGAAACTCGACAGGCAGGCAAGAACAGATTTCCTTGCAGGCTGAAGTGACCGCGGTTTTTTGCTTTTTTTCCTGAATTGGGAGGAACTCGAGACTGATTGAGCTTCCAACTTTTTGAAGTCTTTCTTATATCGAATTCGTTCTCAGCTGGCAGCAATAGCAGGCCATAGCAATCTGAAATTTCTTTTTGGTGGAAGCAGAGGAGTAGAACTGCGTAGGCGACTGCGTTACGGAACCCTGATTGTATAATTGGTGTGGTTTCAGAGAGATTTCAGTTCCCCTATGTTTGTAACTAGTGGATGCACGTTGAAATCTAATATAGTCTCAATTTAAATAAATTATTTGTTATACCCAACTACTCTACGCTATAGTTGTAATCACCACAAAAGGTCAGTTATCATTTTAATGTGTGTGTGTGTGTGTGTATATATATCCTTATTTGATTATGAAAGACAATATTTACATAGAGATACATAGCCTAAAAAATGAGGGTGGAGATATATAGATTTATTATAATAATATTCTCTGTATTTTTGTGTGTATGCAGTTATCAAAACACCTTCCCCTTTTCAATATTTTCTTCTTCTTGTTATCCAAATGAAATAATTTTGGTACAAAATTTAAGGATATTTTGGTAATTTCATTCACTCAAAACAAAGAGGGGAGTGTGGTTAGTAAAAAATGAGTGCGAAAATTACTCCCCTTATTTATACACCAGTATCTTTTTTATTTGCCCTTTTCATTTATATACAACTATAGGTCATGAATGTCTGGTTGAACTTATTCACACCTCTGTTAATTCTTGAGGATCCAATCCCATCGTCTATAGGGGGAGTTCGATTAATGCCGGAAAAAAAGTTATGTTTCAACCGGCCCTATAAGAAGTAATAGTACCTGAAAGGTTTGATATGATTTCGATACATGTCAAAATAAACTGTAAATGGAATTCAATAGGATGCTGCAACCTTCTTGTTTTCAAGTTGATAATATATATTCTAAAATCACATCAAATGATATCCCACTTTTGACGTACTATTTGTTGAACACAAATTTTAATTTTTGAAATTTTACATGCCTACACTATTAACCAGATCCAATAAGAAAATGATCTCGATTATTGAGGTAGGCCCAATAAAAACACAAAAACGCCTTGAAGCAGATTCACAAGTCCACTCTCTCGAGCAAATCAAGTTTGTCAAGTTGATAATCTTCCTCCCTCAGTAAAGGCAAGAGTTTGAGCTCTGCAAGAGGGTAAAGGTAGAGTTCAGGATTATAGACTGCCTCTGAATCCTGTAAACTCACTCACTCCGCCATTCTCCGTTGACATAGGAGTATAGCCCAACCTAAGACCAAAAAAAATAAAAAATCCACTTTCTCAAAAATCACACACACACGACGAGTCACTGAGTCGACTCAGTGTAGTACCGAGTAACCTTTGCCAATTTTTAAAGCAATAGGGAAGAAAGAAACCTTCCACTCGGCCCTCTGTCGATCTTGATCTAGGTACCTCCCTTTCCAAAACTTCTGATTTCATCGATTTGAAATCCCAGTTGCATCTGAATCTATCGCGGCTCGAGTTTCCCAAATACCTCAATTAAGACCGTGTCGAACTGCTGAATTTCTTAAAGTCGATCTCTTTCTGCTTTAAAAGGTCAGTTGATTATGATTATGATCGATATGGATGCGGGTTTGGACGGGATTCGATTTTGAACTAATCAAGTTTGAAAATTTGGGTTTTGGAATCGACCCTTTGGTTTGATTGTTCGGGAACCAATTTTGAATGTGATCTGGGTTGGGGAATTTTAGGGTTGTCAGCTTGTAATCAGTTGCATTGATAAAATCTTTGGGAATCTGTGGGCTTTGTTTGATAATTGCGTATTCGATACACATCAACATTGGTTTGGATTGGGTTTGAAATCTGAAACTTGAAGGATTTGGGTTCTGGAAGTGACCCTTTGGTTGGATTATTCTGGGAACCAAGTCTAAATCCAAATTAACGAGGTTATGATATATTTGACCATTTGGGTGTGAGAAATTTAGGGACTTTTTGCCTACTTGTGTTTCAGTTGAGAGGGTTTCATCAGTTGCATTGGTATGAAGAATTCGGTTGGTAATTCTGAGAGGAAAGTTGATTTTGTTTCATATCAAAATCACTACGAATATGGGTTTGGGTTGGATTTTTAGCTTCGAAGTTTTCACAATTGGTTGCTGAATATAAGAGAAAAGGGTTTTTTCATTTTGGACTATTTGGGTGTTTTAGGGAATTGGGAAGTTGGGTTCTTTCGGTAGCAGTTAATATCATGTTCTATGGTGCGAAGTTATGGGATCCATGGCTCATCGTCGTCCAAATTGTTTGCCTGCAGTGCTTGTACTATCTAACTCTGGGAGTTTTCATGGCAATCCTTGTTGGGACTCGTGTCTCTCGGATGAGTTTAGTGTATGTCTTTGATTATGCTGCCATCACTGCTTCTACGGTTACTGGTTGGTGTGTCATAGCATCATTTGTGCTCAGTTCGCTAGCAGGGTGAGGTTCATCTTCCTTTTGTTTGCTCATTATTGTCGTGTCCATATACTAGTTCCTTGCTGATTTGTATGGGAATAACATTTGTGTGGTTCATGTTAGAATTTTTTCTTCTTTGAAGCAGATCTGTTTACATGCTGTATTTGGTTGAGAGGGCAAAGAAGTGCTTAGATTTCTCAGCCACCCTCTACATCATCCACCTCTTTATATGCATCATGTATGGAGGTTGGCCTTCGTCAATTATTTGGTGGATTGTGAATGGTACTGGAATTGCAGTGATGGCATTGTTAGGTGAATACTTGTGCATAACATTCCGTGAGATGCGAGAAATACCCATAACGAGACACCGTTCAAGTAAGCAAATGCCTTTTTCCCTGCTATTTAGTTATGCCTAAGAGTGACTACTTGAGAGATTTTCTTTTATGTCTCAAATACTCAAACAATTTGTTGCCTCAAGTTCTATTCCATGTTTCATTTTTTTCTAAGATTTTGATGTTCGTGCTCCACTTTTTACTGATGGCGCTCCACTTTGTTCATGAAGTTACTAGTAACTTCACGTTAAAAGTGGAGCACCATCAGTAAAAAGTGAAGCGCGAAAATCAGTTTCCTTTTTCTATCATCATTATTTGTTGGGTATCTGTGGCTGAATATGCTGCATTGTTTTTGTATGTTTCACCGCTAGTTTTGCGCATTAGATCATTTGTTATCAGTTTTGCACTGCAGCCACTGCTTTATTACTTCCATTCTACTCTCAAGCCTTTGGTATTTCCTTGAGATACATTGATTTTAAGGCAACTTTTATTTTCGCTTCAGTTTGATTTTCTGGCATTAAATTACTGAAATGGTGCTATTTTTATGGTCAATATTGATCTTATTTTCTATTGTTTTAATCGTATTCTCATTCCCTTGTAGATTGCCCTTGGGTACATTTAGTAGGTATGTCGGGGATAGTTCGGGTGACTAATGTGGTACTTTTGTTTGTTTTTGACATCTCCAATTCCTTGCTGATAACATCCAACTGTTAATGGTACACTTCTATTGAGAATACTTGTGCTGGTATCATCTTGCCTGGCTTTTGTACCCCTTCCAGCTAGACATATGAGATGAGGCATCTCCTTCATTTTGATTGTTTGACATGGTTATTGGATTCTATGGCGTGGCGGAAATTACTTTGCTTGATTTTTGGAAGACTATTCTGTTTCGTGTTTTGTAATGGATGTATTTACCTTCTTCATTCAGTATATGAATCGTACTGTTTAGCCTAACATTGACCATCTATTTGGTTAATGTATCATAAATGAAAATAATGCAATTCATATTAGTTTGGCCTGGTGCTTACAATTTTACCTTCTGAAAACATTACTTGCTTTACATGGAGGTTTTTTTGTTCAAGTGCAAGGAATAAAATATAATCAAGTTCAATGTAAATGGTTGGAACATTTTCGCTTGCTAAGATACTAAAATGAAACTGTTGGAGTAACGAAATTCTGGTGTTTTCTACGAAAAACAGCAGAATATTGCGAACGCATACAAGAACAATGAATCAAAGAAAAGAAAATGTTGGCAACACGAATTCGGAAGTTTTGACCATTTGGCTTTCGGAATAACGTTTGTTTTGTGATTTTATACATGTTCCTTTTTTACAACTCAGTTAACCAATCTGTAAATTGTCAAAGTTTATCAATTAATTGGCTTTTATGTACTTGCACAAGTTTTAGTTCCTGTTTGTAAAAAGTTTCTTTGTATGCTTGCAATCTCCTTTTGGCTGTTTTGATATGTTTCCCGGAAAATTTGTCAAATGACTCAAATGCTTCCATTTCTCTGTTTGGCGAAACAAAACACGGCAAGAAATTTCGTTCCTTCTTCAAGCGATAATGTCAGGAAAACTAATTTTACGGTATTTCTTGCAGATGTTTGACCGATCGGAGAAACTCGACAGGCAGGCAAGAACAGATTTCCTTGAAGGCTGATAGGTGCTGCGGGTTTTTATTTTTCTTTCTTGAATTGGGAGGAACTCAAGACTGATTGAGCTTCCAACTTTTTGAAGTCTTTGTTACATCGAATTTGTCAGCTGGCATCAATAGCAGGCCATAGAAATTTGAAATTTCTTTTAGGTGGAAGCTGAGGAGTAGAACTACGTAGGCAATTGCGATAGGGAACCCTGATTGTATAATTTGTTTGGTTTTAGAGAGATGGGGTTTTTTTTTTTTTTTTTCGCGACGATAATATGTTTCCCAAGAGGAAAAACTAATCTGGGCATGCCAGTATTCTGGTTCTGCATTTGAAAAACATTACGAAATTTTCACTCACTAGAACTTCTAGATTAGTGGAAACACTCCCTAACGCTTCAAATTTGGTCCAAAATGCGACAGAAAAAGGGCAACATCTACCTTTTCTGGACATAATTTGGATCAGATTTCAGTTCCCCTATGTTTATAATTTATGGGCAAGCATAGATTGGTCGATTCAATTGAGTTTGCGTAGGCAAATGAGAAATTGAAGGCTTTTTTTGGCTAGAAAATCCATTTGGATTATTTTTTGTCCTTATTCATTTTTTATTTTGCATTTGTTAGTTTTTTTTCCTTTTTTTTTTGGATTATTGCTTCATTATGACGAGAGAAATCTAAAAGTAAAAAATTAACATCGAAATCCAATTTTTTTTTAATAAGGACAAAAAAAATCGGCTTATTGGCTTGTTTTTGTTTTTATTCAAAAAAATTGGGTTTCAATTATAATTTTTTCTTTTTAGATATCTCTTGTCACGATGAAGTAATAATCTACAAAAAGATTGATAAAAAACAATAAATGCAAAAAAAAATTAAATAAGAACAAAAAATTTATTCAAACGAATTATTTAGCCAGAAAAGGCGGCCCCGAACAGCAAGTATTTAAGAAAAAGTTATCCATGTCCTATTCTAAGAAAGTTCAATTGACCAACGCTCGAGCTAAGAAAACACGCTTGCAAAATCGTAATTATCCGACCTTCCTCGGATATTCCTAACCCAAAGCTTGTATAAAACTCGTGGATCAAAACTGGAGGTTGATCTCCACCATTGATTCTGCCACGTTTCAGCATCGACGGCTGGATAAGCATTGCATGATAAGTTTCAGCATATCAATTGGAGCTAAATCCCCACCGTTGATTCTGCCAAGTTTCAGCATCGACGGCTGGATCAGCATAGTATGACAACACAAAAGAAAAGTCTCACAGGAATGGTGTTTGAAGAATTTGGGAGTCCAAATTATTCACTAGCAGCAAAGCATTGCAATTTGCACCACTATATAAAGAGGTCTTCTGTCCTCCTTCAAACTAAAAAGCACAGAGCAAAATACCCCTTAATTTTCCTTCTGCAACATTTGCAATATTTTCCGGTGTCCTCTACTCCAACACCTGCAAATGGTAATTTATTTCATGGAATGATCCGGTCCTAATAACCGTCGAAGTTTTATTTTCACATCGTACGATAAAAGTATGTCACGAGCACGTACTAACCTTATGTTACTTTATAGAGTATATCGCATGCACTATTGCTATTCTTCTTGTAGAGTATTGCTGCGTAAACTAGTATTTTGTACAACATTTCGATACAAAACGATGACGCCTTTCGTAGTCTCTCTCTTCTTTTCTTTTTTTTAAACCAAGACGACCACCATTATGGTTAATAAATTACCTTATGGGGTCGGCATGATGCCCTAAATTCGAGTCAGAGCAAGATTTTATTAAATTTTTTTGCATCACCATGAATCAGAATTGAATAAGCTCATACTGTATATTATGATTTGAAATGTGCAATTCCCTTGCATTGGTGTTTGGACTAATAAGCTTTTTGTATGGTTGTCTTGTTGAAAGGCTGGCAATGGCAAGCAACAACATTTCACACTTAAAATCGAGGTATGCCAATCTTCGCGCCTTTGAATTTGCATTTATTTTCGGGATCATTGGGAGCACTAATGTTATTAATTTTGTTTTAATCAGAAAGAGTTTGATCGACGATCGGAGAGAGTTAAGTCTCTGGATTTTCATCCGACAAAGCCATGGTAACATATTTTTGCTTTCTTGGCCACTCATCTAATGCTACATGTATAAATAGAAATAATGTTTCTTCATCCAAATAAGGTGCAATGTGGGAAATTAACATTTGTAGTTAATAGAGCTCATGAATACGGCCTCGATCTTTCAGGATTCTAGCAAGTTTACATTCAGGAAAAGTCTGTATCTGGAACTACCAGTCACAAGTAAGCAATTTGTTTCTTATGTTTACCGACAGGGATTCAGAAAGGTATCTATGGCTAACTCAAGATTCATCTATTTTTACAGGCCATGGAGAAATCTATCGATGTCACAGAGTCACCGGGTATAAAATCTCTCTGAGTTGTTATGTTTTCCCTTGCCTCTAGTTTATGCATCGGTGTGTGTGTTTTTATCTACTAAATCAACTTGAGCTGAACATTTTTTCTTCCACTTAACAGTGAGAACGGCGAAATTTGTAGAACGGGAACAATGGATTGTTACAGGATCAGATGACAAGTTTATTCGCGTGTACGATTACAATTCTGCTGAAAAGATTAAAGAATTCGAAGCGCACACGGATTATATCAGGTCTGTGACAGTGCACCCTACCCTGCCATGTGTTCTGTCAGCGTCCGATGACAAGCTGATAAAGCTTTGGGATTGGGAGAACGACTGGGCGTGCACTCGGGTATTCGAAGGGCATTCCCATTATGTCATGGGAGTGGCATTTGAGCCGAAAAATGCCGTCGTCTTTGCTAGTGCATCACTTGATTGCAGTGTAAAGGTATGCATTTGTCTCGAAAAGTCTGTATTCGATCACAAACAGCCCAATGATCAAAACTCTCAACTATGCTGGGAACCAAGTTGGGCTTTTGACTGCATGCCATAGCTTCAGGGCTTGAATTTCCCGGGTTTCGAAAAGTTTCTGTTTTATCAAGTACTTGGTCTAAACAAACTGATACGGGAATAGGCGTTTTTCGGTATGTTTCTCTGCAACTGTAGCATGTTTCTTTGTTTTACAGGTATGGGATCTTGGTTCTCCCAATCCAAGTTTCACTCTGGAGGAACATTCAAAAGGGATAAATTGTGTTAACTTCTTCACAAGTGGTGATAAAACATATATAATCACTGGTTCTGATGATTATGCTGCTAAGGTATGCCAATGAGTCTTTATTATTTTTATTTTTTTTGCATTAGGCCTTGAAGAATTTCATTTCTGTAGAAATGTTTCATTTCTGAAGAATTCCGTTTAATATCTGAACTATATGTTATAATTGCATCTCAGGTTTGGGACTATGAGAGCGGAGCCTGTGTCCAAACCTTAGAAGGCCACACACACAATGTCACTGCAGTATGTGTTCATCCAGAAGCCCCTATAATAGTCACTGGTTCCGAGGATAAGACACTTCGCGTGTGGAATGCAACAAATTTCAGGTACACTGATCCGAGCCCAACAGCGTAAACTTTCGTACTGTGTTTAACATATCTGTGCTCATATGATCGCCACAAATTGAGCAAGCACACACTCTGATATATGTGGTTTGGCTCATTTTGGATTGCAAACTATTACTTGTAGGCTTGAGAACACACTGAACTATGAGCTTGGAAGAGTTTGGGCTATTGGTTGCATGAAGGGTTCACCACAGTAAGTTTTTCAGATTATTTTTGCCACTTTGTAGTATTTTTTACTTAATCATTTCAACAGGATTGTAATGGGTACATTTATCCTTCGAACAGGATTGTGATTGGTTGTGACGACGGTATGGTTTTGGCAAAAGTCGAGTGTTCTCGCAATTGGGATTCTGCGGAACTTCAAACCGAAGGCGAAGAGAAGGAGGACTAATCTCGACGCTGTTTGATGCCGTATTTGCTGCTACTGATAGCTCGCCCATGTTTTTCATTTGTAAAATAATGGTGTGTAACTTCGCGGGTATTCCGGTTGGAAGAGAGATAAATGTTGTATACTTACTTGTGCTTCTCTGTGTATTGAAGCAACTTATGTATGTACGGTGTATAGTTTGTTTAAGCGAAATAAATGGCCACTTATTATGCTTGAGAGCCAATTCCAGTAGAATAATGTGATTCATGGGTAGCTTCAACGTGGGAAAGGCATAGTGTCAATATCCATTAAAGGTAAATTTGATCTACATAACCAACAAATGGGCATGCAAGAGTCAACGGTCAAATAAAGTGACTTCAGGAACCACTGCCTAGTGCAGTTAGTTACCTACCACTCTCCTCCTTTAGGAGACGGAGGTTCGAGTCCATTCGTGGACAGTTTGGAATTAGGGTTATGGATAGTCCTTACACCTCCTGTGTTAACCTAATACACCCCGCTAATCATATTGTGTGGGAAAAAAAAAATAGAGTGACTTCAAAATCATGCTAAGTTTGTTAAACAATTTTTATTTATCACACAAAACAGTAGAAATATTTTCCACATTAATGCAACTCCAATGAGGGTTAACCAATTGGGGCTAACTAGCAAGTTAGCTACCAATCTACACTCTCAAACGAGATGCTAAATTGTCAAATCTCGTCAAGTACGTGACTTTTCTTTATTGAAATCCTGTAATTATATTCTTACGATATACTACTTTTCATCAATTCGATCAACTGAGAGAGAGAAACTTCACAAATTCCTAAGTCGCAAGAAAGTAAATTATTGTGAATTTCCTACCGTCAACGTGAATAGTGGCGGAACCAGGATTTTAGACCGTGGGGGACCAACTTAATAGGCACATTTTTATTTACACTAAAACTTATTAGTATACAATAGAGTTTTTGATTTCCAATATAAGAAACTTGTGCATTATAATTACTCTAACTTAAAACAGTATGAATCATTTTGTTCCCTTTACTTAGGCTACGACAATACTCACATGCCTAATTGTATGTTTATGAAAGAAATTAAGAAATGAGAATATAAAATAATCTATTTTTTTACTAAATCAAATTAAAATTATTAAGATTATATGAAACTGTTACATTAGTAATATTAATAACAGTCTTTCAAAAATCACGGGCGGCCGGGGCCTGCCCGGCCCCAAGGTAGCTTTGCCCTTAAACGTGGATGACCTATCTTTGAATAGACCGGGGTGGCATTTGTCGAGGTGTCCATAAGTTGACCCGGACACCAATTACCGCTATACCAAAAAAGGGAAGGCAAAAAAAATAAGAGAAGGAGACTTGTATGGCCCATTTTGTAGTACGATTAAGTTGTCTTGAGGCAAAGAACGAAATTTATAGAACCTCAAGGGTAATAATGGACCTTCCGTAAACCTCAGGGGCGGTTAGTGTAATTTTAGCCCAATCGGTTTTCGTAACTACAAAGCATCTATCAATTGCCAATGCCATCTCCCCCACTGTACAACTCTCCTCACGTACTCCATTTGCAAGCGTTGCTCTGTTACAAAGACAAATCTCTTTCTCTCTCTCCAGAATTGTCTCTCTCTAGACGTTGTGCCCGCGCTTTATCACTCTTCAGTTTGAGAGCAATTCGAACGAGGATCGTCTTGCGGCAGCTGAGACTGTCGGTTATTCTACCGCGATCTCACCTGGATCTCACCCGATCCAATCAAAATGGTAAGTCGCTTTGTCCTTCTCGTTATTCAAATCCATTCACAGTTGTGCGTATATTAGATCTGGCGCGAATGTCGTTACTTAATTCGATCTGAACATCTATTTCACTCGTGCTAGTTTATGACTGTCACGCAATTGCGTTTTCTTGCGCGTGTATTTGAATGCTGTGCTTGGAATTATCGGTTTGAGATTTGAATTAACTCGAGATCTAGCGTTAGAATGCGGTACTGATTCTGTTCGTGTGTTTGTTTTGATCTGGTGCAGCCTCTCAGATTGGAGATAAAGGTAATTATAGCATTCTTGTGAATTTGGAAGAATTGTTGAAGTCATGTGTGGATTTAACTTATGAGATTTTGATGTTGTTGACTATTGTTGCTTGATCAGAGAAAACTTGCTCAGAGATCAGAGAGAGTAAAGTCTGTGGATCTGCATCCGACCGAGCCATGGTATTTTAACTTTATTTGCTCGATTAATATGTTTGTTTGTTTTTAATGTGAATGGTACTGCCATGTGCCCTCTTTATAGGTCCGGCATAAAAAAATGTCGCAAAAACTAATTATCATTGAGTTTATTCGAATCTTGTATTTAAAGATCATAAAGATTAAATTTTATGCTCAATTGATATGTTTGTGTGTTAACTTGAGAGGTATCTGTGTGTGCCCTCTTCAGGGGTCCTGCGTAAAAGAATGCATACACCTTCTTACGAAAACTAATTAGCATTGAGTTTATTAAAACCTTTTATGTTAGAGCGGACGGGTTCTTAGAACATGGGAAATCATTTTTGTGATTTTTGGTTAAACGGTTTTGTGGTGATTCTGACGAGCGAGACATGATGCTTTGACCTTGCAGGATTCTAGCAAGTTTGTATTCAGGGACTGTTGGCATCTGGAATTACCAGTCTCAGGTATGCAACAGTTATGCTGTATGCTAGAAAAGAATGTTAAGCTACCATCCATCCCACTGGATAATGATATGTGCCTTCTAATGCCTTACAAGTTACAATGCCATGTTTCTTGTGACAAACCCGCATGTTTTCTTTTTTCTGTGTGTTTCTGAATGCGATTTTCTTTTCTTTTTTTGATTTGTTATTGTGGAGTAAATTGAAATCCCAGTAATTACTATTATTCGTAATTTGCAGTTCTTATTGTGTTTTCTATTAGTATTGTCGAAACAAGGTCGTTTTTGCAATTTTGCACCCTTTGCTGGTCAAATATCACTAGGCTAATGAATAATATATTCGAAACACGTTTTACCATCAGAAGGAGACCTGGCCAAAGTATGTATTGCAATTGCATAGATGTATAGCACATTCCTCTTACTATGTGGATTTGATAGTCTATTGCTAAGCTTGCCATTTAAAATAAGCTTATGACCTGTTGCTCTAAGTAACAAGTATAATACCGTGGCCGCAGATTCCTACCTTGTTAAACTTAAACACCACTTAAGAGTTGATATAATCCTTTGGTAGATCTCTCCAGGATGTTAAGCTCCTCGTGCTTGTCTCTCGGGTAAGTACCCAAGAACGTTATCATATTCATAACATTTGCCCACATGGACCTACCCAACCTCGTCTCTATGTGGACCCATTCGAGCATCTTTGATCGAGCCCGCGTTACTACTTGTTGCATGCTTTGTTTCCATTTATAACAATCCGACCGGCTTAATACGATATCTTCTTCATTCCGCATTCATATTGAAATTGTCCAAACACATTTCTCTTTTGGTGCTAGCCTGATGTCAGTCACAATGACTATGCCTTGCATGGTGCAATATTGTCTGTTTGAGTCTGCACTACCCACCAAGTGATACGGAGAGGTTCATGGGTTCATAAGCTTGCAACCTTCACCTCCCTCACCTCTTCTCTTTCATATGGGTCTCAAGCTTCAGGGAGCCTTGGCAATCTGGGTCACAGCAAGTGTACTGACGGACACACAACCCTTGAGCTTAAAAAGTGAAGCTCTGCCATCGCAAATTGGTTGGGATGGTGGAACTTGGTCTCATGAGCCCTCTTGATTGAAATGACCAAATAAAACTTCCATATTCGGCTAAAGAAGATACTTAGGGTACCACTTTTCTCTGACATTTTGTATTGCATAGAATAGAAGACTTCGGCATTTGTCTCAAACACAGTTGATCCATTTTGTGTTTAGTTAACTTTATAGAGGGTGGCATATCAACTGAACGGAAGCCAATTTTCGTGAGATTTCTTATATAATAACGCTTCAACTTACGAGCTCTATTTATTTATGTCAGCACATTTGGTTAAAATGCTCCCAGTTTCTCTTTTGAAGCATTTCTTACTAGTTCCAATGCTGTCATGAGAGGTCTTTTCACATACAAATCGTTTTGAAGGCCTTGCGGGCGAGCATGTCCTAGATCACTCTGTAGCTGGTGGCTAATTTTATTTTAGCCTTTCCTGTGATATGTGCTATTTCTGTCGACAGACAGCGGACATGGTTGTACTGGCAGCCTTTTCTGTGCTACCTGCTATTTCTGTCGACAGACACCGGATATTGTTGTATTTGCTATATTAGGGAATTGAAATGTTCTTTAAGTCTAAGAATTTAGACTCCCCGTCACACCCCAAAGCCACAAGGAACAGTAAAGTTGTGATGACTTCTATTTAGTTGTAGTAATTTTCTGATCATTTGATGCTAATTTAACTTTCTTTTTCTATTCTCAGACTATGGTGAAGTCTTTTGAGGTGACCGAGTTACCAGGTATGTGACTCACACTTCACATTATTTATTTGTTTGGTCAACTGGTAAATTTTTCTTGCATTTTTCGCCTTGATGCGGTCTTTTCTTGTTCTCTGATTTCTACTCTATGGATTTGCAGTTAGATCTGCCAAGTTCATTGCACGCAAACAGTGGGTTGTTGCTGGCGCTGATGACATGTTTATTCGTGTATACAATTACAATACGATGGATAAGGTCAAAGTATTTGAGGCACACACCGATTATATTAGGTGTGTGGCTGTTCATCCTACCCTACCTTATGTGTTGTCATCATCTGATGACATGCTTATAAAGCTTTGGGATTGGGACAAGGGCTGGTTGTGTACTCAAATTTTTGAGGGTCATTCCCATTATGTTATGCAAGTCACATTTAATCCGAAAGATACCAACACATTCGCTAGTGCATCTCTGGATCGCACCATAAAGGTAAGGGTTGAATTTTCTATCTGAGCAGCGATGCCTGTATGATTTGGTAGAACCAATCCCTCACTGTGAGTTCTTTTTCTTTTGTTCTTGTTCTCTTTCCAGATTTGGAATCTGGGCTCCCCTGACCCAAATTTTACATTGGATGCACATTTGAAAGGTGTAAACTGTGTTGATTACTTCACAGGTGGTGATAAGCCTTATCTTATAACTGGTTCTGATGACCACACAGCAAAGGTTTGCATTATATTTTCTTCTCTCCTCTTCCTTCCTAAGTTTGTACATATGCAATTTGAAAAGTATTTGTGGCTATATTCATTGAAATAGGTGTGGGACTACCAAACCAAAAGCTGTGTCCAGACACTAGAAGGCCACACTCACAATGTTTCTGCTGTTTGTTTTCACCCTGAACTTCCCATTATACTTACTGGTTCTGAGGATGGTACTGTTCGTATATGGCATGCTACCACTTATAGGTAAGTTTATGCTAAAACTTTCTTATTAGTTATTACCGACATTTGAATATGTAGACTTTCCTCGAACCTTGCTCTCTTATTGCTTTCAAGCACGATAGGACTTTATCGTATGGCACACTAGGTAAACATCCAACAAAATATACAACATGGGTGGCCATTAGTTAACTTGTTTTACTGATTTCAGTATAGCAGTTATTATTAGAAAAAGTTGAAAATTCAGACTGCATAATTATTATTTGCATTTATACTATTTTGATTGATGTGTAGACTTGAGAACACGCTGAACTATGGTCTTGAAAGAGTTTGGGCAATTGGACATATGAGAGGTTCTCGCCGGTAAGTGGTACTTGTTTAATTCTTACTTTTAACTCATTTCTTTTTTCTTTTTTGTGGGGGTGGAGGTTGATGTCCATCTTAGGTCACGGAGTATTGGGTAGTTATTTGTCTTACTAAAAGGTTTATGAGCTTTGGTGTCCCGTGGATGTGAAAAACTGGGAGATAAGTCATGCAAGGTATAAAAGATCATTCAATCCCATGAGTAGCCAACAACTGAAGGTTGGAACAAGACTTGATTGAACTGAGTTATTTCTTGACTCGAATAGAACATTACAATTTATTTGTTGCATCTATCCTTGGGTGTGTTTAACTCTTATCTGGCTGCGACCTCATCTTCTATTGCGGTCGTACTCTTTTACAGGATTGTAATTGGCTATGATGAAGGAACTATTATGGTAAAAATTGGTCGAGAAGAACCCGTAGCTAGCATGGACAATAGCGGGAAAATCATATGGGCTAAGCATAATGAAATACAGACTGTTAACATCAAGAGTGTTGGAGCAGATTATGAGGTTTAATTCAATTGCATTTTCATCTTTTGAACATCCTTATATCTGGAATGACATCTTTTTTGCTTCAGGTGTTGTTTAAATCCATTGTTCCCTTTTTCTTGTCAGGTTAATGATGGAGAAAGATTACCTTTGGCAGTGAAGGAGTTGGGGACCTGTGATCTTTACCCACAAGTGAGTTGGCCTTCTTTGGAAGTACTTGATATTCTCTCGTCTGGCTTGTGATGAGTTAAATTTTATACTTGCGTGGTGGTCTTCTTGTGGATGTTGTCTTGGTTCTATTTGATTTGCAATGCAAATACTTATCATGCAAAGATGTCTACTAGATTAACTTTCATGATGTTCATTTGTGATCACATAATAAGAGTTAGCTGGTCGTGCTTTAGGTGTTTGACTACTTTTATGCTTAATGTACATTTTACCGGTCATTCTTGTTGTCCTGATGGGAGAGAGTTAATCCATGAACTAGTTTGTACTTTGTCGTCTATTTGAAATTTTCTTTTGACGAAAGTATCATTGTAGTAAGACGGTGTGTAGTTGTCAGTTTGGAGTCATATATGGTGCTCTCCTGTTTTTATATGCAAAATGAAACTCATAGATGATTTGCAGAACTTGAACCATGTTTGAGAAACGTAAAAAGTCTTTGGCAGTCATTCTCAAGGGTGAACACTTAGATTTGCGGGTACTTTATTTGAGTACAAATTGGAAGTCATCTTTGTTTCCAGCCCAACCTCCTCCTAGAATTGAATGTGGACTGGACCGGCACTTGATCTTGTTGTTTCAGTCAGCATTTTTTTCAGTTTGGTGCCTCCAACGTTACTCCTATTATAGCTCTCTTTATGGTGCAATTGTTTTAGATTAGACACAATTATCTTTTACATCTTTTTTCTCATTTGACTGGTGCAACCTCTAAGTTTGCATCTATCCTCATTGGATACTGTATCTTGTGTACAGGTGGCACTCATTAATCTCAACATATAATCTCTCTTTTACCTAGTTGGTGAACATGTTTTAATTGCCATTTTGTGCCTCTGGCATAGCTTACTTGATTGTTTACATTGCGTGCGACTCTAACTACTTCTATGTGCGTCAGACACCTCACTCCTTAGTGAAGTTCTACAAAATAATTCATGTCCTTTCTCCTGATATTATTGTGGTCCTACATTCCAACAACCATGCTTATCTTCTGCTAGTTATCATGTGACTTCCTTGTATAAAAACAGCAGTTGTTAACATATATTATATGCTTTGAAACTATGAGAAAAGAATTCTGTTGGGATCTACATTAGTGGCATCATGGTTAATTCTAACTAATTTTAAATTTTGCTTTCTAGAGCTTGAAGCACAATCCCAATGGGAGGTTTGTTGTTGTCTGTGGAGATGGTGAGTACATCATATATACAGCCCTGGCATGGAGAAATAGGTCATTTGGTTCAGCATTGGAATTTGTTTGGTCATCTGATGGTGAATATGCTGTTAGAGAAAGTACGTCAAAGATCAAAATCTTCAGTAAAAGTTTTCAGGTTCGTATGCCCAATTGTTGACATCACCTTAAATCCATGGTTTATGTTTTTAAGAGATACAGAAAGGGATCAAATTGATCACTCCTGAATTTTATCAAAGGAATGTTGGGGAAGTTGTTTTGAAGATTGCTGAAAAAAATTGGTTCTTGTGTCTTTTGTTCTTTAGCTCTTGGCTTTGTTAACTTATTCTCACTTATCTTCGTTTTACTCGCATGGCTTCCTGTTTAAATGTGTTTGTAGTTCTTGGAAATTCAGTATGGAAGCTGGCACCTTTGCAACTTAGAACGTATTGCTGTTTAGCTTGATTCTAACTGTCTTTGGGCAATTGGATAATTTTAATGAAAGTGGTATTTTACAGGAAAGGAAGAGTATCCGGCCAACATTTACCGCTGATCGTATATATGGTGGAACTGTATTAGCGATGTGCTCAAATGACTTTATTTGTTTCTATGATTGGGCTGAGTGCAGGTTGATTAGACGGATTGATGTAAATGTCAAAGTAAGTAGTAAGATGCCCTCTTATTTCCTATCAGCTATAATGTTATGCTGCTGAGAAACTGTAATGTTCTATTTATTCTCTCTTTCTCATTTATTTAACTTTTTTCAGAACCTCTACTGGGCTGATAGTGGTGATTTGGTGGCAATAGCCAGTGATACATCATTCTACATACTTAAGTACAATGTAAGGATTCCCATCTTCTCATTTGTTCGATAATCGTACAAAATCTCTGCAGAAGACCAGCTCTTCTCCATGAATTTTCGGCAATGGTGTGAATTGTTGGTTTTTGCAATGCATGAGGTTCAATTTTGTTTTTCATGGTGCAGCGTGATGTGGTTTCCGCACATTTAGATAGTGGAAGTCCAGTAGATGAACAAGGTGTTGAAGATGCCTTTGAGCTTCTTTATGAAATAAACGAACGTGTCAGGACTGGATTATGGGTCGGGGATTGTTTCATTTACAACAACTCCTCCTGGCGACTTAATTACTGTGTTGGTGGTGAGGTATGTACAAGATCATATGCGTGCTTATAAAATTGCAAATATTCAGATATAATTTGCATTGTTGGAATTCAGGAAACCATTTACGGATTTATTGTAACATTTCCAGGTGACCACAATGTTTCATTTGGACCGGCCTATGTACCTGTTGGGTTATATGGCTAATCAAAGTAGGGTCTTTCTAATTGACAAAGAGTTCAAGTAAGTGTTGTTTTAAAGGATACTATTGGAGCAGTAACATCTGTGATGTTCATTATTAACTTCTTGACCGCTTGCTTTTTTGCTTGTAGTGTTATGGGATACACGTTACTTCTTAGCTTGATTGAGTACAAGACTCTTGTGATGCGTGGTGACCTGGAGCGAGCCAATGAGATTTTACCTTCAATTCCCAAGGAGCACCATAATAGGTGTGTCTCACCTCTGACTATCTTTAAATTGCAGTGTTAAGCATGATAAAGCCTTGATGTATCTACAAATCCGACCATTAAGAATATCTCAGTAATAGTTTATGAGACGACCGCCTTGCTAATGTATTATTGCAATACGCTTGCCACTGGCTTCTTTGTAAGTGTATGATTCTGGGATCAGTAACAGTATATCTCTTTCCCTACTTCTCCCTGTTTTCCCATTGTTCTCTTGTTTTCTGTGTGGATGCAAAACTTGGGTTCTGAATTGTACCTTGCATCCTAATGGAGAATGTTACCTGCTATTTAGCGTGGCCCGTTTCTTGGAATCACGGGGATCGATAGAGGAGGCACTGGAAGTAGCTACAGACCCTGACTACAGATTTGAGCTAGCCATTCAACTGGGTAAACTAGATGTTGCCAAGGTAAGCTCTGTTGTTAGATGCATATTTAAGGAGTTAAGCAATTGTTAGAGTGTTTATTGTGTAGAGCGTTTGTGTGAACTGTGAAGTAAGATTTGAAGAATTGTGTTGACTTTCTAAACATCCTGGTAAAAGTTTCATTTCCTGCTGACAGGAAATTGCCACAGGAGCGCATAGTGAATCCAAATGGAAGCAGTTGGGTGAATTAGCCATGTCCACTGGAATGGTACTTTCTCATTCACGTCAAACTGCACATTTTCATCTAAACATTTCCACTGCACCAATTCTCATAATGTTCTTTTCTGTAGTTAGAGTAAACATATCGCCGACAGTAAGGTGGTGACCAAGGAGCAATTTTGTTGTTTCCTAGAAATGTCTGCAAAATTCATTGTGAATGATGAGTTCTTTCCCTTGCTTGAGTTTAAACATCTCTCTTTGGCGGTTTATGAAGGCGATATGATTTTCCGTTCAACAATTTCGCTATTTTCTGTATTACAAATTACTTTTCAGTAGGCACACATTCCATTTCTGTTCCATACGTGTACTTTTAATTGTGCTGCTCTGGACAATCATCCTGTCAATGGAAGGTTTATATTTGTTTGTTGGGCTACTTTTCTAAAATGTCACCCTTTTGATGTATTGCAGTTAGAGATGGCAGAGGACTGTTTGAAAAATGCGATGGACTTGAGTGGTTTGTTGCTACTCTACTCTTCCTTAGGAGATGCGGAAGGGATATCAAAACTTGCATGTCTGGCTACCGAGCATGGAAAAAACAATGTTGCCTTCCTTTGTCTATTCATGTTGGGTAAATTGGAAGAGTGCCTGCAGCTTTTGGTTGACAGGTGTTTTTTCTTTTAATTGTATTCATTCTCTAAAGAGCCCTGCAGTAATGGCTAGTTCTCATCTGGATGCTGTTCTGAATGGAAACTTTGCAGCAATCGGATACCTGAGGCTGCTTTGATGGCACGGTCTTATCTTCCAAGCAAGGTTTCAGAGATAGTTGCAATATGGAGAAAAGACCTGAATAAGGTAACTTATCATTCTACTGTCTGTGTGATTGTTTCTGAATAATTCAATCTCAAACTTCTGACAGCTGAATTATTGTTATAGAATAATGTGGCCCTAGGTTTTGTAGACTTGGACATGTGTCAACTGTGGGTGTGTTGCGTCTAAGATCCATCAAATTCTTACGCGCATTCATACCATGACACTGCAAAATTTCATAATTGTTTAGTACGACTTCCATTTATTTCTGACAGAATGATGTTTACAGACAACTATGCTACCTTCGTGGTAGACGAGTGGGCAAAACAACTGGACTTAAGTGTCCGCTCCTTCCCGCGCAGTCGCTGTGCCGAACCTACTTGTGGTAGTGTCCTATGAATCAGTTGTCTAGTGTGAAAGGGGCTTTGTTCTGCTCGCTCCTTGGTGGGGCGGTAGAAACCTATGGGTGATTGATCCCTTTCGGGACCCGCTGCAAGTTTGGAGTCCCTAAGGTCACGCCCAGGGGAAGTAGCTACGGCGGTTGCCCCCTCCTCCACCCATTTTGTTGAGCAAAAAGTAGTCGTCTGTTGGACGTGTATCTCACACTCCTATAGAAATATAAAAGTGTCTGGCATAGAAACTTCACAGATTTAGTTATGGGGAAATATTCATGCTGGAAGTTAGGGTTAGACCAAACATATGATACCTGCATTCTGCAAAGCCCAGCGGAAAAGGAAATACCTTAATGGTAGTTCTCTCAAGGAATGTTCCTGGTTGCTAATTAGACCTGTAGCTCTCTTGAAATTTGTGGATAGCGTAGTTCCTCAACTTGATGAAACTTGTATTTGCATTATTAGTTACAGAGATGGAATTTTTTTGTCCAAAGCAACAAGTTATAAGGAGAAGGAAGTCTGTTACTGGTGATGTATCTTCATCATTAACTGCATGTTCTGTAGGTTAATCCGAAAGCTGCAGAATCTTTGGCTGATCCTGAAGAGTATCCTAATTTGTTTGAGGATTGGCAAGTTGCTCTTGCAGTTGAATCAAAAGTTGCAGAAACAAGGTTAAATTACATGGCTTTCTACTGCATTTCCATTTTTCATCATCTTTTCTTTCTTAAGAAGGAATCATCTGCCTTGAAGTCTATATTTTTTATTGCCCAATCTTGTCGATCCCAAATTCTCCATTTTTCAAAATTTCATCTTTTTTTTTATTTTGCCTGCTAATGTGCAACACGGCCTGTTTGTGTATGTATCGCTTGGGAAACTTTTGAGGTGTGGTCTGTCTGTGGACTATTATGTTTTCAGTTTCCTGAAATGTTTGTTTTGCCATTACTAGGAAGTGTATTCTGCAAATGTTGTAGTTGAAATGTGGCATTTATGTACTTACCATCCTCCAATTCCATTTTAGGGGTACTTATCCTCCAGCGGAAGAATATGTCAAGTATACCGATAGATCACATGTTAACCTCGTAGAGGGATTCAGAAATATGCAAATATATGAAGACACGCCACTTGAAAATGGAGGCTTCGATCACGAGGTAACTTTGAGTTTGGATAGAGATTTATGGTTCTCTTTTCCTTCAAGTATATATTTCATTAGCCTTTTTATAACTTTGATTCCGTATGTAAAACAATGCAATTACCTAATCTTGACTTCAAAAATTGTGATGTTGAGCTTCGCTGTCTTAAGTTGTTAATATTTTAGATTCAGAATTTTCCGAACTGTGAATTGCCCTCTGTTGGATTTGCTTCCCCCTGGACATGTGAATCTCGCTCTACGACACTGTAGATGATTTTAGCATTCATATCTGGGCAAAGGCCTTTGTCTTTCTTGTAGTTAACTCAACCATATAAATCATTAACGTGGAATTTTCTTCCCTTTATCAGGTTGAGGAAGAGGATGGAGAAGAAGAGGCACTAGATGAAGGGCAAGAAGAGGGACAAGAAGAGGCACTAGACGAAGGGCAAGAAGAGGCTGTAGTGGTTGATGCCGACTCAACAGATGGCACCGTACTTGTTAACGGTAACGACGAAGAGTGGGGTACGAATAATGAAGGAAACCCGTCAGCGTAAAAGCAATTGGTTAGGCCAGTGTGAAAATCCTAATTTTGTCACTGGTGAATAATTAATTTCTCTAATATGCCATTTTTGACTCTTGTTCTTATCAAAACTTGGCATCTGTTTTATTTTGAAATCCTGTTTCACGTTACGCATACAAGATTGCATGTGGTTGTACCATAGAATTAATGATTTAAGTTGAACTTGATTGGCAATCCCCATTGCAATTATTTGTCTTTGGTCTATTTTGTCCTTGACTTGGTTATATTATTGCATGAGTTATGTAGTCCCCCATTGTGGTTATTGTAACAAAGGTCACCCCCAGAAATTATGTTTAACTGCACTATTGCAATTTTTCTGAAAGAAACATAAAAATCCATCATTAGTCACTATAAACATCACAAAACACGTTATTGGCCCGGCATTAGTCCTGAGGATTGGATTGGTTGTTTCTTCAAGCATTCTCATACCCGGTCATATATTGGCAATAGTTGCGTAGCTGTTGCTTGCATTCTAGAATCATAAAAGCCCTTGCTGTGCCATTTCTAGAGCAATGTGGGTTTGATCTGTGTTTCCATAGGGGCCTGGTTTCGGTTTCTAATACCCTATTTAACTTGCAATTAAATGCATTTTTTTTTATGCTTTTTATTTTCTTTGACCTGTTTCTGTCACTGTTTTCACTTTAAGGGTTTTCTCCTCTTTGTTTTGCAGTTTCAGGCAGTTCATCACATCTATTAACTTCATTGTGGTGTTGTGTCTGAATTCTTTTTGTGCTCTTTTTTGCTGTTTTGCAGTGCTAACACCACGTCATGGGGGCCAGTGAAGACAGTCAGTCCCTGTTGTATCAATCTCGTTTGCTAAGGTTTGAACACAATTGCTGCTTGAAAGGGAAAATTCTTTTTTCATTACTTAAATACAAAAACCATCTTTTGCATGCATCCTTAATGAGGATTGGGATCATTAACATGTATTAGAAAATGCAGTGGATATTTCGGCTGTATCCTTTGCATTAGAGTATATTCCGCAGTGTTGTTGAGATCCATGACCGTGCTGTTGGATACTCTCTTCAATCTAGGAGGCCTCATTTCCCTTTGTCGATCATTCGGAGTATATATTTATCTCTTAAATTGGTCCATTCAGGAAATATAAAGACTTCATATACATTTTGGAATGGGAGCTTTTAGGTTTTCTCAGATGACATCACGATGCCTAGTACCTTCACATAAGATTACATGATAATATGCATTTGAAGAATGTTAATGAGGATTTCAGATGTTGGGGTATTGGAACGCTCCTTTTTTTTTGTCGTTCGATTCTGGTGGTATGTACCTGACTAGAGAAGATTTGAGTTGTGGAAAACAAGTTTGTTTCATTAAATTATATCTTTACTGACTAGAAACTCGACTGCCAATGTGTACAGGTCTTCTGAGAGTTGGAAGATTAAGTGCATGTTTGGTTATATCATTATTCATTTGCTTATTTTGAGTCCGAATCAGACACAAGATTTAGACACAGAATAAGCACATAAACAATGATAACCAAACGCCCCCAAAATCTCTAGGAGTCGAGAATGCAATTTTTATTGAGTTCTTGGTGCAAAATGGATTTTACTGGAATAAGACAGCAAGTGATATCTACCGGCTGAATACTTTCCACACGATTTTCTCGGACTTGCCTCGTCAATCAGTGGCATTTGTTTCCCCGTTTATTCTGAATTTCATGATATATGTACTTATTTGTTTGTCTATTTTCTGTTTCTTTCTAGGTTTGCCTGAAAAAAGATTATTACGGGACCAGTTGTCACACTGCTGTGGTTGATGTTGTAGCACGAGGAATTTTGTCATGGGCATATGTTATAGACAAGTCCCTTTTATTTTTATAGTTATTCATTTACTTGCTCCTGGTAGTTGTTCTAGCATTATTCTTTGAGCCAATTTTTTACCTGTCGAAAATTTACGTGCCATTGTGAATGTAGAATGATTTATACGGTGAATGATGATAATGATTACAGTTCATCCCAACCCTTATAAATTTTCAGCTATAAGCATATTTGTTTCTAATAACACCATCTTTTGGAGTTTCCTCTTTCCCCTGCCGCAAAATTGGTTGGATTTGGAACACATTTTACTGGGTTATTTGTCTCCATTTCTATGGACATTTGAACTAATTTTTACCAAAGTTTCCATAGGACTCAGATGGCATTCTTTGGAGAAAAGTAGCACCTTTTTAGCTATTTCCCCTATTATAGAGGTATTAGCCATTTTACATTCCAAATTGCAATCCTCGAAGTCTCAAGTGTAACTTTGATAGATGTGATTCTTAGCTCATCTGGTTGTATCTCTCAGTTTTCACTCTGCTTTGATGTTTGAGTCTACGGAGAGACTTCAAACGCCCATTAGTTGTTAACTTATTGACCTCTAAAAATGTATAGACAAAAATAAAATAAAAACAAGGACAAAGTGTAGCTTTGAATTTGTTGACCATATCCAATGCATAAAAGGAGGTGAATTTGCACTCCTCTCAAGAGAGATTTAATTCTTCTGGTGAATTCCTTCCTAATTCACCTAATAATTCACAACTTGCAAGTTTAGTCCAAATGCGTGGGTGTCTACTCAAATGTGGTTTAGATATCGAGCTCAATTCTCTCGAATTCACCTTAAATATTGTAGTAATACATATTTTGGTGTTCTTGCATGTATACCGAAAAAACGCTTGTCATTCAAATCATTTGAACTCGAGATCCATTACCAAAAAAACAGAAAAAGATAAAAGAACTCAAGTTCCACTCCTCCAATGTTTATTTCATACAAATTGTTGATGGGAAAAATACTTCTACAGTTCTCAATCCTAATTCTTGAAAACATCCAGACTAAAATGTTTGGTTCAATGACTAAATACTTAAAATTTCTTGCTTAATGCCTGAGTTTGAGTCTTTATCATAGGCATTTAGTAAGCACATTTTTTAGTGCTTGTAATACACTGTGAGACTTTTACCTTCAACCTTGACATAACGTAATGAAATTCTTGCAATACTTAAGTGGTAATAAGAATTATTGTATACAACACTATCCGCAATTATGCAAGGTAGCTCGCATATCCATTTTGTGTTATAATGAAAAAACTAACGGTGGGTTTGGAACTTGAGAAAAACAACGGGAAAAAAAATTAAGAAAAGAAACTGGGAGGAAATTTTTACCTTGCACAAAACTTCAATTCCCTTCTCTCAAAGCCAAACGGTGGAAGAAAAAATTTGTTAACTTTCCCTTCTTTTATTTTTTCCTTTTCATAATCCAAACAAACTTTAAAGTGGGCCAATTCAATAAACATTCATTTAACCAATGTGTTTGTAGCCCAGCGGTTATTTCTTGGTCGTCACACAAGGGAGGTCAGGATTCGAGCCTCGTCAGAGGCGTTTGAGATTCAGGTTTATGGACAGCTACTGAATTTCATGTGGACTAACTCATTAACTTCCTCTCCAACATTTCTCGCTAATTCCTGCCGATATATATAATATTGGGAAAAAAAATCACTTGAACTGGGTTCCGGCCCGGCCCATGACGGTAAAGGTATAAGATTGAACCGGATCGACGCATTCCACCATATACACGTCTTTTTTTTATTGCAAAGAAAAGATATATCTGAAACGAAGTTCTAGGGTTTGTAAAGACAGTTCAGTCGTTACTTGATTGGAAGCCACATGTTCTGATTCTGCATAACAGTTCAATTCCTTTCCCCAGGTCCCCTCTCTCTCTCTCTCTCTCTCTCTCTCTCTCTCTAAGTGTTTATATATGTATGTATAGGTGGAAATATAATCTTCATGTGGTGCCAGATTTTCTGTTTCATCGTTCTTTTACAACCCGTTCTGTTTCTTTGTGCCTTCAATTTGAGATAGAGTGATTCTGGGTCATTTTAATAAAGCGATGTAATTGTGTTTGAAGTAGCAGCTGTTGTTGCTTCCTTAATTAGTTTCTTGATTTGGAGAAAGTGGCATTAGAGTTTGATGTGAAACTATAACGTGTGGTCTTTAGAGTGCGCATATGATACCACTTCCGTTCCGAAAGATTGTTACGGGAGCTGAAAAATGATGCATTTTTGTCGGAAAAAGTCACTTTTTGCTTTTTGTTGCTAGTTACTCAAAATAATGAGTTCTTAAAATTTACAAAATAATTGAGATTTTCTTTATAAAATTTATTTTTTTCCGATCGCTTTTTGCAGACTCGACAATCTTTTTGAGACAGAAGGGGTACGTATTCGATATTTTGTGCTACTTTTCTCCCCTTTTGTATTGGAAGTACTTATACTATGTTCGCTTCCGCTCTTTTGTTCAGTAGAAGTGTAGAACAGAATTTACGTAAGAATTTGAGGATTTTCAGTTCCATTTAACGAATTCCTATATAGGTGTCTGTGAGATCTGTAGATTCAATGGTGCCATTCTGGTCGATCCATTAGTTGCCCATTGATCCTTAACCTGGTTTCTAATCCGGTTGATTTTCTTAATAGCTCATTTGTTCTAATCTAATATGAGATAAATCTCACACTTTACAGCTCACTCAATGTATTTCTAAGCACTTTCAGATTATGTTTCAGTCAAAGGCAAGAATAGGTAATTATAATTATAGACTCCAGTAAACCATATGGGATTTGATGATAAATGTGCTATTAAATTATTCGTTTCGCGATATTTTTGCATTGTAATGGTTACCTAGTGCTATTAGCAATTTTTAATTCTTCATTTGTAATTTGTTGGTGCTGGAGGTGGGTTGTCACTCGTCACCCTCTCCAAAACGCAAAGTAAATGAAAATTTCTTTATACATATGCTGGTAGTGTCTACTATTGTAGGACGCCTGTATAGTCTATTTTGATTGGAAAATAGCTGATTGATCTCATTGATGAGTATGAATCCATATCTACTGATATTTCTGTCTTTTTGAATCTGTACCATTTGTGCTTCCGTTAGTCTTTCTTTTCTCGTTTTAGGGAAACTTGACTTTCGTGAGCGCTGCTATTGGTCATGTCTGTTGGTGTTTTTTGTTCTTTTTTCCTGTGGAAAATAACATTCTTTCCTTTGTTTAGAGGACAGGTCACAGATCAGTTTATTTTTGGCTTCTGAATGGGGGATCCAGAAAATAACATCCCACCTTCAAAGAAGAGGGCAGCTGGAAGGGAACTATCACGAGATAACCCTGGTCTGGATGACGATGAAGAGTCTTCTGAACTAGAGACTGGGACTTTCAAGAAGGCTAGTGAGGAGGTGCTGGCAAATAGAAGAATTGTCAAAGTTCGTCGGAATCAACCATCGTCGACCCCGTCAATCCCTTCTTCTAACCCTTTCGCCGGGATTCGCTTGGTTCCTTCCACCAATCCAAAAGTGGAAAATGATAAAAAAGTTTTAGAAGATGTTGACGGAAAGAAAAATGAGAACAAAGAATCAGTTTCAGAAAACAAGGTCGATGAGGCAGGTGCAGAGCCTGTTGTATGTGAGAGGGAACCTGATAAGGTGGGTGAGGAGGGCGGCAAAGCAGGACTTGCATATGAGAAGGCAACAGAAGGGGATAAAACTGAGAATGAAGATAACAAAGGGACTGAGGGTACTATGACAGAGAGCAAGCAGAAAACAGACCATGGTGGTGACAATATAGAAAAAGAAGCGGAAGCTGCATCCTTAAGTTCCTTTCACCAACTTTCAAGCACCCAAAACGCCTTCACAGGACTAACCGGAACTGGGTTCTCCTCTTCTACGTTCTCTTTTGGATCAATTCCTAAAGAAGGATCTCCGCCAGGTTCTGGTTCCTACCCTACTTTTGGGTTGAGTCTTCCTAATAATGGAAATTCTTCCCTCTTTGGCACAACAGGGGTTTCCCTTGGTACTAAAAGTGAGGGAAGTGGAATCCCCTCAATGCAGGAGGTTGCGGTTGAAACAGGGGAAGAGAATGAAAACGTCGTTTTTACAGCTGATTCTGTGCTATTTGAGTTTGTCGAAGGTGGTTGGAAGGAGCGAGGGAAGGGAGAACTCAAGGTGAATGTCCTGACCAACGAAAAAGGGAAAGCCAGACTCGTAATGAGAGCTAGAGGAAACTACAGGTTGATTTTAAATGCAAGCCTATACCCGGATATGAAGCTGACTAATATGGAAAAGAGAGGCATCACTTTTGCCTGCATGAATAGTGCTGTTGAAGGAAAGGGAGATCTCTCTACATTTGCTTTGAAGTTTAAGGATGCTTCTATTGTTGAAGAGTTTCGTGTTGCTGTCACGGAACATAAAGGCAAAACAGCTACTGTTTTGAAAACACCTGAAAATTCTCCCAAGGAGTCAGATGATTGAAAGTTGTCCAAGTTAGTTGATAGAGAACTGTTTTTTCTCTCATAATGTTACTTCCGACATCTGTTTCCTTTTCTTGCGGTGGAGGAAGTAGACGGAGGAGGTTGTTTGGGGTTGGTAACTTCTATGGCCTATAAAGAACAGTTAGCAGAGTCCTATCCATTTTGTTGTTGTTTTTACCCAGTAGACTTGTTCAAATTCTGGGTAAATCCTGGCGTCGGGTCGAAGTTTCTACTTTGTAGCTCTAAAGACATGGAAATCGCCAAACGTATTTTTCGAGTTGTCTGATAAATCTTGAGTTATACATGAAATTCCTGTCTTTATGTTATCGTCATAGATGTATTGGTTTTCAAACGTTATTTTTGGAACAGGTTGATGAAGTTAAGAACTTAAGAACAGTCTGATGTGCTACACTCTCTGGATTGGGCTTTAATATGCTTTCACATGCTTAGGTCTTCTGCAGGAAATATGCGGATGTCCATGGCTTATTGCATGTTTACTATCCTGTCTGAAGTCTGTGTTTGGATCTTCGTTGTTTAGAGTGTTTTGCAAAGCGAGGAAAAAAAGATTGAGAAAAGATGTTTAAACATATCCATGTCTTTTCTCTATCTTTTCTTGTTTATCTCTGTTGTCATCACTGCTTCACAAAGACAAGATTTGAACGCATTTTTTAGTTCAAATTTCAGATAGCAGGTCCACACAAGATGAAGCATTCATCGGATCCATGAAGGATATATTGACATTAAACATTGCCTTTACAGCTACATATGTTGCTCATATTTTGTGATAGGACTAAAGTAGGAAGTTAAGAACCACTAGGACTATTTGGCGTTGCAGTCGTGGTTGCAACTGTTTGCACAGACTTCAAATTCCTTCAAATCTGCAACAATAACAAATCGCATGAGAATCATACAGTGCAACAATTTGGTTGAATCAATTGTATAGCCAGGTTTCGGTGTTACATATATAGGCATACCTGGTGCAAATTTGGAGCACTTGTGTTTTGCACAGTTGAAAGGCACATTTATGGCTTCAGAAACAACCCTTGCACTGCACTTAGCTTTGCACTTGTTAAAGCACCAGGGAAGAACATAACAGCGTCTGAAATAACATGCAAAGCATTTCTTCCGACATGCCGAAACGCAGGGGCTTTCATTTACCGTCTGATCATCAGCTGCTGCCTCCGCCACGAGTGCTTGAGCTACTAGTAGTATTATGATCAATCCCATCCAAATTCCCGCAACACATGATAATCTCCTACCTTGATTTCCAGCCATCTCTCTCTCTCTCTCTCTCTCTCTCTCTCTCCCTCCTTTCTGTAGAGAACTTGTGTTTTAGATTTCATGCATAGGTATCCTTATTTATAGGCTATATAGCTAGTTAAGGAAGTGAGCATTATTTATATTTATTTTCACTGGTCAGAGTGTCGGGACCAGCTTATGCACACCTCAACTAATTCCTTTGCCGGTCCGGTCACAGGCAGGCCATCCATGCCAGGACTAGGGGATTCACAAAAAATTACTTTTTTGTGGCCTACCCCAAGAATCGAACACTTGTCAATTGTATAGGGAGCAAACTTACAAACCAAATAGACTAATCCTTAGGGCTAAACATTAATTGAGTGATAATCTCCTACTGATTGCATGAATAAGATTTAAGCATTACTGAAATCCTTTTGGATTTTAGTTACGCTTTTACCTCTTTGTTATTTATCTGAAGTACTAGAGGATCCAGAAGTAAAATGGATATGGACTTGTTCGAAAAAAAGTCAACTACAAAGAACAAAAAAGTACCAGTAATGCTACGTACCCCCGAAACTAAAAGGTAAGGGACATTCTCTCTTTTGCGACTTGACAACAAAAGATTGTCAAAGTTTTGAATTCAAGATATCTAAGTTTATAATTTATCGATACTTTTTTCAAATGTTCGTAAGCTGATACGGACATTCATGATCGTTGAAAAAAAGAAGCTATGGTACCCGTTACCTACACCAAGGAGTATTGCATTGTCACGCCACACTATTATCTTTAGGGGATCTCCGCAACTATATCGGGACCAAAGTTAAGGTCTCTCCACGTGTGGATGTTGTGAGTAGTATGTTCAGCCCCAACAAAAGGTATGGAAACTTGAACCTGAGTATTGTCCAATCAAAATCCAAGTTTTCAATCACTAAATGATCGTTGGTTTTTGTAGTGTACTAACGTTTTTAGTTACTGTCCTATTCATTACCGGTATGATTATTTTTTTGGGAAAAAAAAAACTAACAAGTATGATTTTATTTACTTTTTGTCCTTAAAATGGTAGAAACGAATGAAAGTTTAAACCCCACCCCCCGCAGTAGATGTCCTAAAGTATTCTCTTTTTGTTTCGGAATATGTATGAAACTTTGGAAAAGAAAAAGTAAGAGTAAAAGAGGTGAGAAACAATGACAAAAATTAACTGTTTAGTTTCACGGCTGTTAAAATAGAAAGAAAGAAAATTGAGAAAAATAACTTCTACTGTTACCGAATTCCATCAAGAATTTGATGAGGATTGCAACGTGAAGTTATTCCATATTTTTGGAGCAATGCTCAGGGACACTCTCATCGATCACACATAGGTATGCGGTCAACTCCAAGGCGTGTGAACTCCACACCAACGTACGGTGAAAAAGGCCCCAAAAGCATTGTAGTTTGCAGCATAGTCGAATAATCTCTTGTTTGGTACAGGGTTTGATGGAAGAATTTGTACAACTTTAAGTGTTTAATTGAGATTAAGATAGATTCCAAGTCTTTATGATAATTTAACTGATATTCTAGGAGGTAATTCGAAATGATCCTCATTCAATTTGAAAATGGAAATGACTTTTTTTGGCCGTTTTGGGGGAAAAATTGCACACTATGGGGTTGTGGTCCGGCTTGTTCCGACCCAATTTCGCGTTCATTTTAATGATCGATTTCCTTCACATCCTAATGCTCACTATAAGTATGGTAGTCAAGTAAAAATTCAAGTCAACCGGAATCCAAATAATATTTGATCGGAACACATTCCTATGGAGAATAAATGAGTTGGGCACACAAGGTTTCAACTTCAACAAAGATCAATGTGCTCTTTAGATATTGTTCGGCCTTCGATTGACTTGAATTTTCACGTGACTATCTTACTCAACGAACTATACAATATGAACGAAAATCGGGCGCTAGAATAAACGCGAAATGGAGTCGGAACAAGCCAAACCCCACGATGTGCAGTTCTGGCCCAAGCGACAGAAAAGCCGTATCCTTTGAAAATAGAGTTAATTCTGGGCCGGTCCTATTTTTCAATTTCATAGCCCACTAGATCCTTTTTCTATAGAGTGCAATTCCTAATAGATCCTGTGGAGTGTATTTTACATTTTTACCCCTGTTTAAAAACAAATGAACCCATACAACCTCCTACACCACCACTACCACCACCACCACCACCATCACAACCAGCGCCACTACCACCGCCGTCACGCCGCCACCACCACCACCACAACGCCGCCACCGCCACCACAATGACCACCACCACCACTCCACCATCATCACCACCACCACCACCACTGCCACCACCATGCTACCGCTGCCACCACCACCACAATTAACACTGTTAATCGTGGCGGATTAACACTGTTAATTGGGGTGTGAATTTAGACGAAAATTAACACTGTTAATTTAGACAAAAATTTAACACTGTTAATTGTAGTGGTGGTGGTGGCGGCGGCGGCGTGGTGGTGGTGGTGGCTGCAGCGATGGTGGCGTCGTGGTCGTGGCGGCGGCATTGTGGTGGTGATGGTAGCGGTGGGGGTGGTGGCGTCGTGGTGGTGGTGGTAGTGGTGGCGGCGACGTGGTGGTGGTGGAGGAGTGGTGGTGGTGGTGGAGTAGTGGCGCCGGTGGTGGTGGCGGCGCGGTGGCATGGTGGTGGTGGCGGTGACGTAGTGGTGGTGGGGGCGGCGGCGGCGGCATTGTGGTGGTGGTGGTGGTGGTGGCGGCGGCGACGTGGTGGTGGTAGTGGTGGCGGCGTCGTGGTGGTGTGGTGGTGGTTGGATCGTCTCTCAAATCGCCTATTTTTTGCGAAGGGTAGTTTTGTCAACAAAATAATGAAAAGGACTTACTTGACTATGAGCTCTTTGAGTGGGACCTAGTGGGCTATTCTTCACCCAGACAGAACCGGCCAGGAAGTTGCTCTTGAAAATAATAACCAAAGTGGGCCGGATTATAAATCGTACCAAATGCTGGGCTGGACTGCTCCAGTTCTTTTCCCAAACTAGAGAGAGAGACTCGAGTCAATCCAATCCCTTGCAAAAATTCGACGCACCAAATCACCAAAAAGAAAAAAAAATCAAAAAAAAAGTCTAGGGTTTAGATTTTCCCCCACCCTGCCGTAGCCTTACGCAGATCACAGGCAATCCAAATTGACACCTCGTTCTCTGCGAAATTCGTCGCGTATTAGTTGAGAAAGATTCGATTTTTCGTTTGTTGTTCGGAAAATTTGAGGTCAGAGTTAGGGTTTTTGAGATGGCGGGTTCGGGGCAGGAAGATGTGGAATACGAGAGTGATCCGGAGGAGGCGAAGCGGTCGTTAACGATGCGGAGGAGAGAGGCGAGCGATGACGAGGAGGAGAGAGAAGAAGGAGAAGGGGATGAGAGAGAGGGGAAGGTTGAATCGAGGGCTGTGATCGAGTCGGACGTCGAATCGGACGGTCAGGGCGCGCCGGCCGAGTACGATGACGAAGAAGAAGAAGAAGAAGAAGAAGAGTTGGAGGTAGAGGGAGAAGAGTTGGAGGGTTATGAAGAAGAGGAGGAGGTAGTAGCGGTGGTTGAAGATTACGAAGTGAGACGAGGCGAAAATAGAGGTGAAGTGGGGAAGGAATTGGAGGAGGAGAGAGGGGGGGAGATTGAGGGAGTGAATCAGGTTGGGGAGGAAGAGGAGGAGGAGGGAGAGAAGAAAGAGAACGAGCCGTTTGCGGTGCCGACAGCGGGTGCTTTCTACATGCACGACGACAGGTTCCGAGGCAATGTCGGTGGGCGAAACAGGTATTGGCATTGAGTTTTTATCTCTCAGTGGCTTAATAGAATTGAGTTATATTACTGTTTGTGTAATTTCTTGAGGGTCATGTTTTCTGTATCGAGAGCCATATCGTCGAACAGGCATTTGGTTTATAGGGGGTATTAGTGGGTCTGTGGATGTTTCTTGCTTGTATGCATATGGATGAAGTAATTGGCAGCACTGCGACAGGACAACTTTCATGAAGAAGACATTGCGGGTTTACAAAAATTTCTAGGAGCTCATTTTGAGATTTTAGCTTTTAAAAAGCTAGTGTGACTTGTGAGTGTGTGTCAAAAATTCTTTTGAAAAGATTTTGGATTCTAGCTGATTCCTAGAAGGTGAAAAAAGGTCTAGAATTTGATTTCAAAAAGCTGGGTTTGGGGTGATAATTTCACATCTATAGTAAACACGTTTATTTTCTTCTACTAAAATTCAAAATCGACAATCTGCAGCAATATATAATCTATAGTGTGTATCCACAGCTTTCGAAAACATGCCTATAAGCTTTTCCTAGATGCGAACATGACGTATTTTGGGCCTATTTGTTTGACGAAACTAATAGTGAAGCGGTAATCCCATCGAATTACTAGTCATGAGATGAATATAGTATCAGTGTATCACCACCATCCGTGGTATTGTATATCCCATACTTCCTAAATGTTTTATCAGGGTCATAACAAGTTCAACCAAACACTGGATGTGTGGTCCCTTGAATACTCCCTCCGTCCCATAATATTTGTCCGGTCTGCAAAACGGAGACGTAAAAATAATACTATTTTTTTAAGAAAAGTTGAAAAAAAATTCAACAATTTACTAGATCTCGACGAGTTCTTTTAACTTATGAAAAAAATTTAAATTTTTTTCTGAAAGAAATGCATTATTTTGTAGTCCTCGTTTTGCGGACCGGACAAATATTATGGGACGGAGGGAGTACAGTCCAAATCGATGCTTATAGACGGTCAAACAAATGGGCCCTTAATGTTTCTGATAGTAGTGTAGCGGAAATAAGAATGTTGAGGTGGATGTATGGTAAGACTAGACGAGACAGGATTAGAAATGAAACGGTTCGTGAGATGGTAGGTGTAGCACCTATAGAGGAGAAGTTGAGGGCAAATAGGCTAAGGTGGTTTGGGCATGTCTACCGTAGACCAGGAGATGCAGTAGTTAAGAGAGTGGATATTATAGTTTTGGGTAGCAATGCTACGGGGAGGGATAGATCTAAATTGACATTAGATGTTGTGGTGCGCAAAGATATGAGTATAATGGGATTGCGTGAACAAGTGGCCCTGCTCAATGGAGGAAAAAGATTCATGTAGCCGACCCTAAGTGATTGGGATATAAGGCTCCGGTTGGTTTAGTGTTTCACTGTTTCTGATAGTAACTTGGCCAGTCACATACATGAGCGAAGTTTAGATTGGAGCAATCCTATAAGTAGCACTCTATTGCATCTCATAATCTTTAAAACTGTAATAAAACAAGGAAGAGAAACTTCAAATTCATTTGCCTCATAACAAACTAATGGAACTTAGTTTATTACTCACTAATTGACTAAGAAATATTCAAATATACACCAAGCGTTGGCTCTAACATTTCTTGAGATGTACTGGACAGAGGATTGGTGTCGGAGGTGTGCCCCTAATTTGTCCAACAAACAACAAATAATAAGATACATAACACAACGTGCAAACATGTTACCTGACGTTGCTTGTTTGTACCTGACATGTGTCAGACGATGTTGTGACAGGCTTGGCAGCTGAAATGGAGTGTTCGTGCTTCATCGAAAATGGTGCAGAAGTCAGGGGACTTATTTTTCGTTCATTGATAAATAAGTTATGAGATTTAATGAAAGAAATAAAACCAAGAATCGAGCAATCATGAATAAAACTTGAGAAACTTGAGGAATCAGTTTGTGCATGTGGAGCACCAACTGCTATAGTTGCAGCAATGACTAACAAGAGATTGGCATTTTATGGATTCTTATGTCCGGAGAGAAAATTGCTTGCTTTGTAGTGAAGATTCTGTCACCGGGACTTTAGTATTTTCTCGCCGATGATGGCTTTGTTTTGTACACCTCCAGATACAACGCTATATGTAATTTTCATGTTTTCTTTTAATCTTTATGTATAGCCTTTGACATCAAAAAATCTGACCCCTGTATGACTTTTTTTCCTTTTACTTCTTTGTCGTCTCTTTTTTATTTGTTGTCCGGGAATATGTCAGTTTTGCTCCGAGTTCAATGACACAAATCTGCTCTATGTTTGTTTTTTATTGTTCCTATCTGTTTAGGCGGACATTTGTTGGAAAGAAGTTATGGGAGTCAAAGGACGAGAGAAAATGGGGGCATGACAAGTTTGAGGAGATAACTGTCCAGGAACGGCACTATGAAGAGGTTAAGATTTCATGATTGTTGAATTGGCTCTGAATGACACCATTTGAAAATCTGCCTTTTGTAATATCTGAAATTTTCAATTTCAGGGTACAAGGAACTCTAGAGGTCGTTATCGAGCACGTGAGAAAAATCGAGGTGCAGATCGTGGATATCCTGGTGGAGGAAACAAGTCGAAAACATACAACAATAACAACCAGAACCAGGGACCAAAGAGTGTGAGAGGCAGAGGCCCTAGAAGGTATGAGCCTTCTAGAAAGAACTACGGTGGAGTACCTCCAATGCAACATAAACCGTGAGTATATATTACATTTGAGAGTTATAAATTATTCTATTTCTCAGTTTTATCATGCTTATTTAAATCATGTGCTGTAACTTTGCTGTGTTTAGTAGATCTGGGAGGCCAATTGAGAAAACATTGCACAATTCTTCTGGGAGAGCATCTATGGCCTCATCAAATTCGGAATCTGACCCAGCTCCTTCTAGGAAGCAACTGTTTGCTTCAAGCTTGAATTCTGCTTCCCCTCCATTTTATCCTTCTAGCTCTTCCAACAAAGAACCCAGCTTGACTCAGAAAAGGGATGAAAAAGCTACGAGTCGGAACCTTCCAAATACCAATACAATGGTGCGAGGAAAGAGTGTAGTTGGTTCCATTGGTATGGAAAAGCTTAGTATTAATGACTCTGCTTCTGCGATTGGTGGAAAGCCTTCAACGAGCTCACAGTTGCCGTTTTCTGGAGCTTCTTTAGTGAATACTACTCAACCTCTTCAGTCAAGGGCTCAGGGGAGAGGGGTAGCACCTCATATTCAAGTCAATAGAGCTTCTCCGCCAACCCAACTCCACAATGTGCAGCGAAATCCAGTTCAAACACGAGTTCAACCTTCTTTGCAAGCTTCTGTTCAGCAGTTAGGACAGTCTCCTGTTAGTGGATCTCAGACTTCTTCTCCGCCAAAAGCGGCTTTGTCAATAAAGTCTTTCCAATCTGCAGAAATGGGATCTCCTTCAGAATCAGGTAAATCCAAGACTACATTGGTTGGAAAAGGAAGAGGAAGCATTCAAGGCAGCGGAAGGGGTTCTTTTCCATATGGTGCTCAGGTCATGGGAGCCTCTGGTAATATGGGCGGTGGTCATGGTGATCCGAACTTCACGTTCTTACCAGGTGAATCTTCACAATCATATTTTACTTGTCAGATTTAGACATTCAACACAAACAATAAAAAGTTGTTGGAATATTTTTCTCACTAAACTGCCATTGTCCGGATGCCCTCATTTGGCAAGGATGACAAACATGAGCCTAAGTTCAGTTTCATTTAGTATCGGTTTTGAGTGTTAACCCGCATTCCCTTATTCTCCTCAAAACTTAGAGTAGTAGTTGATAATTTTATGGATTGTGAAATATATCGAGATCGCAAGATTATGGCTTGTTCTTTTACAGTTTGCTTGATGATCTCCCACTCAAAGTTTAAACTTCTTTTTGATATATATTTTTTTAATGGATGACTTGCAGTAATGCAGTTTGGTGGCCAGCATCCTGGTGGTATGGGACTTCCGGCTGTTGGCATGGCCTTCCCTGGTTATGTTGGTCAACCTCAACTTGGAATGGGAAACTCTGAGATGACTTGGTATTACAGTTATCCATTTTCTTAAGTGTAATGTTATTTGTTGCATTTTCCTGCTTTTAATTCTTAGGCTTTAGGCACCTAGTTTAGTTTCTCATATGCCATTCGTTTTTGTGGATCTGATTAAACTACCAATTTTTTAATAAGCTGAATGATACATCTTAGAAGCTCATCATTTAGGAATTTAAGAATCTTAACACAGGTTTGGGCGGAAGCTATCTCATTCTTGAGCTTTAGGGATAATCGGGAAAGCATACAGATTGTACAAAAGCTAGCAGTACAATCGTAGAATCTTAACAATTGGCTGTGGAAGTTTGCCTTGAAAGTTGTGGAGCTGCTAGAGAGATGATAACTATTTGAGGGATTAAGGTCCCCCAAACATGGTTTGAATGGATCTGTACTTTTGCATAGCCCCTTTTTCCCTTTTGCTGGATGGTGGAGGATTGACCATTATCTGTATCGTACATTTTGGCTTATGGGTGATGTATACATGCTCGTGGGTGTACAGCTCTCAGATTATGAGCTTTCTGAGTGTATACAGCTCTCCCCCTTTTGTTGCTTTTACTACAGGAAAGTGATCAAGTTTAGATATCGAAATGGATCATCAATAAGGATGAGTTGATAGGTCTACTAGGTAATTGTCACTTTTTTTTTCATGTGTGGCATGGAAGAGAGTTGATGAGTTGTAGGCTTGAGTTATTTTGACAGGACTATGAACCTTCTGTTCTGTCCTCTGGCTCCCTAACATTTGGGAGAAGGGGTAACAAATTCTACGCGGTAAGTACTGAAAGTTTTGTACGGCTGTGTGTTTCGATCTTCAGGGCTATGTGGTCGGAATACTTGTCGTATCAAACGCGTGATGATACAAATGCACATGTGCTCAAGCACACACTACCTCCACGGGCAAGGGATTGTTTCTGAGTATTGGTTTCTTATATTTGGAAGGGTCTGAAACTTCGTGACAAGGTGTCAAGGAAGGAATACAGCTTGATACTTTAGAGGCTCTTTTCTTCAAGTTTGACATGTATAAACATGATTCTATAGGCAAAATTCTAAACTTGTTTCCTTAAAAATATTGATTATACTGTAGTTTTTTGTAATACATTTTTGAACTTCTAAAGGTTAGCGTGACAGTATGACACTAATGCTTGATGCATCGACTTTGTATTAGCATTCGAGATCCCACAGCTTCCGTCAGTCTCTCCTAGTTAAAGTACCGTACCTACACTTTCGTGGTAATGTAGTTCTTAGAATTACGAAGAGATTCGTCATCCCGTAGGATATGAGGTGCTTTCTCGATGGCCCCTCACTGTCTTGGAGACGTGTTCATCATACGTACAACCATAGTGACATTTACCTGCTAAACTAGAAATTGCTATTTTGCTTCTCTAACTTTTTGTATTTTTGTCATTCTTTATGCTGATTTGTACGTTTTTCATATCATCCTTGTGTTCAGGCTACCAGTTTTGGCTGGTGCTGCGGGTGCTTTGGGGGCAGCATACGGTTCACCTTATCTTGCTGTTGATGGTGCTTATCACTCCCGCCCGTCGGGACAGACATCTTCTTCGGGAGCTTCCAGGTTAGTTGCATTGGTTTTCTAGTCTTGGCATATTGTTATGAAATTCAAATCCAACCTTTTTGTTTGGTTACCTCTGCTTGGAACAAAGTTTTGTTTCTCTTTTGAGTCAATTATTAAGGTGATTTCTTCAAGTTGAAAGCATATATTAACAGAGTGTGGAAGCTTAGAACTCTTATAGGGTCCTGAGTTGGGATTACCCTTCCTCTCTTCTATTGGATGTCTCTTTTAACTGTCATGTGGCTTATTATCCAAATATAAGTGCAAAGATACTTTGTATTTAGATGGACTTGGTTTGATATCCTTTTTGTGCCATCTGTGGCGTTCATTCGTGATCCCAATAGCGGAAAGAATCTTCTTGTTTCATCTGTGGAAATTTATAGGCAGGATTCCGTCATTTAGGGTACCCGTTTATGACGTGCTTTGGCTCCGCTCTTGTATCTGCCTGGGTTCTTATGATTTTCGGGTGAATGTCTACCAGTCTAGGCGCATGTAACGTCACATACTGTTATAGGAATAAATACGCAAGTTGCTTTGACATTTAGTTGCAGAAACCTTCAACTATGCCCACGTTTCTTCGACGGAAACGCGTTTCCGCGTTCCCGTCGAAGGAAACTCCAAGAAACCCGTCCCAATGACGACGGGAACTCGTTCCTTACCTATACGGGAACTTACACCCAAAAACGGTTGAGAGACTTACGATTCAAGTTGCAATTGGTACCTTTAAAGTTGTTTTGATCTTGTTAGTGAGGACATCTGATATTAACCTTCTAGAGTCATATTAATGCCCTTAACTTTTACTCCTACTTAATATGCACAAGAGCTCTATTGTGTAATCATGTGCTACAATAAAAATGTTGAAATATAACTAGAAACTTATAATTTTAATAGTAATATTTTATATGGTAGAATAATATTTTTATATTGACATTTAACAATATAAAATTCCAAAATATATTTATAATTTTAATAATTTTTCCTAACCGCTCTCAATAGCGCTCCCACACTTCTGTGATCATCCGCTCCCCCGCCCCCACTCCCGCTCCCGCTCCCGCTTCGTGTAGGACCTAAACCAAAATGAAGGGTAGAGACAAGTTCCTTTATCTGTGGGTTCTCCTGTGAATAGATGGGGTGGACACATGGCTACGAATGAAGGTGTTGGGAGTTGGATTCAAGCAGCGCATGTCTCATTATTTTCTCTCGTTTTGTGAACGCTAATTTTTTTTTTTGGCTCTAGTCAAGCATAGGCATGAATGAACCCTCGACATGGATGTGTGACTTGAGTTCCTTATTCTTTGAGATACTTGCTTTAATTGCAGATGAAAAATTGCACTTCACTAAACTTTAAAACGGAACACTTTTTTTTTTTGTAGAAAGTTACGTGTTAATATTCTTTCAATTTGATTTACGAGAGATTAATATGGAGTCTTCTGTTTCAGCATAGAAACCAATGCAAATAAGCCCAACAATGAGTGGAAGGCTTCACAGAGATCTGGTAACATGCCTTTTTCATTTTCTGAAATGATTGTATTTGCTAGAACTTAGTCTTGGTTGACTTCATTAGTTTCCACTGAGTCGTGCTAACTTACCATTCTTGTATCCAGAAGCAGCGAGTGATGAGTTTGGTCAACGGCAAAAAAATACCCGAAGGCAAGTTGAATGCCACAATCTATCCTCAGTGCAGAAAATATCATTTCCTGCTGTCATCTCTGTTTAGATTCCATTCCTACCTTATGCTGTAATTGTCTCTTGGCCTTTTATTTTAAACGTTTGTTTGTTTGTTTTTTTTTTGTTTCTGTGCAGATATACGGAGATGAATTTTGGCCAGTGAAGTACATTTATCAAACATATTTGGATAAGCTGATACAGGTAAAATTTTCTCTGTGAACTACTGCACGTTTTGGAGCTTCAAATTTCTGACTAGGGATTTCCTGGTGCTGCAGGCCTCCTTACAGGCCCGTTGTGATATCCAGCATTGTTCTGGAGCACTCTGGGCCGCAGTATAATCCATGATAATTAAGGTAATGAGTTTGTACTTGATCAGTGCTCATTTGCATTATACTTGTTTGTCCAATTTACATGTGACTGTCACTGACTCAATATGAAAAGGGTCCGTATATTTGTATGTTCCAGCATTATGTTTAGATAAATCATCTCGATTCCTTTTGACTTTGAGACCTCACCTGTGAAGAACTGCACTTCATAGTTCTGGGTTTTACATTGATGGCAATCGTTTCATATTTCTCCATAATTTCAGAAATCTTGATCCATTCCACAAAGTGATGACTAGAGTAGAATCTAGAAATACTCGGATATCTGTAGTTGTGGATTTTGAACATACGCAGATGTTTGTTTGAGTTGAGTTTATGTTAAGGGTAGCTTAATTTCCCATAAGATGCAGTGGAGCAGGTTTGTTTAAATTTTTAGAAGCTGATGCCTCGGCCCATTTCCTGGATTCTGTTGTGAAGTTATGTGGACTCAGTATACTCCTGAGTCCTTGCGTAGATATGATTTTGGGGCATTTTTCTCCATTTTAAATGCCCTCCCTCCCTCTCAGGTATGTATGACAAATGCCTGGCTCATGCTGTGGTCATTTAAAGGAACTCACCGCAGCCTGTGACGGGCAGCAGTTCTTTGTGCAAATGTGCGGTATGATTATGCATCAAAGGATTGGAGAACCTTTCTAGTTTTCGATTGGATCTTAGAAATTGGACATCTTTACAATATTCCTGTCTTTCCTTTCAGGTTTTCCCAGTGGCTTTGTTTTCCTTGTGAGAGTTGTTGGAAGGCTTCTTCCAGGATTAGACATTAACATATAATTTGAAGACAAGAGTATTGTGCAGCTGCTATTTGTTTATTTATTAGTGAAGTTCTAACTTCTGTGGTTAGGGTTGGAATCTCATTGGTTTTTATTTTATGTATGGTGTCATTGGTGTCCTAAAAGTTTCTTGGTCAATGTCTTGGTTTGAGGGTAACAAAGTATAGGGATTCTTATTAAAATTTGACAGTTTTAAGGTTTTAGAAAGACTTTGTGCTGATGGTTGTTCCTTGGGTTTTGTAAACTGTCCTGGTGATTTTTTTAACTGGTGCTTTCTAGGTATTGGAATGCTGGATTGCAAGTTCTTGAAAGTTTCGCCCTCTCTATTACCTTTCCTTGTGGATTAATCTCTTTAGATCTTAAAGGATGTGTCGGTATTTTTTTTAACTTTTTGAGCGCCCGTTAGTTTGACGGGACTAATATTGAAAGAATATACAATCTCAGACGATATTGGTTTGACGGGACTAAACTCCTCTTTTTCATAATCACATTTTTTTGTCCTCTTTTGATGTCAATTTACAAAATTAATCTTTAATTTGTATACTCTTACACTTGGGAAGGACAACTTGGTAAATTCAATCATAAGAGGACATAAAATGAAGTGTGGTTATAAAAAAAAGGAGTGTGAAAATTACTACTCTGTTCATTTTCATTACATGGGACTTAAGTTTCTATTATATTGTATTTTGTGAGCATATTTCGTATTGTTACGATTCTCAATTCTTGCTCTGTCTGCGCTTGTGCCCTCACTTCTCGTACCCAAGAATTTTACTTATTTTGGAGGTTTTTTAGAGGCTTTTACGCTCGTGTTCCCGCACCTGCCTGCGGATTATGTGATTTAGGTTTGGCCCCTTGAATTCAAATCCTGAGTCCTCCCGTACGTAGTACTAGTGTGCACACACCTATTTCTAAAATCAGGGTACGAGAAAAGGCGGGCCTACGACAGAGATGAGTTTTGCTATAGGTACCGACGGCTCCCTCACCTAAATCGTACCGACGGCCATGCCGGGCTGTCTCCGGCCACCGGACGGCCGATCATACATATATACACGAAAAATAGGGTGTTTAGATCAAGCACCCTGCACACATCGGATGTTGTTGATTCCTGCATGGGCCCCCTCGTTTTTTTTAATAGAATTTTTGGATTGCTCGGATCGGTCGTCCAGTGGCCGGAGACGGCCCGACTTGGCCATCGATACGATTTCTGCGAGGGAGCCGTCGGTATCTATAGGTTTTCTGGACAGAAACTCTCCATCATCTGTGCTCTATAAGTACTACTCTCAAATGTTAGGCATACGATGTACCATTCAAGAGTAACACTACAGGTACAGAAATTTTGGGACCGAATCCGGACCGACGGCCGCCGGCGAGCCATCTCCGGCCACCGGATATACATATACACATACGAAAAGGGGTGCTCCGATCAAGCACCCTACACACCTCGGATGACGTTGATTCCCGCGTAGGGGCCCCTCGGTTTTTTTTTTTAGAATTTTTGGACGGCTCGGATCGGCCGTCCGCTGGCCGGAGATGGCTCGCCGGCGGCCGTCGGTCCGGATTCGGTCCCAAAATTTCTGTACCTCTATCATTTTTGACCATTCAAACCACACCAAAAGCAACAGAAATACCACTATATATTTTCTAGACCCAAAAATTTCAATGCATTTTCTAACATCATACAATACAACCCATCTAAAGCTTCCGACACTGCCGTTGTATTTTTTTTTGTTGTATTTTCGGACCGATGGAGTTCCGGTTCTTCGTACTTTGTTTTATTCTATATATACATTGGATTATCTTGTTCGTCCAAAAAAAAAAACCCATCTAAAGCAACTCTCTTACGTAGTATGCAACACAGATGCGCAACTCACAAATTCACCAGCCTCTTTAGAAAAACTATTGCAACTATTATGAACATGCCAATAAACAACAAGCATGATCCGCATCATAAGAACCTAAATTGAAAATTTCGCCCTCTATTACCTTTCCTTGTGGGTTAATCTCTCTGCGTCCGGTATTTGTATTAACTTTTTGATCGCTCGTTGATTTGACGGGGTTAATGTTGAAACTTGAAAGAATATATATATATATATATATATATATATATATATATATATATATATATATATATATATAATCTCAGATGATATTGGTTGGACGGGACTAACCAGTTCATAAATTGTTTGTTAAAGTTTTTAGCTTCCATAAAAGCATAGTGAAAGAATATGCACCCATAGGATATGTAGTCGCACTCTATAAGTTACATAATGCACGTACGTGATCATGAGCAACATCTCAAACTTTTCAAACTAGTAAAGTTCGTAGTATTATATATAGTTCTGAATTTTGTCCTAAATATTGCGATTTATAGGCCATATTCATTTGGTAATTGATTCTCAAACTCCTCTTTTATGTACTTTTTTCTCTTGTGATGTGAGTTTACAAAATTAACATTTCATTTATATACTCTTTTACACTTGGGAAGGACAACACTGTAAATTCACATCATAAGATGACAAAAAATGAAGTGTAGTTATAAAAAGAAGGGAGTGTGAAAATAACTACCCTATTCATTTTCATTACACGAGATTTAAGTATCTATTATGTTGTATTTTGTGAGTATAGTTCGTATTGTTACGATTCTGAATTAATTTGTTTTTGTATGAAAAAATTCCTCTCATAGTTTGGCCATTAGTCACATAATTCTGTAAAATAGCCTTCATTCACACTCTTAATTTTTGTTCTGCACTTGTGCTCTCACTTCTTGTACGTACTCACGGATTTTAGTTATTTGGGAGGTTTTTTAAAAGGCGTTTTTACACTCACGCTCCCATACCCGCCTGCAGGTTATGTGATTTAGGTTTGGCCCCTCGAATTCAAATCCCGAGTCCTCTCGTGCACACCTAGAATACTCTGCATTTGCTTTTGAGCTAAAATTTCTGCCTTTAATATCATCATTACAGAAAGTCTACACACACATACAATCTGTGCACAGATTGTGCACAGATTTTGTTGTGGGGCCCACCACGGGTTCCTTACAAATCATCCGAGCCGTTCATTAAATGTAAAATATTTTTTCAAGGGTCCTCGTAAAAAATAATCTTAATCCGATACCTATAGATGCTCGATCCAATCGTATAACTTTTCATTATCCGAAAATCTGAATGAAAAGTTAGATGGTTGGATGAAGCACCTATAGGTATTGGATTGAGCTTATTTTTTACGGGGACCCTTGAAAAATTGTTTTACATTTAATGAACGGCTTGGAGATCCTTTCAAAAAAAAAACGGCTTGGATGATTTGCGTGGGACCCGTGGTGGACCCACCATGAAATCTGTGCACAATCTGTGCAAAAAATCTGTACCGGTAGCAGGACTCTCATCATTAAACCAAAACATCAAGTTTGTCGCTCAATTTACAAAAGTCAATGGTGCTATTCATAGGTGAAGAAGTTTTCCAGGATAGCTCCAACCTTAATTAAAACAAGAGATTAATTAGCTAAAAGTCGCATCATGTAATAATACACTGTACCTAAGACCCCGTGATCTGTATAATCAACAATTAATACATATATAGTATTGTTAAGATGTCTATTCTATTTGGTTATACTATCAATTAGTTCACGTTATTCATTCTCTAGGACTTTCTAAGACCTCGTTCCGCTAAGGTTCTTGTATTTTAAGTAGTACTTATTTTTCTGCTTTACGAAACAGGTCATTCGGATTAATTAAAAAATGATAGATTGCAACACCCGCGTGAAAGTTAATACTCCCATTGTCCCATTTTGATTGTCTATTTTCGTTGTTTGTGCCGATCTTTAAACGCTTATATCTCCCAATCTACAATGTTTTTCATAATTTCGAAAACTTTGTATTATAGGCCTAATCGAGTACTATCAAACAAGATCTATATTGCATATTTTTGAAGATTCATATTAGAAAATATAAACAATTGAAAATTGATACGAATATCAAAAAAGGACAGAAAATGGGACGGAGGAAGTATTGTAATTTGCGGCATGGCATTAGTATTACCTGGCATTGTAGCATATTTAGGCTAAACTAGGAAGTTCGACTAAAACAACGTGCGACAGGCGACAGGCTCTCGTTGCTGACATATATATGTATGTCACTCATAGATTAAAATTCCGACCATGCCTTTGTACGCACACATGCACACACACAAAAGACAATTTTTTACATAGGAGGTGGCTTCTCTTGGGTTGGGAGCAGAGTCGAGTGGCGGCCACTTTAGGCTTTCAAAGATTTACATATTTTAGGGGTACCAACCAAAAGAAAGGGCCTCATCTCTGATATATATGTTTTATCCTAAAAAAATTAGGGCCGGCTCTGATTGAGGGTAGACTGCACGAAGTGCAATCTAGTCATCTATGACCCCATTTCGGGTCCACTTTGATTATCAGACTCATTAATGTTGTAGGCCTCATCGTTTAGAACTATCACAAATAAAATCAAGTTGATTGAATAAAAATCAACATCTGATCTAAAAACACATTTATCTCTTAATGTTGTACGTAATTTAGTGTGCGCAACACGTTTTTTACAAGATATATGTGCTCCGATTAGGAAATAAACGGTATTCGATCAATGTGAATTTTTTTTTGAACAGCAAAAAAAGAAGAAGAATTTATTAATCTTGAAATTGTTACAAGACTAATAGGAGTAAGGAAACAACATCATGTTCTAAGAACAATCATCTTCTCAATCCAAGATCCAAACCAACGATTGCCAAGAAAGCAATCGAGGACACTCAAAAGGGATGAAACCCTCCTGAAAAGGCCGAAGCCTAAACAACCTAAATGAGTCTAATAATACTCAGATCGAAATAAATTCAGTACATAAACAATGTGACTTTTTACGTAATTCTAATTTACGAGCTCTACAACATAAACAATAATACTATCATCAATGGCCAGACTGCAGGACCAAACCTGAGATAATCCGCCATATGTTGTTGACTACGTCGCACAAAAGGAGGAAAAATGATTCGTGAGCTTACAATACAATCCAAGAACGAGAATATAGATCTAGTCTTGGATTGCTTCAATCATATTCACTGGTCAAAAGGGAGAAAAAAGCAAGGCTTGGATTGCTTCAATCATCACTGGTCAAAAGGAAGAATAAAGGGAGGAAAACTTCTTCAGTAATTCGATGCAAATGGTTTCAGAATAGTTACACAAATGTGTTAAAGGACACAGAATTTTGCTGTGGCCTATGGATTTTAAATCTCCAGGCAACAACCTGATTGGACATGGCCCGAGTATTCTTCTGGTACAGCAACTTTTGTCCACTTGTAATTCTTCAAATCCATCACATAAGCTGTGTGGGGCCCACCCGATTTTCCGGAACCAATCACGAGCAACTTCCCCTGCCACGCTGTCACGAAACCCACCTTGCACAACTCAGCTGGTAGTCCAGCCAGGACTTGCCAAGCGGCACCATCGTGCACGGTCACGTTGTTGTTATGGCACGTGTACAGCCGCGAATCACCACCCTCCACGCAAGTCGTCGGACACGTGGCTGCTTCTAAGAAGTCCTCTTGTACCGGGTCCCACTGCCAGGTGGCCACATCGAATGCTTGGGCATCTCGCTGGAAATTGCCTTGGCTCTCCGTGGGGTACCCACCGATGACGTGGAACTTACCACGGTGGAAAATACCTTTACACTCCTCTCGTGGTTTTGACATGTCGGGCAATTGGATCCATTCATCTTTTACCACATCATATGCCAATGCGGATTTCAAAGCGTTCTTGTCCTCATCATGACCACCTGCAACGTACACCATCTGAACAAAATCTGAATCACATCCAGAGAATAATCTTTGCCCACCGGGCATATCGGTTCCACAGCGCCATGTGGCAGAGAGGAAGTTGTAAATAAACACTGAATTGGAGGCTTGCCACGAGAATGGGTCGCAACCACCTATCACCACAAGCTCCGATCCGACCCCAACAAGGTGGCAAAACATTGGTATCCCGTCAAGAAACCCTGGCATCGGCGGCAACTCAGACCAATACCCAGTTTCTGGCTCGCAGATAGCAAGTCGATGAAAAGGGGGCCCCCAAAGCATTGCAAGGTGGGCAGTTCGGGTCGGGTATATCCATGCTTGTGCAACCACTATGACCGATCGGGCCAACCCAGCCTGCTTCCGACTCCGGCAAAACTCGGGTAGCTTAATCTCGGCCTTCCAACCTTTGCATACGGAGGCGGCCACAGAGATTTGATCGAAAGGAATGCGAATAAGACATTCAAGGGCGACGTTGTTTGGTAGGCCGGGAATGAGTTCCATGAGAGAGTTCAAGAACCAAAGAAGGGAACTTAGCTTGTAAAGGCAGTTTCTACGCTTCAGAGACAACAAAAAGGGAGAGAGAGAGAGAGAGAGAGAGAGAGAGAGAGAGAGAGAGAGAGAGAGAGAGTTGGGGCGTGAAACAAGTTCGAGAATGTTTACTGGCTAATATTGCTTTGAGATTAAAACTCTGCGCGTATATATACATGCTGTGCTGCGGGGAATGGTTGTTTTGAGAGAGAATTAATGGAAAGCGGCAGATTCCTGTGGCTAAAGAGCCTAAGACCATAGAAATGGCCATTCCCATGTGCCTTTTGACATACTAGTATAATTGAGCAACATATTTTAAAACAAATGGATCAGTTCTGTTAAAAATACCATGTTAGTATATAACTACTGTTTAAGTCGTGGGACAAAAAAAAAAAATCCAATTGGTTTCCATGTCAATGTCATACTTTTGCTTGTTCAGGGCAATAAGTTGTGAACAACAATTTTTTAATTTTGTCTTTACTCAAAATATATATATATATTTTTTTTTGCATGTTAGTTTTGCGAAAAACTTTTTTATGTATTACGGATTTGTATAAACGAGAGGAATCGAAAATATAAAAAGTTATTTTTTTTACACAAGTATTTTAGAAAATATCTAAGAAAAACCAAAAAAGTTGGCTTTTCGGGTTCTTTCTTGGTATTTCACAAAATACTCGTGTAAAAGTTATAATTTTTTACTTTTTCGATTCCTCTCGTAAAGACAAACGCATAATACATAAAAGTTCGGCACAAAACTAACGTACGCGAATTTTTTGAATAAGAACAAAACCAAAAAGTTGTTTGTCAACAACTTAATTATTGTTTAGTGAAAACGCCCCTAATTGAATATAGGTTTACACACACAAGAATTAAATATTCTACAACAAGCAAGGATAGATAAGTGGCAAGTCGGGTGTGGGTTTCATGAGAAATTTTTAGGTGCCGGGTGGATACTAGCGCATTCGGGTCGTCCAAAAGTGTGTTGGACGGCTCAGATTGAAATTATCTCTCTTCTCTCATCTCACCACTCTATCTCCTCTTTCTCTCATTTTCTCTCTCTAAATTCAAGTTGTCCAATTCAAAACCGAAACGGAGGGCCCGAATGCGCTACTCGAGTACCACGTGGTGTCCGTTTGGCACTCAAAAATTCCTCGGGTTTCGGGGTCAACCGGCCGACAGATCCAAGTCACTGCTTCCGTAAGCTTCTGAGAGTCTGTTACAATCTGCTAAGCAAGAGAATATAATTATGTCATTTCCATTCCATATTTTCGCAGAGGAGTCTCGGATGAAAGGTTTGGGCATAAATAACCAAGTCAACAACACACACATATATAGAAAACTTTCAATAAGGGCGTCTTTAACTTATTAAGTTAAGGGCGTTTCTTTTCAGACCAATTTGCGATGATCCGAGCCGGTCAATATGTTCAGAACGTGATTTTAAGGGTATCCACGAGAAATCAGCAAAAAAATAGACCAGAAAGGGCTTAATCCGAGCAGTTTTTGTTTGTATGTTATCGAACGGTTCAAATAAAAACTGCTCAAATCAAGCCCTTCCTGGTAATTTTTTTTGCTGATTTCATATGGTACACTTAAAATCACGTTCTGAACATATTGAGCGGCTCGGATCATCGAAATTTGATTGGAAAAGATGAGAAAAGGGGACGTCCGTATTTTATTTAAATGAGGATATTCTTACTTGGAGGGGACTCATTATATATATATATATATCGGGACTGTTCAATGGACAACTATTTAGACACCTAAAAAAATACCCCAAATCTCAATCACATAGTTTCCGATCAAATTTTTATGATCCGAATCGTTCAATGTGTGCAGAATATGATTTTAAGGGTGCCCGCGTGAAATTAGCAAAAAAAAATGACCGAGAAGTGCTTGTTTTAAGTAGTTTTTAATTGAACCGTTCATTAAATTTAAGCTAAAAACCGCTCAGATCAAGCCTTTTCGGTCTTTTTTTTGCTGATTTCTCGCAAGTACCCTTAAAATCACGTTCTGATCACATTGAGTGGCTCGGATCATCAAAATTTGATCAGGAACTATGATGTGTTTTTTTAAATGTGTAAATAGTTGTCTATTGAACCGCCATATATATATATATATACTGTAAGTTGTAATTCTGACTCTGTGGCAGTAGAACCTTTATATCTTGTTTCTTTTCTGTAATCTGAAAATTAAGAAAGACCAATGCCCTTCAAGTCTACACATTAGCTAACCAACTGGTTTAGCTGGTCAGGACTCTTGCATCACATTAGGAGGTCAAGAGTTCAAGTTTTTTTACCTGCGTATGGGTATTCTTTTGTTGAGATTATTTCTTCCCCTAATGAGGGCTTGTAGTAGTTGAGTTATGGGGCTTAGTTATCTCGTATACTCTCATACAATATAATTGATGTAGTGCCTCATGTTTGTATTTTGTGTTTCCTATATGACGTAATGATCTCTCCTACTGATTGACAGAAAAAAAGTCTCCACGTCGGCCAACGGGCTTGTAGCCCAATGGCATCTCATGTTCCTTTCCTTGTGGGAGGATAGTGTTTAAGCCCCATGAGGAGCGTTGTGTGGTCCAGGGCTGTGGAGCCTTTGGAACCCTTATGGTCTAGTCTCCTAACTCCCCTTAACCTCCACTGATATATACTTGGCAAAAAGAAAAAAGAAAAAAAGTCTACGCGTCGTAAATGCGAGGGGTTAATGCATTTTCTCCTATAGATTGAGAAGGTGTCCATATTGTTAACTTCAAGACCCAAATTAGCTTCTCATATTGAAAAGTTACATTATATACTATACGTACACATGAGAGGCCTCATTTTCAAATCCTGCCTAGGGCCTCGAAAATCTCTGGGGTCGGGTGTGGTGGTGATACCGATAGGTGGTAATGTTGTGGTGGTGGTGGTTGGGTGAGTGCACGGTGGTGGTGCTATTTCGGGTGGTGATGGCGTTGGCAGTAGGTGATCGAGGGTGGTAATGGTGATACGGTGGAGGTGCATGTTTACTGAAATGAAACGGCTCACCGGAGGGGGTGACTCGCCGGAGGAGGTGGTGGTCTGACGATCAAAGTTGCGTGCGAGATCGAGGGCGGTATTCGGCTGGGAGGAAGAGGGAGAGAGGTGTGAGAGGAGTTTGTGTGGGAAATGGTGGTTGCCGGTAGAAGAGAGAGAGGGGGTTTGCCGGTAGAAGAAAGAGAGGGTGCTGGTGGCCGTGAACAGTACACCTCATATATACTACTACTACCATAATACAACTACCCAGTATTTATGGCATTGAAGGAGCACCCAAACCAGTTGGAGAGTATTTGGTTCCATTTTCCAAACGTTTCATTTCGGGAAAATATCTCTGCCTGCCGACACTGATTCGTACTAGTACTCTAGAAGAATGACATCAGCTGTCGGTTTTGGCATTCGGTTTCGGCATTGGACAGTTCAAATTTTAATGAAATTTTTCCGGATCGATTCACGTCCGTAAATAGTTATTCACGGCTTCCACAGTTAAACGATTAGTTTGGCTTTGTCCAAATTCTTTTGTAATGATCTTTGTTTTGTAAGTGCCGTTGGACGTTTATCAATATAATTTTCTCACATTTGACAAAAAAAAAACAGTTATTCACGGCTGCACACAACAATATTTGGTCTCTGATCGGTTTCTCTAAATTATCGTAGACAATAAAAATTATTTCCAATCCAAGTGTGGTGACAGAATTTTAAGTTTTCGCATATATAGTATTTTAAATAAAATTAGGATTGTGTCACAAAAAAACTCAATAGGTTTTTTTTTTTGGGTAAGTCACTCAATAGTGTTGAAATGAAAGGAACTTAACCTTTCTCTTCTTTTTTTTTTTTTTTAAGAATAGAATAAAATACTTGCAAAATCTTTTAAATCAACTACTTAGTCACTACATGCGCTAATTTACAAACATTATAGTTTATAGTTTACAAAAAATAAAGCTTTAGACTGTTGATTCTAATCGTTACTTTTCAAAGTGTCATCATAAATGATTCGTTTAACCAAAAATCTTACCTCCTCATTCTCTACCGAACCATGGAATAACTCGTTAAGAAATTGTTCCAACTAATTTCATACACGCCTCCTCATTCTCGACCGAACCATGTATTTGGTGGAGAAAGAAAAAGAGGAAAACTTCTACAGTGATTCGATACAAACGTATATCCTTAGAACCACACAAAAAGGAGAAACTTACCCTCAGACCTCTGAATAATTACCAGAGGAAAAGGGTTTGGCGAGTTGCCTACATTTGTGCAAATGCTACACACACATACAATCTGTGCACAGATTGTGCACAGATTTTGTTGTGGGGTCCACCACGGGTTCCACACAAATCATCCGAGTCGTTCATTAAATGTAAAATATTTTTTCAAAGGTTCCCGTAAAAAATAATCTCAATCCGATACCTATAGATGCTCGATCCAATCGTATAACTTTTCATTATCCGAAAATCTGAATGAAAAGCTAGATAGTTGGATGAAGCACCTATAGATATTGGATTGAGCTTATTTTTTACGGAGACCCTTGAAAAAATATTTTACATTTAATGAACGGCTTGGATGATTTGTGTGGGACCCGTGGTGGGCCCCACAACGAAATCTGTGCACAATCTATGCACAAAAATCTGTACCGGTAGCAGGACTCATCTATACATGAACAAAAGTTTAGCTGCGGCCTATGGATTTTTAAATCTCCAAGCAACAACCTGATTGGACGTGGCCCGAGTATTCTTCTGGTACAACAACTTTTGCCCACTTGTAATTCTTCAAATCCATCAAATAAGCTGTGTGGGGCCCACCAGAATTTCCGGAACCAATCACTAGCAACTTCCCCTGCCACGCTGTCACGAAAGCCACCTTGCACAATTCAGCTGGTAGTCCAGTTGTTATGGCACGTGTATAGCCGCGAATCACCGCCTTCCACACAAGTCGTCGAACACATGGCAGCTTCTAAGAAGTCGTCTTGTACCGAGTCCCACTGCCAAGTGGCAACATCGAACTCTTGGGCATCTCGCTGGAAAAGGCCTTGCATCCTGGTAGGGTACCCACTGATGACGTAGAACTTACCTTGGTGGAAAACATCTTTACCTTCGATCCTCTCGCGCTTTCGCCATGTCAGGATATCAGATCCATTGATCTTTTCACCACTATCATATGCCAACGCAGATTTCAGGGCATTCTTGTCATTGTCATGACCACCGGCTATGTACTGGAATTATTTCTGCTGGAAGCCTGCTCCAATACCACTTTCCAGGTACAGAAATCAAAAAATATATCCATAGTTCTCCTCTCACTCTGGTGAGGGCTGGAGTTTGTTTGCCGATGGTGATGCATTCCCATCGCTCTCGTCAACCAGCTCATATATATTTACAAAATGGGAGCTGGCAAGGTTAATTGCTGCAGCCTCAATTCATCATTTTCTCCTTATTTTGCCAATCAAACGCAACAAACCTACACCAAAAAAGGGCAGATTTAAGCAGTTAAGGCGATTCATCATAAAACATGAAACACTTGGAATTCATGAGGTTTCGATTTGGAAAAAGAGTCTAATGCTGGGGCTTAGTCAAAATCTGACCACTTACTAGTTACCCAAACGGAAGAACATAAAATCAGAAGCCACGTTTCTGTTCATAAATTTACTGCATCCTCTCCCTATGTCTATGGCACGTTCCTTTTCTGTTCCTCCTGCGGCAGGCAAAAACGCCACCATCTGCGTTTGCTTTTGAACTACAATTTCTGCATTCAATATCATCATTGAACATAAACATCAAGTTTGTTGGAAACTAAACTCAATTTGCAAAAGTCAACGGTGCTATTCCTAGCTAGCTAGGTGAAGAAGTTTTCAGGGTAGCTCCAACCTTAATTAAAACGAGAGATTAATTAACGAAAAGTCGCATCATGTAATAATACACTATAGGATGGGGGTCTCTGTATAATGCCAGGGGGGTTCACCCTTGAGCAGTTGAGCTACCAATTAACAATGTCAACAATACGAACAAAAATTGTTAAGATGTCTATTCTAAAATTTAGCGAAGCGGGGACTGTGCTTTGCACCATTTGGACCATCCGTCTCAGTAATCAATGGTCCGGATTAAAATGAAACTTTTTCGAGGAAGAGTTCCCAGAAAAGTTTTTAAAAATCTGGACCATCCATAACACTTTTGGACGGTTGAGATCGCACAGCACCGTGTTGTGCACCAGTAAACCTACTGGTGCACAGCACAACCCCTGGTCCGTAGTTATACTATCAATTTGTTCGTGTGATTCATTCTCTAGAACACTCTAAGACCCTGTTCCGTTAAATTTTTTATTTTTTAAGTACTTATTTTTCGATTTACGAGATAAGTCATTCTCTCACTATACATCACTTTAATTAAAAATATAAGTATATATTTTAGTTAGTGAAACACACGACATGTTCGGAACATATATATTATATGCATATATATGTAAGTTGAGTCCTGGTGTGCGTTAGGAGTTCAATTTCTTGTCTCCCAAGCAATTCCAATAATTTGATGATTCCACTGATGACAAATCCAAATCCAACTGATTTAACACAATCTTGCTACATTTTTTATATAATGGAGTAGCAATCTTGTTCAATGGTACAATAGAACCACACATTCATTTGATCACGTCCACGCTGCAAATGAGGCCAAGTTAGGACGACCAAAGGACGGGATGAGCTCGGGCAACCGTCCTACCCACGTTTCAAATTTCTAGTAGAATTAAAGTAGGTTTTTTTATTTCAAAACGTTAAAATCGTTATTTTAAACAACTCAACACGTGTCCAACCAATAGTTTTGAGAAAAATAATGTTATTTTTAGCAATACTTTGATTGCTTATATATGTAAGAATAGTCTTGATGGTATATATCTTTACAACTTATATTGACGAAGTTTACATTGCCTTTCTTCATATGCCATAAATTTACGTAATGTTTCCGCACTCAATTTTGAAATCTTGCATATCCGTTCCTAACGCCAACTTATATTGACCAAGCTTACATTGCCTTTCATATGCTATAAGTTTACGTAATGTTCCCGCACTTAATTTTGAAATCTTGCATCCATCCCTGACACCAAGTGGGGAAAGTGGCCGCTGTCGCCACCACGACGACAATCAAATGTTCATTATCCAACTAGGTGCTGTTTTTGTTTACTGTTAAACTATATAGGCTTAATTATACTAATTGTTATGGCTTAGAAGTGGCAGAGTAATTATATAGGCTTAATTATAAATAATTGTGGACTTGTTTCGTACGACATAAACTTTTAAGGTTAAGAAATCATAGATTGGCGTGAAGGTTAATATTGTTAATTGAGGTGCATTGTACCATGCATAGTATTAAGGGAGCTAAACTAGGAGGTTAATTGGGCTGTATGTCACTCAATATATTAAAATTCCGACCATGCCTTTGTACACACATGCCCACGCACATGTCACACGAGTCTTTCGTAGACGTAAGACAATTTTACATAGGAGCTAGGTGGCTTCTCTTAGGTTGCGATCGAGCAGAGTCGAGCTCCGGCCATTTTAGGCCTCCGAAAATTTACATATTTTAGGGGTACCATACAAAAGAAAGGTCTCATCTCTAATATATATGCTTTTAAATCTCGAAAAATCAGGGCCAGCTCTGATTGGAAGTGGACTGAACAGAGTGCAGTCCAGCCATCTATGATTCCATTTCGGGGTCCACTTCGATGATCGGACTCATCGATGTTGTAGACCTCGTTGTTTAGAACTATCACAACAAACAAAAATGATATATATCACAACATTTCACACATTACTATGTGTGAACTCCACATATATGTGAGATGTTATGTAAGTTGTTATGTTTGAATTATTGTGTAAATAACATTGTTGCAAAAAAAAATCAAGTTGATTGAATAAAAATCAACACCTGATCTAAAAGCACATTTATCTCTTCAAGTTATAATATAGTGTGCGCAACACATTTTTTACCAGACAAATGCGCTCCAATTTTAGGAAATAAGTGGTATTCGATCAATGTGACTAAGTGATTCTAATCGACGAGCTCTACAATATATAAATAGTCATCCATCAATAATCAATGGCCAGACTGCAGGGGCCCAAACAGTGCGTCTTGGATTGTTTCAATCCCTGGTCAAAAGGGAGAATAAATCTAGGCTTGGATTGCTTCAATCATCACTGGTCAAAAGGAAGGAGAATTAAAGGGAGGAAAACAGAAAACTTCTTACACAAATGTGTGAAAGACAAACAATTTTGTTGCGGCCTATATGGATTTTAAATCTCCAAGGAACAACCTGATTGGACATGGCCCGTGTATTCATCCGGTACATCTAGTTTTGTCCATGTGTAATTCTTCAAATCCATCACATAAGCTGTGTGGGGCCCACCATATTTCCCCGAACCAATCACGAGCAACTTCCCCTGCCACGCTGTCACGAAACCCACCTTGCACAACTCAGCTGGTAGTCCAGCCAGGACTTGCCAAGCGGCACCATCGCGCACGGTCACGTTGTTGTTGTGGCACGCGTACAGCCGCGAATCACCACCCTCCACGTAAATCGTCGGACACGTGGCAGCTTCTAAGAAGTCGTCTTGTACCGGGTCCCACTGCCAAGTGGCCACATCGAACGCTTGGGCATCTCGCTGGAAACTGCCTTGGCTCTCCGTGGGGTACCCACCAATGACGTGGAACTTGCCATGGTGGAAAACACCTTTACACTCCTCTCGTGATTTCGTCATGTCGGGCAATTGGATCCATTCATCTTTTACCACATCATATGCCAATGCGGATTTCAAAGCGTTCTTGTCCTCATCATGACCACCTGCAACGTACACCATCTGGACATAATCTGAAGCACACCCAGAGAATAATCTTCGCCCACCTGGCATATCGGTTCCACAACGCCACGTGGCAGAGAGGAAGTTGTAAATAAATACCGAATTAGAGACTTGCCACGAGAATGGGTCGCAACCACCTATCACCACAAGCTCCGATCCGACCCCGACGAGGTGGCAAAACATTGGTATCCCGTCAGGAAACCCTGGCACCGGCGGCAACTCAGACCAATACCCAGTTTCTGGCTCGCAGATAGCGAGCCGATAAAAAGGAGGCCCCGAAAGCATTGCAAGGTGGGCGGTCCGGGTCGGGAATAGCCAAGCTTGTGCAACCACTATGACCGATCGGGCCAACCCAGCCTGCTTCCGACTCCGGCGAAACTCTGGTAGCTGAATCTCGGCCTTCCAACCTTTGCATACGGCGGAGCCAACGGAGATTTGATCGAAAGGAATGCGAATAAGACATTCAAGGGCGACGTTGTTTGGTAGGCCCGGAATGAGTTCCATGGGAGAGTTCAAGAACCAAAGAAGGGAACTTAGATTGGGAAGGCAGTTTCTAAACTTCAGAGAGAGAGAGAGAGAGAGTTGGGGTGTGAAACAAGTTCAAGAATGTGTATGCATATATAAAGAGATTGCTTGGAGATAAAACTCTGCATAAATGTTGTGCTGCGGGGAATGGTTGTTTTAGGAGAGTATTAATGGAGAGAGGCAGATTCCTGTGGCTAAGACCATACGAATGGCCATTGCAAATAATTTTCTTAATTTTTTTTTCTTATTCAAATTTTTTTCCTGTTTATTAATTTTTCGTTAACTTTTTGTGAATTATTGCTTCGTCATGACGAGAAGAATCTAAAAAGTACAAAATAATGATCAAAACCCAAATTATTTTGAATAAAGACGAAAAAATTGACTTATTTTTTTTTTATTCAAAAATTTAGGTTTCAATCGTAATTTTTTATTTTTTAGATTCCTCTCGTCAAGAAGAATTAATAATCCATAAAAAATTAATAAAAACTAACAAATGCACAAAAAAAATTGAATAAGAAAAAAAAAAGAAAAAAGAAAAAGACATTTGACTATTAACCGAACAATTAGTACCAAAGGAGATTCCCATGTGCCTTTTAACATATAATTGAGCGAACATATTTTTTTTAAAAATGGATCAGTTCTGTTAAAGTCAATGGCGTACGTGGGAGAAAAAAAATACCACTTGTTGGCAATAATTTTTTGATTTCGTCGTCATTGAAAAAAAAAATTGCATATGTATTAATTTTGCGACAAATTTTTATGTATTGTGCGTTCGTTTTGACGAGAGGAAATTACGACATCTACACAAATATTTGGGTAAATATTCAAGAAAAATAAAATAAAAAAGTCAGCTTTTCTGGTTTTTCTTGATATTTACTCCCTTCGTCCTATTTTCATTGTCCATTTTTGAATTGAGTGCTATTTTTTAATTACTTATATCTTTCAATATATAATGTTTTTCATAATTTTGAAAACTTTGTATTATAGAACTAATCGAGATTTATTAATCAAGATCTATATTGCATATTTTTCAAGATCCACACTAAAAGATATAGGGAAAAACATAAAAAAAAAAAGGACAAACAGAACAAAAGACAATGAAAATGAGACGGAGGGAGTATTTCACAAAATATTTGTGTGGAAGTCATAATTTTTTACTTTTCCAATTCCTCTCTTCAAGACGAGCGCATAATACGTAAAAGTTTGGTGCAAAACTAACGTAAGCGATATTTTTTTTAAATGAGGACAAAACCAAGGTTTTTTGTTTTTTTAGGAACACAAACTAACGTACTAATTCTTGTCAAAAAAAAATTAAAAAAAATAACGTACTAATTACTATCCAACTGGTGAACGCCAAGTGGCAAGTTGGGTGTGGGTTTCAGAGTCAACCGGCCGACAGATCCAAATCACTGCTTCCGTAAGCTTCTGAGTATGTTAATCTGCTAAGCAAGAGGAAATATAATTGTGTCATCTCCATGCCAAATTCTTTTCAATTAAACCAAACCCACCGCATTAATTTGTCTGCATCAGCGTCGGCTCCGTGATTTTTCATCAAACTAGTCGATATGAAGCGCAAAGTCTATCGATTGTAGTAAAACGTATAAAAAGATAAGAAATCTGTTGTACCGACATCACCTTTAAAATGTAGTAAAATGTAGGACTACGTCTGATGATTCTCTCATGTTTTCGTAGTATTTTCAGAGAGGAATCTGTCTCGGATGCAAGGTTTGGGCATAAATACCCAAGTCAACAACGATGCAAGGTTTGGGCATAAATACCCAAGTCAACAACATAGTACTCCAAGTTGTAATTCTGCCCGAGTGGCAGTTGAAGCTTTATATCTTTGTCTCTTTCCTCTTTTTGTAACAAAAATGATAGATAAGTGAAGGATCTGTTCCACCAACTAAATACAAGTATTTATTTTTTATAATTAAAGATGGTGGATCGTGAGAGAATGACTTATCTCGTAAAGCGAAAAATACGTACTTAAAAAATAAGAACCTTAGCTGAAAGGGGCCAGAATCCAGTCCATGAAAGAAAATGAATGATTCAAATTCACAGCACTATGAATCCGAAAATTTGGTCTAAAACCATACTCCCTCCGTCCCACTTTGTTCTGTCTGTTTTCTTTTTTGGACGTCCCAAAAAATTGTCTATATCTCACAATCTATAATATTTTATATATTTAATATGGATCTTGTTTGATAGATCTCAATTTATTTTATTAAACAAAGTTTTCGAAATCATAAAAAACATTATAGATTGTGAGATATAGACAATTTTTTGGGATGTTTCAAAAAGGAAACAGACTGAACAAAGTGGGACGGATCGAGTATTTTATTACACCATCTATTAAGTCTAGGATCACCGCACCATTTTAAAATATAGAAAAATATTCTTAAATTTTAAAATAAGTATTTTTTTATGGAGCCCTAAAAAAAATCAGTTCAATCGTATATCGGTAGGTATGTTTTCTAAATTCGTAAGAATAAAACTGAGGATTATTTTTCTGTATTTTGTGGAGCCTGGAGTGGGCCCCACATGGAGCAGTCCTAGCACTTCTGACCTGTTTCGCTAATTGAAATAGTACTTATTTTTTGAGTTAAAGATAATGTATTGGGAGAGGATGACCTGTCTTGTAAAATGATAAAGTATTTAAGAAATAAAAATCTTAACAGAAGGGAGAATTTTATCATTTTGGTGGAACTTCCATTTAGAGGCTGAAAACAGTAGGCAATTTTTCAATGCTGTGTGGGTATCACGTGGTGCTCGCTCGGAGCATCTGAGCCGTCCATTGCATTTTTGGACAGCATGGATTTGGAGAGAGAGTGTGGGGATGAGAGGAAAGAGAGGGTTTCAATCCGAACCGTCCAAAAATGTATTGGACAGCTCGAATGTGCCAAACGAATCTCACGTGAGATATACTCATCCGGCACTGTGGCTGGTTACGGTGTTTGTGGCTGGAAATTGTTGAAAAGCTTTTCTATCCTCTTTTAGCAGTTTCAAGTACACACTTATCTCAATATGCGAATACATATAGAAACAAGATGGCTCACATAAGTGGTAGCTCGATAAATTTTCGTCAAACTAGTTAATACTAGGCTAACTTTCGCTAAGATTTTTGGGCTTTTTTTATATGGTTGGCTAAGTTCAGCTAAGATTTTTGGATTTTTTCTTAGTTTGTCTTTATTCAAATTTTCATTGCGCTTGTTAGTTTTTCTACTTACTTTTTGAATTATTGATTCGTCTTGTCAAAGACGATTTGGAAAAGTAAAAAAATACTAATGATTTTTACCGAAATATTTTTTAAAATATCCAAGATAAAGCCCCAAAAGTCGGCTTTTTGGACCCCTTGTGGTTTATTTGCTACTAATCGCTAACTTAGGGCGGTGAGTCTTGACCGCAACATGATTTTAAGTCAGCCCATCAAGTTCCGAGCTAGTCCAAATTTTGCCAAATCAAATAATCCGCAATTAAAGCTTGTTTGGCCTTCCGACGCTTCGACCAGTCCAATTGATCCATGAATTCAGCCGCTACTTGTTCTACATCACCTGGCCAGCGTGCGAGTGGAAGCAAATGAAATCAACCTGTCCAGCCTTAACAAGATACCGAATAACAAGACACCCAAACTAGTGGTTCTTTGAAACATATAGTAATTGAACATGACAGCTGAACAGACCTTAGAAAACTTAATTAGAACTATTCCAGCACAGACAGCGAAAATCAAATCGTGACAGAATAATCTTATTGAGGAAGCACTCACTTTCAAGAATGCGCATCGCGCGGCAACGTTCCAAGGTCTCGTATTGATTCTAGTGCTTGGCCTTGTGCGGAAAATCATTGTCCAAACTTGGTTCCGAACTCGCATGATGCTGACTGTCAAATGAAGATATTACAAGCTTAAACCATAATATTTGTAAAGGAATGCATACTGGCAGAAAATTCAGTATCAGTATTCCAACATTAGCTTGTATTTGACTAATTCAAAGAAAACCGAGCCCTTTTACAGCCGAATGCTAGTCTTCGTTTTTGGAGATTTTTCATTCCCGTTGGAAGGAACTGGTGTATCGTTGTTTTCAGATGCTATAAAGCTCGCAAAGTCTGAGTTCAGGAGTTCTCCATTGCTATCTATAAAGGCATTTTGCCTGCTCCGAGTGCTTGTTGGACTTCTCAATGCCTGATTGTGCACAAATTCCAGGACATTCACCAAATATCGTTCTAACCTACGGCTTATGTGCAGTTTAATGGAAAGCTGGTCGGAATGGAACGGAATGGTCCTTGTAATGGAATACCCATTCTTATGTTTGGTTCACCAACAAAATAAACGCAAAATAGGAGAATGACCATTCCATCCATCCATTTCTCCTCTGTTTTTATGGAGGCATACCTGTAGACATGAGAATTAATATTTCGAGACCATGTTACCAAAATTCTTGTTTTCTTTCCAATCGACGGAGAATCGACGGGAAACTGTATTGTAAGCTTGCTGGAATGTGGATGTGAAAAGTGGAGTTTGGTTCCTTGCCGTATTTCAGGACTTCTTTGGAAACAAACAATGAAGTGGATGAAGTATGGAAGAAGATTAACAAAATGGACTTTATTAACCCTCAAAGTAGAAGAACAACCAATCGAGATGATTGAGTGAACAATTACAAGTTAATTCTACTTCTAGAAAAGAAAAGATAAAGGCCTGATTGGCGTTGTTTGTGTGTCCTTACAATGAAGCCTAAAAAGGCTATTTATAGAAAAACAAAGATGTGCAGGAAATAACTTCCAAACTTCCCACTACTCTTTATTCTTTTCTTTGCTTCCACTTGTCCAAATAACTTCCCACTTCCCTTCAAATGTGTAGGAGCATGACAAGTGTCATTTTAACTTCCAAATGTGTAAGAACAAGCCAAGTGTCTTTTTAACCTCCAAGTAAATAGAGATACGCCAAGTGTCCTGCACATGTTATTTAAAATACAAATACAAATACCAATTCTAATAATAATAAAATAGGTTGCATTTCCATAATCGCCACCTTTCGGTCGATTATCGACGGGCGGTGAATATATGGTCCAAACAATGCCCCCCTTATTCATTTGGGTGAAGTGCTAACGTAACCCAAGTGAATAATGAACTAGTACGTTTTAAATCACCCCTCTGTCTATATCGACGGGTATTTACTCTATACGGTGTAAACATTTGCCCCCCAACTCTCGAAGCGTTTTTAGATAAATTTTACACCAATCTTTTTACTTTTTGGCTGAACAAAGCCTTCAAGGCTGAATTCTGCCGTCGAAAACCAAGTTTGACTTTTAAGAGGCAATATTCCCTCTGTCGATAATGATGGGATAATATTGCTTCCGTCGATTAGTTTGCTTCACCTATATATCCTATTGATTACTGAAGGAAAACAGGAAATATGGTCTAAGCATATCATAGACATACTATTAGGCATCAACTTCCTTAGCCTTGTCCATTATCGACGTAAGAGTGTTCCCATCGACGGTAACAAAAACCCATCGACGGTAACAAAAACCATGGGTAACTGGGTCTAATTACAGAATTTAATAGCACGTGGATTGAATACATTTACTCAACGAAGCCTATATGCATGCCAATTGATGAGAATCTGCTTTTATAATATCCATGCATGAACCCATAGTGGATCATTTTGTACATCGACTATTTATGGTCTAAATTAAAAACTCTAGTCGAATTATCCTCATAACTTGACTTGCTTTGAGTTTCACACTTTCGAGCCACATTGGCTCTTCGAAAGATGAGTTTGCCCCTCATGCAAACTCGATATCAAAAGAGGATTATTTCTCATTTCAATCATACTTACTAAAATCTGGATGAAGATGTAGATGCCAACAAGACCTTTCAAAATTTTCCAATCTCTAATGATAAACCATGGCCTCTTTTAAAACAGTACAATCATAAACTAGAAGGCCTTTTAAGATCATGAGTAGCGCCCAAAATCATAATCCCTACTTTTGTTTTCTGGCATTCTTTTGAGTATTCTGCCTTTCCAAACAAAGCCATGAGGGCCTTTAAAAGATAACCGTCTACATCTTGCCGTGTACGTAATTGATTAAGAACCTTTTTTTGTGTACAGATTTAAGGCCAAACATCCACATACCACACATGGCCTATTTTTTGGACGAATAATTTAAACTTCAATGCAATGCTTAAAATTCGACTCATTCCCATTGGACCTCTGTCGATTCCAAAATTTTCCAACCCAGAATGGTCCAATAAATGGCCAATGCATGGCCGACGTAACCCTTTTGTCTTTTATTCATATTAACAACAGATAGAAGGCAATCGATAGAACAGCTGAGGTTGGGGAGGATTCTCTGTCGATTCGTTTTTAATCGGAGAAGATATCCGTATGGGATAGGCCGTAATGGTCTTATCCTTCTTCCGAGCATTGAACAGGCCAACAAATGGCTTTCTTTGCCCATAAATTGTTCAAGCCTTGCAAGACTTTTCTGTCGAATTATATTCAACTCCCGTCGAGTTTCAACACCAAAGCCATTTGCATTGCGTAATTTGGCTTGAGTTTGCCCCCCATGCAAATTCCATATCAAAAGAGGGCTATTTCTCATTTCATAATTGGCCACATGTGTTCTGATTTTCTTGTAAAATCTGGACCGAAAAATTTATTGAGTAGCCATTGGCCTATCTTTGGCCAAATATAAGAGCGAGCCATTTTCATTATTGGCTTCTGTTTCTCCTCCACATCCTTAAACAATATGGACGTGTGTATAAATATAAGCCATTATTATTTTGTTTTATCGGAAAACGAACTGTTCAAAAGATGAACTTGAAGAATTTTTTGCCTCATTCAAAGGCAAAACTTTTCAGAACCACAGTTATGGCTTTCTATATTTTAATATTCATGGCTATAAAGCCCACAGGTTGCTTGAATTAATGTTCAACCTTTATAAACGACAAATCTTAGCAAGAGGCAAAGACAACATTGATCACGCTTTCAATTAAATAGTCACAGTGTCTGTCGAAATTTTTCAATGCACGACGGTAAACAGTTTTGGTTCTTTTCTGATGTAAACCACTGAGAATTAGCCAACGAATGGCTTTTCTTTGCATGAATAAATTGTCAAGCCTTGTGAGGCTTTTATTAATATTTGATCTTGCTTTTTCCAGAAATCAACCATATATGCAAACAGAGTTAAGAATTGGCCATTATTTAATCAAGCCATTATCCATTTCTGTTGGCTCTTTTCCTTTTTCCAGAGCGATCCCAAAATTGGCCAACACATGGCCGTTATTCCGTTTTCGCAAATTACTCAAGCCTTATGTGCAAGGCTTTCATTTTCACATCGATCTCCACCATTACTTCAAATTTAGTAATGACACAGACAAAACTGTAGCCAAATTGGCCACTTATATTTGCCAAAAATTGTAGAAAAGCAATGAACATTATCTATACCTTTTAACCAAAATTGGGCATGTTTCAACCAAAACCAATACGGATACCAATATAGATGGCTTCTAAAAAATCCATACCTCTTCCGAATATTGTTGATCAATAATTGAACAAATAATTTTGGGGTTCTTGTGGTTGATGTGTAGTGTGCCATAAGAGGCACATATTGACTTTGATTAGTACCAAATCCATGCGGTACTTTGAAACCAATGGGAATGGTTTCATTTTGGTCATTACCACATTGACTTCCAACCCCATTACTTCCACTAGTATTTGGAAGTGGTTGATAAAAATCCGTTGGCCTTGTTGGGCTAGGCCTAGGTTCAAAAATTGGATTTTCAAATACTTGAGAAAAATGTACCTCAGTAACATGATTTGGACATCCACTGCTTTGTCCAAGGTTAACGTTTACGTTAATTGGTACTTCCATTATTGGCTGATTTCGAGCCATTGCAACTTTAAACATAGCCATCAATGTTTTGGCTATTTCACTCTCTGGATCATTTAAAACCCTCGCAAATCGTTGAATCAAGTCAGACGATTCAATCTCTGAGCCATTTGGTGCCATTGCTCACTTCCAAATTAGTAATGAGCCCTCCTTCTAGCGCCAAAATTGTTACCAAAATTCTTGTTTTCTTTCCAATCGACGGAGAATCGACGGGAAACTGTATTGTAAGCTTGCTGGAATGTGGATGTGAAAAGTGGAGTTTGGTTCCTTGCCGTATTTCAGGACTTCTTTGGAAACAAACAATGAAGTGGATGAAGTATGAAAGAAGATTAACAAAATGGACTTTATTAACCCTCAAAGTAGAAGAACAACCAATCGAGATGATTGAGTGAACAATTACAAGTTAATTCTACTCCTAGAAAAGAAAAGATAAAGGCCTGATTGGCGTTGTTTGTGTGTCCTTACAATGAAGCCTAAAAAGGCTATTTATAGAAAAACAAAGATGTGCAGGAAATAACTTCCAAACTTCCCACTACTCTTTATTCTTTTCTTTGCTTCCACTTGTCCAAATAACTTCCCACTTCCCTTCAAATGTGTAGGAGCATGACAAGTGTCATTTTAACTTCCAAATGTGTAAGAACAAGCCAAGTGTCTTTTTAACCTCCAAGTAAATAGAGATACGCCAAGTGTCCTGCACATGTTATTTAAAATACAAATACAAATACCAATTCTAATAATAATAAAATAGGTTGCATTTCCATAATCGCCACCTTTCGGTCGATTATCGACGGACGGTGAATATATGGTCCAAACAGACCACAACAGCAGGATGGAGCTTGCAGCCTTTATTATCATATCCTCACACTGGCGGGACCTTTGATTCCTACAACCAAATGGTTGGAGGCACCTGGGATCACCTCTAAAGACACGAAAGGGCGATATTCCATCTCATTTTTGCTATACATATCGGTATTCTAGGCGTATTGATTACAGTATCCATTCCAACGAGGCACCGTAACGGCATTTATTGGCATTGACACATTAGTCAAGTCATCATCATTATAAGCTTCATTTTCCTCGAGTCATCATCATTCTAGTCTATCAACCACCCAAGTCGTGAATTGGAAAGAGAGTTCCGTTTTCGAGACTAATTCCTATCCACAAGGACCACAACCACATGTAGAAATTAGAATGGATGTAAGTATATTCATATTGCATTCTAAATTTCATTCAATTCCTGTCCAAAATCATTCAAGAAGCCTAAATTGTAGAGCGACATGTTACACCAACAATCAAGTCATTCCAAACTTATGTACTCAATAACTACAGCAATGACTAGATAAGGTTTTGAATATCGGCCATGACCTATCTTATTGGCCGGTACGTAATGATAATTTAGCCTTCCAATACCATTACATCCCGATATACCGTAGAGATGGAAAATCGTATCCGCAACAGGCCGGTTCCTGTTATGCATCGGTCTATTTCCGATACTCGACCGTTACAAGTGATTTAGGCACTTCAACTCTTTTTGGTAAAAAATGATTTATCACGTTAGTATCATTCGATACTCCTGATGTCGGGCACCGCAACAATTTTCATACACTATTATATTTGAAAAAACTTCATGCAAAAAGAGAAGAAAAATCATTCGTAAGCCGAGGTACAATCTGAACACATGAATAGATCTAGACTAGTATTTGGTTGAGAAGAAAAAGAGGAAAACTTCCACAGTAATTCGATAAAAACGTATTTAGAACCCTTGGAACCACACAAAAAAGGTGAAACTTACCCTCAGACCGTCATACGTAAGCACTGAATAATTACCAGAAGAAAAGGCCTTGGCGGGTTGCCCACATTTGTGCATCTCTATCTGTACAGAAACAAAAGTTTAGCTGTGGCCTATGGATTTTAAATCTCCAAGCAACAACCTGATTGCACATGGCCCGAGTATTCTTCTGGTACAACAACTTTTGTCCACTTGTAATTCTTCAAATCCATCACATAGGCTGTGTGGGGCCCACCAGATCTTCCGGAACCAATCACTAGCAACTTCCCCTGCCACGCTGCCACGTGAGCAACGTTGCACAACTCAGCTGGTAGTCCAGCTAGGACTTGCCAAGCGGCACCATCACGCACAGTCACATTGTTGTTATGGCAAGTGTACAGCCGCGAATCACCACCCTCCACGCAAGTCGTCGAACACGCGGCAGCTTCTAAGAAGTCGTCTTGTACCGAGTCCCACTGCCAAGTGGCCACATCGAACGCTTGGGCATCTCGCTGGAAACTGCCTTGGCTCTCAGTGGGGTACCCACCGATGACGTGGAACTTACCATGGTGAAAAACACCTTTACACTCCTCTCGTGGTTTCGCCATGTCAGGCAATTGGATCCATTCATCTTTTACCACATCATATGCCAATGCAGATTTCAAAGCGTTCTTGTCCTCGTCATGACCACCCGCAACGTACACCATCTGAACAAAATCAGAATCACATCCAGAGAATAATCTTTGCCCACCTGGCATATCGGTTCCACAACGCCACGTGGCAGAGAGGAAGTTGTAAATAAACACCGAATTGCAAACCTGCCACGAGAATGGATTGCAACCGCCTATCACCACCAGCTCCGATCCAACTCCGACAAGGTGGCAAAACCTTGGTATCCCGTCCAAAAACCCTGGCACCGGCGGCAACTCAGACCAATACTCAGTTTTCGGGTCGCAGATAGCGAGTCGATAAAAAGGAGGCCCTGAAAGCATTGCAAGGTGGGCGGGTCGGGTCGGGTATATCCAAGCTTGTGCCACCACTATGACCGATCGGACAAACCCGGCTTTTTTCCGACTCCGACGAAACTCCGGCAGCTCAATCTCGGCCTTCCAACCTTTGCATACGGAGGCAGCCAGGGAGATTTGGTCAAGAGGAATGCGAATTAGGCATTCAAGGGCGACGTCATTTGGTAGGCCCGGAAGGAGTTCCATGAAAGAGTTCATGCACCAACAAAAGAAACTGAGATTTAAAAAAAGGCACTTTCTAAACTTTAGAGACTAGGAACATGAGAGAGAGAGAGAGAGAGAGAGAGAGAGAGAGAGAGAGAGAGAGAGTTGGGGTGCGAGACAAGTTCAAAAACGTGTGTATATATAAGATAGATACACTGAGGTAAGCCGTGAGTTGGTTCTAGAAATGGTTAAATAGAGAAACAGTCAAACAGAGAGAGTTAATGTAGAGAGACATATTCAAATGGCCAAGACCATAGAAATATAGAGAAACAGTCAAACAGAGAGAGTTAATGTAGAGAGACATATTCAAATGGCCAAGACCATATAAATGGACATGTCAACAAATTTCTTACTCCGTACCATAGAAAATTTCCATGTGGCTTTGACTAATAGTTAGGATGATCACATGAGATATTAAAAAAATGGATCAATTCTGTTAAAAACTTCATATATGCTACTGTTTGAGCCATTGAATAGAATAGAGTCAATATCATACTTTTGCTCGATTCAATTGAATAGTAGGATTTCAAAAAAAAAAAAAAGAATATCTCGTAACAAGCAAGGATGGATACTTACAACTTCATCCCACTGGCGAAGGTCCAGTAGTCTTGGGGTACCGCCACGTAGAGCCCCAATGCCCTTTTTCACCACACATTTTTTTAGAGTCCACACACTTGTATCATCCCATTCTTCTTAACAATTACATCAAAACCACTGTATTAAACCTGCCATACATATCAAAACAAGATGGCTCACAAGCCTCACATAACAAACATCAAAACTGAGATACATATTTACTTTTCTTAAAAATTGATTGTCGTCTCCGAATTCAGACTATGTTTTTCAAAATGCACAATTATACAGTTTCTAATAAGAACAATTTCATCAAGATGCAGGCATTTTTCTGTTTCATGCACAAAGGTAGAAGAAAGAGTTAATGGATTCAGAGAAAACAAATGATCAAACAAGAACATATCTTTTCCTTAGAGAAGCATGAAGAGGATGAGTCAATAATGCTTATGATGGAAACATAGAGATCACATTACAGAACTGCTAGTTCAACTAGTTCTTTGTATTCATAAGAGACATAAGACTTCACCCTGATATATGATTCTCCATCGCCCTTGGTGGGAGAGGGAAATTCCATGAAAGTTCGCCAGCTGAATGTTATGGACAGACAGCATAGATCCCCGGTGAGATAATATCCAGTCTATAAGCTTCTTCCGATCACCTTGTTAGTGAAAAAAGCAGACTTGTCTTAAGCGCTTAACGAGTTGTACCAAACATCTTGAGACACTTGGCAACCGATATCCACAGGAAATGACGGTACTTATTCTGTCGCACAAGTAAGATGTGGCATAGAGTCATAAATATGTTTTGTTTCCTTGTTCAAACAGGAATGAAGGATCACTGTGCACATAAGAAATTCATAGACTCCTTGTACTTCAACAGGAAGAACTTCATATCCCACAAGTAGACAGTCCTGTGTTACACTGGGATTTGAAAAGCTCAATGGATAATAAGTCATGAATGTCCAATAGCAAGGTACTAGTACACACTTTCGAAAGAATACTTAATTCTGATCACCAGAAATTGCAGATTTCGAGAAGTATGCGCCTGAACAGAGCATATGACCACAATTTTCAAGCCAAACTAGATTACCGTGCTATTGCATGATGAATAATAGCCAGTAATTGTAGCAACACACCGACCACTAAGGCAAAAGTAGTCCAAAAACTCCAGACTCTCAATCATAGAAGTGAACCAAACTTATACCCAAATGAGGCAAAAACTTCAGCAGTACCCATCAAAGGAGATCTAATATAGTCAATACATGGTACACATTAGTACATTACAACAGATGAGGCTAAAATTCAGCTTCCAGACATTGGACATCATTAAGGCCAAAACAATCCAACATACACAATCATATAAGTGAATCAAACTTATACGTCATTTGGGGGCTGGAAGGGCCGGACACCCCCAAATTTTGCATATTATTTAGTCAACTTGTTCATTTTTTTGGTAGTAACAGTGGAGATAGCAAAATTTGATTATAAAATCGCAAATAAAGCTAAATTTAGTCCTTCAAAAAATTTCAAAATTTTCCCTTAGCTCTTCAAAAATTTCTCTTTATCCTTTTTATATAACATAACCAAATATGAGCATTTCTAGTTACTAAAAAAAAAAACCAAAGATTATATATAATGCATTATACAAGAAAGAATGTAAAATGGTGAAGGTATATATAGTCGGTAATAGTTCCACTTTGTCACTTTGGTTCCCGGGCCAGCCTGCGAGTAGAAGCAAATGAAATCAGCCCGTCCAGCCTCAACAAGATACCGAATAATTGAACATGACAGCTGAACAGACCTAAGAAAACCTAGAAGTATTCAAATCACAACAGAAAAATCTTATTGAGGAAGGACTCACTTTCAAGAATGCGCCCATATAAAACTCTTTTGCCTTTAGCAACGTTCCAAAGTTCTCATATTGATAAAGGTGCACTCACTGTCTGCCTCTGATTGTTTTGAGTTAATTATTTTACCAAAGAATGCCTCCAAGGAGGCTTAAGCTGGCCCAACACAAAACCCCCTTTCGATCGCACTCTTCCAGAAGTTCGTACTTTGCATTCAGTTGGTTCTCTCCTCTCCTTTGCACATATGCAAGTTTGTTCCACCCTACATAATTCAAGTCATTGCTCTTTATTTCCTTCCAATTGTTCATGTAATTGTAAGAGTGTGCCTTTTCATTTGTATGCAGCCCCAACATGGAGCAGTGTAATAGCAATATTCCCATGCATCCCTTCAATTTGAAGCCTCATAGTGAAAGAAAAAACCAGCATTCATTAGTAGCAGTACAATTTGACGGCTCAACAGAAGTCTAAAAATGGTAACTTATGCCAAACCTTATAGGCTAATAATCAAACCACATTGCACATGAAAGACTCAAAGACATAGAATACATAGCATTACTAGAACCACATACAACTGAAATATCAAACATTACCATCTTTTAGTGAATCCTAGCAGAAACAAGAAACATAAGATTGAAAGGAAATCCTGCACAAACAAAATGAAGAACAAGAAACGAGTAGCCAGAGGGAAGATAGGCAAGCAAATACTGGCATGACAATAAACTACATTAGGTGACGCAACAGAAGGCAGATTCAGCCTAAATTAGTGAATGGAGAGGGACACAGAGGGACAGTAACTCCTTCCAGCATCTCTATAACCTTCTTCATTGAGGGCCTTAACGACAGGTCTTCTTGGATGTTCCACAGTCTACAGTGCAACCATAACAAACCTATCCAACTTCTTGGATGATCTGTGTGCTGCACTCCTCATGTAGGTACAGGAGTCCTGTCGAGCAAAACAAGGCTCTCCACGTATCTCCCCATGTAAAGTGAATCGATGGACTGTCCTTCTTGTTCTTCAATGCCGTGGATTCCAAGATCCTTGACCTGTTCGCTTTCAGGGTCATAGGTAACAAAGGATCCCTCGTCAGTCGCCATGACAAGGTCACCATTCATTCTAAAGCCAACCAAACCATGCAACGCGTCACCAGTGTGAACTCTGTACAGCAAAGTCCAAGACTCTCCCACACCGTACTCTTTCATCAACCAAACCCACCAAATGAAATTATTACTATCTTCGGGGTATGGAGCAATGTCGATTAAACTAAGCGAGTCCTGCAACCTCATCATGGCCCCACTTACCACACCAAACTCCGGTAACGTCAACTCACCAAACTCCTCATCCTCAAACCCAAACGTCGTAATGCAGGAACGCTTGGTGTCTTCCAACGGTTTGCTCCTATCGCATGCATACCAATGCGCAACCCCATTCAAATAGGCAACTGGGTCGTCGAAGGGGGGACCTATCCGAATGCCCTTAGTACTAATCTCTCGCCAAATGCCGGAGTTGAGAGAGTAAACCCCAGCCCAGGGCTGCCCTTGGACTTCTAGTGACATAATCCCAACCACCTTGTAATCATTTCTCAACTCATCGTACTCAAACCCTAAATTGCAACAATGTCCAGCGCTAAAGCTAAAGCTGTCGCTTCTGTCCCTCGGTACAGGAACCACCACGCTTTTTCCAACCAAAGGGTTCCATATAAGCAACTGATCCGACTCGTCTCGTGACACGCCGTCAAAGAGACAGACCAAACCGTTGCAACTGCCTACGACTTCGAAACAAGAGCCCAAGCTCTTGAACGGGAAAGAGGGTTCTGTGTACTCATCGAAAGAAGTGTTGTCGTGGTCGAATCGGACAGTGTAATGCTCTACGAGGTGAGAAGAAGGTTGGTTGGAGTCCTCGGTGCAGTACCTAACGAGTGCGTAAGGAGGAGGAGGAGTGGCTAAGGTTTTCTCGAGGTGTTGAGAAATGAAATTAGGGTTTCTGATTAGAGCGTACCAGTCCTTGCATACGGTCCTGCATCGCAACAGGGTCTTGACGGGAAGCCTCAGTAGGACGTCCGTGAGCACTTCTGGAGGAAGGTAGCAGTCCGACATTTTCTCTTTCGTTTTGGTCTGATCGTTGCAGAGCAGAATCGTCTATCCAGATCGAGAGAGCTCTTCTGCAGACGCAGAGAGAGAGAGGGAGACGCTGAAAATTGAGAATTACACTAATTATTTTGGAAGATGACTTTTCTGTATTTTTAGTACCAAAATTATGCTCCTATAGTCAATTTGTTTTTTCCCATTTAATTTAATGAGCTCATTTTGAATGGATATAATTTTATAAACCCACTTTAAAAAAAAATTACGCACAACTCTTTGGGGTCTCTCTTTTAGCGTATTTTTAGAGGGGCGATTGATTAAAGTCTTGCTCGCTTTTACTCGTACTAGTAGTACTATTTAGGCTGCATTTTTATGAACTTAATTTAAATTTAACTTAAATTTGAAAATTTTGTTCTTATTTGAATTTTGTTTGTATTTGTTAGTTTTGTACCAAATTTTTGTTGATTATTGATTCGTCTCGACAAAAGAAATCGAAAAAGTAATTTTTTTTTTTTTACTTTTATCCAAATATTTTGAGAAATAACTACTTTTTAAGTCAAAAAGCGATTCCTCCCGTTCAAACGAAACTAACAAATGTAAAAAAAATTCAAATAAGGACAACTTTTAAATTTAAGTTAAGTTCATAAGAATGCTGAGTGACCATTAGAATTGAAAATCCAATCCAAACAATCCCTACTTTAGGAGTCCCAAAGAATACAAATTGTCATTGAACCAAATAATACTCCACGCTTAAGGACTAAACCCTATTTGAAAATAGATAATCACCATCTCACCTCCACCTGCCGGTAATGGCAGCCACATCGTGACACCGCCCACCGTCTCAGCCCTTTCCTAATCCTCTCCCGCTATCACCACCCTTCCACAACCAGCCCGCAACATGCACCAATCGATATCTCCTAGATGGATAGAATAGTATGATCAATTTCTATGTCCTTACATATTGTTATTCGATGGAGTAACCAAGCACATCTTGAGTAGTATTTGTAATGGTTCATTTTTGGGTTAAAGAAATTTGGTAAAACACTCACTCCATACTTCACTTGTACTTGTGCAGCCCAGCAATGGTGATCAATGAACCCCTGCGTCTATATCCCACCAGTACCCGTGGCGTCAAGAGAAGGCTTAAAAGACATGAAATTCGGGTCGCACCTCATGCCCAAGGGCATCAACCTGCAGTCTCTGGTCCTAACAACCCGCACGGACTGGGAAAGGTTTGCCAATGGAGAAGTTTTTGGTTGCCGAGCGGGTACCACGTGTATGGTACCCTACCGGCACCCAACAAATTCCCTAGCCGATGGGATCACTGGCGTGTGCAAGCTTCCCCACATGTACATGCCGTTCGGGGTCGGGCCAGGGTCTGCTTGGGTCAAAACTTGGCCTTGATCTAACTGAAAGTGCTACTTGCTCTTGTAGTGTCAAATCACCCTTTTACCCGTTTCACCAAACTATATCCACTCACCGGCTGTTAGGCTGGTTCTTGAGCCCAAATCTGGAGTCAATCTCTTGGTTAAGAGGCTGGGATGAGTTTTGGAAAGTTATATATTACTCCAGAAGCAATACTCAATTCTCTCTCAATCGGATGGTACGTGCCATTAGGGGCCTCCTTTATCCCAAACGAATGGTATACCTGCCATTAGAAGTCAGCCCCAGCCAAGAGAGCAATGGTGATTGTACTTCCAGAAAGTTGTGTTTTCATCTCAACTGTGGTTTCTTTTGATGGTTATTAATTTGTGGGTCAAAAATAAAGTTGTACCCTTTCATTGGGATCCTTCAGAATCAATAACATTATACAATTTCTATATATTTCTCATGGATTCGAGGGTTCTTCCTATAATAGATTCCAAAGTCTTGAGTCTCTGAAAAACAATTTGTAGGCCTTTCTGTCTACCGGAATAATTTTTGCTCGAAGCTTCAATACCAGTTTCAGGTTACAGAAATCAAAAACTATATCATAGTTGTCCCGTACACACCTTCACCATTGCCTGGTCTCCTCTCACTCTGGTGAGGGCTGGAGTTTCTGGCCGATGGTGATGCATTCCCATTGCTCTCACCAAGCTCGTATTTACAGAGAGGACACGATGCATTGATCTTCAGCCATTTATCTACACACTCTATGTGGAAAAAATGGGAGCAAGGTAGCTCCCTCAATTCATCATTTTCTGCATATTTTGCCAAGCAAATACAACAAACCTGCACCAAAAGGGCAAATTTTGAACAGTAAGGCAATTCATCATGAAATTTGAAACTTAGCCACGGGTTTGGATATGAAGTTATCTCCAGAAGCTGCCAGAAGGAAAATTTTGGAATTCATGAGGTTTTTGACTTGGAAAAAAATAGTGAAATGCTGGGGCTTACTCAAAATCTGACCACTTAAGAGTTACCCAAACTGAAGAACATAAAATCAGAAGCCACGTTTCTGTTTATAAACTTACAGCGTCCTCTCCTGATATGGCACGTTCCTTTTCTGTTCCTGCGGCAAAAACGCCACCATCGCTAATACCTGAGTTGGTTTCCTGATTATCCCCAGTTTTTGTAAACTTGAACTTGTAAATTGGTAGAGCATTTATGGATTCTGGGGTGGCTCCTCTGGTTTGAGAAAGATCCTCTCGAAAACCAAGGACTGATATTATGCAGGGCCAACAGAAACATATTGTTGCACATAGTATGAATGGCATGGCATACCCAATAAAGCTAAATGTCAGGAACACTAAACATAACCTGGAATGAGCCCCACCAACAGTTAGAAATGTAAAACCAAGGTGAAAGCCAATAGAAATGGAACAGAAATATATATGATTTCCTGATACCTGTACAATTTTGGAGCTTCAGAGGGAGAAGAGTGACCTCCAAAGATCCATACGTTACCGACAAGAAACCACACTGCAAAGAAGCAATCCAAGGCCATCTTGAAACGATCCACCAGGCTGTTGAAGGTGCAAATGAGAAACCAACTCTTCACTAAAGTCTAAACCAAGCATATTATACCATTTGGGAGCAGAAAAGACTACTGAATCACTGATCAAAGGCATCACCAAGAATGGACATTTTTGTCACTTGCTGAGTTGAAAAGATGATGAATGCACATTACACAAAAGAGAAGTAATTGGATTTAGGTCCTTTGGACCTTGCAGATGGAGAATAAATGTATAGGATTATACTTATGACTCCAGAAAGGCCTGACTTCACATTTTAGTATAATTCAACCACTATTATCACAATTTTGTCCTCTTTCGTGTCAGATCTGTGGTAGTTTTGGCATACAGCGGTCCTAGACTCTAGGTTTTTGTACATAAAAATTGTAGAAAAGTAAAAATAAATATCATCTCAAATTGCCAATTCTATTGATGCCCAGTCAAACTTATCTTGATGGGCTAAACGGTTGCAAAAGTTTACACCTTCATTGTTGAACATTATGTGAACTTTTATTGAGTCTAAGAACTGAAAAAACACATATTCTTCTTGATTATGTATGACAACAAATAATGAGAATATCATAAACGTTAAATTACGCAGTCTTGATAGTGATACAAACAATAGCAGCATCTCAATTCTCCACAGTTCACTACATAAGCATGAACAAGCGAGACCATACCGTGGGCTCAAATGTGGGGAAATCCAACTAATCCTTGGTGCTGAACTCCCAGTTTGACGGTTTCCCTCTTCTGAACCTTGAGCAATTGAACTAGCTGTGTAAGAAGCAGGTTCAGATGATGGGTTATTTTGAGAAGAGCCGTGCCATGACCTGATTGAATCCTGCTCAGTAGCCCTCATGCGGTTACGATAACGCCAATAAAGAATAGGGATTGTTGCAACACACCCAGTTGTGTAACCCACAACCCATTCAAATAGTGGAGCCCGCGGATGTTCATTTCTCGACAACGATAAAATGACAACAGAGGCGATAACTTGACCAACAGTAACAAATAGCTCAACGGAAACCCATAACCTAGAATTTAATGTGCTTCTGCCATGACCAGCATAGCCATCACCTCTCGCTATAGATGAAGAATTCCTGGAGTTTCCTCTGTTCGAAGAAGACAATAATGTTTGATAAGTTGGCGCTATTGTTCTTATTGATGGTATTTCTTCAAGCTGTGGTGGGTCCACTCCAGAGGGATGATCATCATGAGATCTCACTGCTATGTCAATGATATGTTCACTGTCATTATGGTTTTCCAATCTCTCCATTAGCAAAGGGTGTCTATCAGGATCAAGTTCACTTTTTTGTTCAGGAAAGGGAAATTCCATCAAAGTTCGCCAACTGAATATGATGGACAGAGACAGACAGCATAGATCAATGGTGAAATAATATCCAATCTATTCCAATCACCTTGTTAGTCCAAATGGCAGACATATCTTACGCACTTAACTAGTTGTACCAAACATCTTGAGACACTTGGTAGCTGATATCCACCAGAATAGACAGTAGTTATTCTGTCGCACAAGTAAGATGTGGCATAGATAGAGTCATAAATAAGTTTGTTTCGTTTCCTTGTTTAAAAAGGAATGAAGGATCAATCGCGCACATAACAAATTCCTAACTACAGGAAGAACTTCATATCACATGAGTGGACAGTCATGCGTTACACAGGGCTTTGAAAAGCTCAAAGGATAATAAGTCATGAATGTCTTACTGTAGCAAGGTACTTGCGAACGACTAAACTTAATTCTGATCACCAATAATTGCAGATTCGAGAAGTATGGACCTGAACAGAGCAGAATGACCACATTTTCAAGCCAAACTAGATTACCTAGCTATTGCACGATGAGTGATAGCCAGTAATCGTAGCGACACACCAACGATTAAGGCCAAAGTAGTCCAAACACTCCAGACTCTCAATCATAAAAGTGAATCAAACTTATACCCAGAAGAGGCAAGCAAAGCCCATTAAAGGAGATCCAATATAGTTAATACATAGTACACATTGGTACATTACAACAGACGAGTCAAAAATTCAGCTTCCAGAATCTAAACATTGGATATCATTAAGGCCAAAACTTAGCACGTCATTCTGATCAATGTTGCACCAAAACTTGCAGATTTCGAGAAGTGTGTTTTCAAGCAAAACTAAATTGCCTTACTGTTGCATCACAATTAATAGCCATTACGCGTAGAGACACATGGACGATTAAGGCTAAGAAAATCCAACTTACACCACCACCAAAGAAGTAAATCAAAATTCTAACCAAAACCCATCAAATGAAACGTAATGTAGTCAATACAATACAAAAGAATAGGCAAAATTCAGTATGCAAACAGTGTGAATCATTAAGGCCAAAGTAATCAAAACTACACGATCAGATAAGTGAATCAAATCGCTACCAAGAAGCCATTAAAGGAAATCTAGTATAGTGAGTATATAAATTTGATTAAACGCCAGATGAAGCAAAAATTTCAGCTTCTGAACACCGGTTATCATGAAGAACAAACATTAATGACCAAATTCAAGAAAAGGCAAGAGATCCCGTACATACCTTCAACATTATACAGAATCAGGAATCCCTGAATCTCCCACAAATCGAAGAATTTTTTTTGAAGAACTTGATGAGAAAACATGAACCCTAGATGAGATGAATCAGGAAATGTATGGGGAAATCGAGAGGAAAAGCTGTACCCATTAACACACGGAAAGTAGTGGGGCCATCGGAGAGGGAAATGATGGAGGCTCTTGGAGCTCACTAGATTACTGGAGTACTACCACTTCCCTCCGGAACCAGTTTCGCAGGAAAATAAAAATGTCAGCTTTTGTAATCTGTTTCTCCACAGAACTCTTCCGTGTGTGCGTGTGTGAGGAGAAATTTTTCGGTGCCGGGCAGCTATATCACCCGTTCGGCATATTCGAGCGGTCCAATGCACTTTCGAACGGTTCATATTGAAATCTTCTTTCTTTTCTCACTCTTACACTTTCTCTCTTATTTTTCTCGCTCCAAATCTAAACTATCTAAAAATGCAATAAACGACTCCGATACGCGTACCATGGGATATGTCCCGGGCATTGAAAATTTCCGTGTGTGAGACACTAGACTACTCGAGAGAGAGACCAGGTACCAAAAAATTAAAATAAGCGTCTGTTTGATCAGCGAGAGAATAATAAGAAGAAAAAAACAAATTTTTTTTTTTTGGTATTCACTTAGCAAAAATATTATAAAAAGTGGTAAATAATGAATTTTTTCGTACAACCCTCTAAAGCTTGAGAATTTGCCTCACTTTTTCTCACAAAATGTGCAGAAAAAATTTCAATAATAATTACTCTATTTTCCTTTTTTACCCTCTTCACTCTACCTTTTTTCTTTTAATTTGGGCAACTTTTCCTCCTTTTCAACAATGATATTTTATTTTTCTATTATTTTTTTTACAAAACTTTTATCCTAATCAAACAGATGTGAAAAAAAATACATTTTCTTTTTCTTTTCTTTTACTTTACTTTCTATCATTTTCATTTTTCATTATACTTTTCTTGCTAATCAAACGAACCCTAAGGCTTGGCTCTTCTATAGTCCGCTCAAGGGATTGAGGGATTCGGAACCCTGTAGTGCATAGGTGCAATACACAGGACTGTAGCCATCATCTATTAAGTCGTCCAAAAGTATTTTCTAACGATCCGGATTTAAAATAAACTCTTCCAGAGAAGTTGAGATGAACAATTGACGTAATGAACATACACTACAATCTTGTAGAGCAGCCCGCCCTATATGATCCCCAGATTCGGGATTGAGTGTCCATTTGCGGGCTCTTCTCGAGCACGCACATGAGATCGAAGTTGTTCACTTTTTAGACTATGGCAAGAAATTAACATTAGTTTATACGAAAATTCAAGTTAATCGGAAAATGATTTCGAGGTTCATCTATCTAAAGACAAATGGAATAAATGGGTTCGGATTCAGAGTGTCCAAGTGTCTTATAGTCCAAGATAAATTAACCCCGAAATTATATTTACTAAATAACTAAATATCTGATCAACGAGATTATTTTGAGAGGCTGATATTCTTGATATAGTTTTCAAAATGCATTGTGAGAAAATTTATTCTCACTAGCTTCCAAATGAAAATTATTGAATAATGGATAATAACAAATTGGTTTCCGAATGGGCCTTGAGTCTTTTTATTTTTATTTTTATTGATAGATAACTTGAGAAGGGTACATCATGAAAACAAAGAGAAATGAATATATTCAGTGGTGGAGTCAAAATTTTGACCCGATGGGGGGCCGGATTAAATGACATATATTTTTTATCGGAACATGTACTTATTATATCATGAAAATTTTGTTTTACAATACATTACATTTGTATATTGGAATGAGTCTAGATATTAATAACCCTATCTGGTGCGGGGATGCAGGGCTAAACTATAACCTGGCCAAATGGATATGGAGCGTGCTTCTGCTGTTTTGATATCCGTCAAAGATTACTGCTATCTGTGGCTTGGGTTTTCACCAATCCTTAGGCGATTGAGTGTCTGGATTTCATATTCCACGTGTCCCGACCTTCTTTGGCGGTGTGAGGTCGTTCCTGGTCTTAGACATTTATCTTTCTTGTTCATTCTTTGTTGGATGGTTCTGGTTGTTTCTCTTGTCCTTGCTTTCGGATGGATATCTGTAGTTGTCGTATGACTTCTTTGAAATGATATGAATTGTGTTTGAATAAAAAAAAAATGGATATGGAGCGGAGAACACCCGACCACAAGATCATTTTGTATCAATGTTGACGAAGATATTTTTTTTCCGCTAATGTCATTACATACCTCATTATCAATGATGCCATCAAGGTTGGCTTCTTGTCAATTTCGGGATTGAGTCTCCGATTTTTGGGCACAGCATTGTTCTTAGGTTTAGGAATATATTATTCTCAGATTTATGATACGATGCCGTCAAATTCTTGTTCCTTTAGTCTTTGTAACAATTTCAAAGATTATAATTTTTTTCTTTTTTGCCGTTTAAAAAATTGATGCCATCAAGGTTATTCTTGAAAATATATACATTCCAATCATATGTCATACATCGTATTTGGGTTGGGAGATTCTCAATTTAATTATATTCTAAAAATTAAGGAACTCTATATTTTGACCTGGATCAACGGAGATATTCGTATCATAAATATTCGAGTTATGTATCTTGCTCTTAGCTTATGCAGCTTAAATAAGTGGAGTACTTCTTTTGATGTCGTGACCATATTTTCTCTCGTTATTAGTGAAGTACTATTGGTTTCATATACTGTCTCTAGCTCAGGCATAGAATGATTGAAATTACTATTAGTTTAACGATTCAACCTTAGTTTTCTTCTAATCAAATTCTAAACATCTTTTTTTTTTTTTTGGAAGTAATTCTAAAGGACGCGGCTTCCCTGCAGTTGCATTCTAGCCGTTCATCTTTGCATTCAACGGTCCAGATTTTTAAAAACTTTTCCCCGAAAAAGTTTTGTTTTAATCTCGGCTGTTAAAAAATACCATCCGACGGTTGCGATCACTTCGATCGCTGCTCTGTAGTCCAAACGTGGACCGAAGACAAGCCAAATTCAATTCTAAACTTCTTTCTCTCTCATTTTTTTATGGTAAATAACATAATTGACAATTTGCAAGGCTGAAACTACGTTCCGATCGATCCAATGTTCTCATTTTCTTGTCACGTACACATTCATGGTATGGTGGAAAACTATAGAGTTCCCCTGGAATAAGGAAAAGACAGTTCCACAAACCTGAATCAGAGCAAAAGCAATGAGCACCAAGAGGGAGGTGAAGAGAAACGGCCCCAGGACATGGAAGTCGCAGCCATTTTTGGCGGCCCAGAACACGTATAGTGTCAAGGAAATGACCACAATAATAGTTAGAATCCCAGCTAGCAAAACGACTCTCCCTGTTAAGATAATGAGCAACGTTTAACATAAAATTGGGCAATGAAGAAATTCTTAACCAACTTGTAGCTTAATTTGACTTTGTTTTTCCTCTATTTACTTTCAAGAAATTCTGAATCCTCCCTCAAAGTATGCTTCTGTCAGTCTTATGCCCAGACATGTTACAAGAAGATTGGTTTTAAGAGTGTCTAAATGTTTAAACAAGCTTTTGCCAATCTAAGAACAGTACTAGTCACTTAGAACAGCAGTAGTCCCCAAGATACAAAAGCACGGCTGAGAATCCAGAAACTTCAAAAGAGGATACACAATATAAGTATGCCACAAATAGAATCACTGGCAAGAACAGTTCCTAGACAAGCATATCACAATTCGAGTAGAAAAATCAAAAAAGCATAGACGAGATCCGTTCCTAGATAACTACAGGCATGATTTTTGGTTTTGACTTGCAAGTTCATAATAGAACAAGCGTTTTTCAACACACCAGTACTTAAGTTTTCAGGAACAAGTTTTCTCCTTCACTTTTCACAATATTATTGTCTACACCGCCAGTCTAATGTCAAGCTCCGGCAACAGTAGCATGAATCGCCCACAGTACAACACAAACACTACACACCACACGCACACGCACACACAATTACACAAAACACACCCATTCAGTCACTCACTGATGCACCACACACCCACCCACTGCTACACAACACACACCAATAAAGTCCCTAGATCGAAGCCGTGCAACTTCAACAGCATACCCTCGAACTCCATTAGAGAGATTCCTTTATTGCCTTAAGCTTATAGATGAAGTCCTTGCTGCTAAAGTCATTCGTTCCCACTTGCCCAAAAAAAAGTCATTCGTTCCCCACTTCATTTTCACCCCAAATGCTATTCTAATCTTGATAATCTCTGGAATTTCATCCCATTGTGGTTCTGAGTTTCAAAAAAAAACATCCATTAGCCATGTTGATAGGTGCCATATTGCCATCCCTATCAATTGTGTTTGAAAATTCTCATTTCCATCCAGCCATAATTGGGCAAGAGACATCAGCTCTTCCATATAAAAGTTATAGAGATTGTCAATTTAAATTCTGTCAATCAACAACAAAGCCCGATCTTGATCTTCACTTCAAATTGTTGGATTGTAGGTTTTTAACAACTCCATTAGAGAGATTCCTTTTTTGAAGGAGACAATACAAATTATAGGATTGTAGGTTTTTAACAACTATCCTCATATCACTATCGAGCTCTGTTGTGAGAGAACCGACCACAGCCAAAGATCCATCAGCTAATCAACACAAGGCAATAAGACTTCCAAATTCACCTATACGGACACTTTTCCAAACACTCGGAGATGTTCCACAGAGGTACTTCTAGAGAAAGGGAAAATTATAGTTTTGGTGGCAATAACAAGAATTGCAAAAAAGGAATAAAAATCCAAGTACGACAAAGAAGATAGACCTGAATTAATTAGGTAGCATAAAGTGATGAAATCGATAGCCTCATTTGAATTGTACACAATCCGGACGAAAATTGAGATTTTGCATACCCGAAAATGTGAGGCCACAATTAGTTTGGAGAGGATTGACACCCGTTTGTGAACGACGATTCAGTGCAATACAGTATGTATACACACCCAGAGAGAGAGAGAGAGAAATCATGGGGAAAATGGGGACGACGACTGGTGTTCGGTTCGGTTATTTGCATGTACTGGCATTCATTGGAAACTCGCGCATAACAGACGCGAGCTTTATCTAAATGGCGTCGACTGGGTTCCATTTAAAACTCGCGGCTTGATCACGGGAGATATCTCAAAACCGACGTCGTCCGTATTTGTAAGGACTTCGCAAGTTGAAACTGAGAAGTCACTTGAGACATGAATTTGACGAATTGTGAACTCGTTCCAGGTTATCACCGTGATCGAAACCCTTCATGTTTCAGAGATTGTCAAGAACATAAACCAAATCAAATATCCTCTTAATCGAGTACTCATTGATACATAATCGGGGACGATAAGCGTGAATTTGTTTTTGCGAAAATAGACTTGGCCACACCCTATCAAATCCATTGTGTCAACGACGGAGAGGAGTTGTTCAAGAAAACGACGTTGCCCGCAATTTATGGATCTGCATTGTGAATATGTTAATTTGTGATCTCATTTCGATTGATCTCCATGATCGAAATCGTTCAAATTTTAGAGCTTGTAAAGAAGATAAACACGGTCAAATATCATTTCAATCGAATTCTGAAAGATACATAATCGCAGATGATAAAAGTGAATTTATTTTTATGAAAATAGATTTGGCCATACATTATCAAACCCATTTTAGCAAACAATAGATTCACTCCGAGTCTCCGACGAAGAAACGTCCCTAACGAAGAGAGAGAGAGAGAGAGAGAGAGAGAGAGAGAGAATGTGGTGGTTCAGCGGAGAAGCAACTATTCGGCTTCTCACTACTCCATCGTTACAGGTCCGTTAATTTCAATTTTGTATAGTTTTCGTTGCATGTTTAAATTCAGGCAATTGTCAAGGACTTTGTGTGTATTACTGGACCTAGGCCTGTCAATGGACCGGATCCGATCCGAAAAATCCGATCCGGATCCGGATCCGAATCCGATAACATCGATCCGATAATCCGATAATCCGGATCCGGTAATTCAATATGGATCCGGATCGGATCGGATTAAATCCGTTATCAATCCGAATCCGAACTTCATTTTTTTAAAAAATTTTAATTTTTTTTAAAAAAATAGTAAAATTTTTATTTTGAAAAAAAAAATGTTTAAGAAGTTGTATTTTTATTTTTATTTTATTTTTTAAATTTTTTTTCGGAAAATAATTTTTTTTTGAAAAAAAAAATTGTATTTTTTTGAAAAAAATATTTTTTTTTGCTAAAATTTTTGAAGTAAAAAAAGTTTCCGGATCGGATTCGGATTTTCGGATCGGATCCGGATTTTTCGGATTCGGATCCGGATTACCACTATCGGATTTGAGTCTTATCGGATCCGGATCGGATTGTGTCTTATCGGATCCGGATCCGGATCTGTCGGATCCGGATCGGATCCGGCCCATTGACAGGCCTAACTGGACCAGCTGTGGCAGAGCACTGGTTTTGCTGGAGATTTATTAGGTTCTTAGAACGAAATTGTTTGCTTTTAGTTTGGACTTACACAACCCCTGAAGATATGTTTTTTGTGTGAACTTCCGGCTTTCCTTCTACATACATAATTAACATGAACAAAAAAAATACAGAAGAAAAGAGAGAGAGTAAAGCCTTCCCTCTTTGAAGTTCGTGAGAGGTTCAAACCAAGCTCAATTAAGCTACTACTCGGCTCGTATAGCTTATGAGATATGTAAAATACATACTACTCGAGACATATGAAAAATTCAAACTACTCGTGATCGGCTAATGTTCGGCTCGATTAAAACTCATTTAAGATTAGCTCGTCTCATAAACATGCTATGCTTGAACATATTTTTGAAGCTTGTTAAGCTTTCAAACAAAACTTGATCAACCTCTTGCTTGGCTTGTTCACCTCTAATCCTGAGTTTGTCCAAAAAATTTCCTGAAGGTAAGATGTATCAATATGTCATGGGGATTGGTTTCACTGTTGGGTGTGTCTGAATGTGTCATGGGAGTTATCTGTCGGTGAAGTTTGTTTCATTATGTTTGTGTCATGTGGGTGAATCTTACATGAGAGGGATATGTCATGGGATCATATGTCATAGGGTGTAGCTTCAATGTTGGTATCCTGCTCCAAAGGGGTGTTATGGGGTCATTGAATTTGACATGGGGTGTGGGTTCAAAGCGGGGATTCTGATCGAAAGGGGGGTGTTTTGAGTAACGGGTCTGAGTTTTATTGGGGTTAAATCGAGGCAGTGCAAGTTCTGCATGGTGTGCCAGCATGGGTATTGTCTTTTGATCACTGAGTTATGTGTCAAGTCTTTGGTAAGTGAAATGAGGGTGTATGAGTCAAGGAGTATTTGGGGTACACAATATTTGCTCAAGGATTCCTTGGTGAAATGGAGCATCACTATCTAGGAGTTTTGCTGTCAATAAGTGTTACTAACTTACTGTCAAGGGATGCTGCTTTGGACTCTGAATATCACGTCATGGGGCATTTTGGATTGGGTTTATATCTGCAGGTGGGTGTGTAATTCTGCATAGCATGGGTGTTGTATATCTCAAGGGTCATTTTGTCTATTTATAATGCATTTGCGAAGACAATGGGTGTCAACTGGTTTGGTTTTCATTTGACTGAACTATGGCAGGTAGAATTCTTGTTGTTGAAACATTTGGTGTTTTGGTTCTTCATTTCTTCCCATCTAACGAGGATTCATGTATATATTTGTTTTTAATTTTTCAGGTTTGGAATATGTCCTTTGTGGGGCCTTTCTCAGAAGTTGTAACGCATTATAGGACCCAATAGAGCTCTTGAAGGTGAAGTGTCTTTAACAGCTATGGCCCTTAACTGCAGGACAAGCTGAGAGGTGAGGTTTGGTGAATCATCTTGTTGATGAAAGCGAATTGCAGAAGAAAGCCCGGAAGTTGCAAAGGCTATCTTGAAAATGATCCAAGGCTTAAGTTTTGAGTTATAAGACGGTTATCAATAATGGCCTCGACCTGGGTCACGCTCTCGCAGAGGCTATCTTGAAAAATGATTAAGACCTAAATTGATGCTTCTTCTACGTTCATGCTGTGGCCCAAAATCCTGGGCTACTCCATTTGGCTCAGTTGATGCCTCTGTTATTGGGGCCTCATTCTTGCTCTTGGAGCTCAGACGATGCTGCTGTTCCTAATCCCCTGGTGTTTCTCCCCTGCTTTTGAACGTGCTACTCGAAGGCCTCAGTTTTGGTCTTGTCCTCACATGCTACTTAACTTTTTGGTGTTGGAATATATTGTGCATGGAGTTGATTTATGAGGCAATTATGTGTTTATTTTTCTTTGATTGGTTGATGATTGTGGAGTTGTATTGGATTGATTCTTTGCACGTACCTGAGGCAATAAAACCATTTTGATTTACTTGTCAATTCTCATTTTTCTAGTTGAACATTTACAGGAATCTGAATTTAAAGTTGATTTTATCCAACATATGAGAGAATTTAACACTGATTTACTTTATTAGTCTCTCTCATGGTACAAGCAGTGAACATAGACGAAACTGGGATTATGTTCGAGGAAATTATAGAAACTGTATTCCAACTCAAAAGTTTATGTCGTTACGTGTGGAGATTTCAAGTGATCATTCATCTCACACCCGATCAATATTGAACTAGTATTATCTAACATCTCCTCAGGCCCCGTTCCAGAACTAGAAATAAGTACTTATTTTTTAAGAAGGCAATTTCAAGTTCAAAAATTATGTACTTACATAAATAATTTTCCTACCACTATGGATCTTGTTTGATAGAGCTCATTGATATCTTTAATACGGTGCAAAAAAAATTAAAAAATTATTTTTCATTTATATTATTTTTGAGCTTGAAAATGTGAAATAAGTACTTATTTTTTAAGAAGGTGTTCTAGAACGGGGCCTTAGTCCTGTAGACGCAAGCAGGGCTTTTACTAGCCCAACTTCATGGACAATCAAGGATGGGTCTAGTTAGAAGTTCTTCCCAAAAAAGGGCCAACCCTAGTATTTCGATTGAGAGGCATTGGATTGATTGCTACCGCCCCATGCGTACTTTTGAAGTCTATACACTGTAACTTCTCTTAGAATCTATCATCGTGAAATTCTTTTATTAGGTCTGCCATAGTGGAATGTGATTTGTTATATTTTTATAATGTCAAATTGACGGAGACAATCTGACTTTCTAACATCCTTCACTCGAAGCAATACTTAAGTGTAAATGTTGTAAATATCTTATCTTAGGCTCCGTCTGGTTCGATGTAAAATGTTTTACAATGTAAATATTTTTCACGTAAAATATTTTTTCAAAAAATCAACTTTTAAATTTTTATCTTTCGGTGTTTGGTTGACGTATGAAAAATAACTTTCAAAGCAATAATGGATGGATGGATGGCTCAGAAAATGTAATGCACGCAAGTGAAATTGGATTATATATATACTAGAGAGAGAGATGGCTCAGAAAATTAGAAATTAGAAATTAGAGAGCGGGGGGGTGGGGGCGCTGGGGAAGAGAGAGAGAGAGAGAGAATATGCATGACGGGATGGATTTTGGGACAGAGAGAGAGAGTGAATATGCATGACTGGATGGATTATGGATGACAAATGTGGTTGGGTAGTGGAAGGCTAGAAGCGACGGGAGGTGGCACTGGAAAATGACTTACATATGTTTTGACGGTAAGTTGTTTTACCCCGACTGAGGGAAATTATTTTACAAATGAAAACATTTTACTTATAATTTATGCAACCAAACATCGGAAAATGGGTAAAATGTTTTACGGTCAAACAAACGGAGCCTTAATTAGTGAAGTAAATATGAAAGTTTCCTGAAAAAGTAACGACATTCTACTAAACCAATTGGGGAACTAATATTATGAAAGAACTAATTTTCTTCACTGATATTCATGGAGGATTTGTTCTGTATAACATTAATTCCAACATCCCAAATATGGCATACGTCAAAATGTTATCTACATTAAATTCTACGTTACAAGGACAACTTAGTTCATGAGGCAGCACCTTCTGACTCCTTAATGTCCAACTCATGCTCTGCTACTATGATACAAGAATCGGCTTCCAATGGCGACCACATAACGCCCCTTTCCTTGGGGGGTGGAGAATTCAGCATTTTCGTCTTGCACTGTACACCAGGGTTATGCTAACTTGATCTATGTCATGAAGTGTCGTTCTACTTCACTACCATCACGAACAAAGCAGATCCCTCATGGAGCTCCATAACACTTTGCAGCCACCCATTGACCCCAAGAACAGAAAAAAGTATGTTGAGGTACTGTCAGTGTCGACTTCCTAGAAGTGACAACAGTGGCTGCAAAAGTAAGCAACTTGTTGGAACCCCATTTTACCTTGTACAATCTCTTTTGTCAGCAGAATCACCCCATAGAAAGTTTCTTTGAAAGTGCATTCTATTTGTCGTTCTTCAAAGTGATAGCGATCCACCCATGAGCTGTAGCGTTGGGGAATGCTATCTTCAAGTCATATCGTAAGCCGCGGGTTTGAGCAGTGTCATCACTGTTTTCCTCTAGGGAAGTGGTGTTGGCATGGTTTGAGTCAAGATTATTAGCTTCTCCAAAACTAAAACGAAAGAAGCGGGAGTAAAACTGCCTGCCTAGTTCTTCAAACTGTGCGTGTGCAAGGAGGAAGAGCCTTATGTACAAGGTACAAGCTTTTTTGGAAGAGGTTAGTAGTACCTGAATTTTTCCTTTCCCAAAGGTTTTGTGCCCAACAAGGATAGCTCGGCCATTGTTAGTGTAGAGCTCCAGCCAAAATCTCACTTGCACTTGCACTTCCCTCACTCACCTGTTTTAGTGCAGAGAAGATAAACAAAGTGGCACTCAACCTATAAGATCACTATACCTCATACCTTCATGTTTTAGCATTATAGCCACAAAGAAGAGCCCACTCAAACAGAGACAGTTTTGAAAAAAAAACATGGCTTTTTCCTGGACGAAATGAAAATTGAATTCTATCTTTATGTAGAATACAGGATGGAAATGGCATATATTCCAGGTAATTCACTTGACATATTTGCTCTTCAAGTAAAATCGTTTCTTGGAAAAGGGTACTTTAACCAGAAGGTCGAAGACTGATGAGCACAACAAGCGGATCATGTGTTAGGGCATGGCCATTAGCCATATTGATAGGTGCCATATTGCCACCCCTATCAACTGTGTTGAAAAGTGTCCCATTTCCTTCTAGCCATATTTGGCCAAGAAACATTTAACTTTTTTTCAGTATATAAGTTATAGAGATTATCGATCTAAATTCCATGAATCAACAACAAAGCCCGGTCCTGATCTTCATTTCAAATCTCCCTTACATTTCCTCTCTCTCTCTCTCTCTCTCTCTCTCTCTCTCTCTCTCTGATTATTACACTGCACTCTCCCCCGAGGCCATCAAATTTGTGACCCTTTAGCCCATCACGCAACATCCTGTATTTGCTATTTCGAATATAACAAACGAAAACATTCAAAGATATTCTCCTTGCGCTATATATGGGTATAGTATTAGAACTACCTGTGAATGGATACTAGTTAACTTGTTCATGTAGCAGAACCATGGTTTTGCACATAGTTCAGCATACTTGCAACAGTTAGAGAAATAGGGATATGGAGAAAAATTATTGATCGAGGCATGCATGTAGCTCTCTTCTTAGAGAAGATATGTCCCCTCTAGCACCGGGTTGATTGCAATTCCACTCATATCACTATCGAGCTCATATTTATTTTCATACAAAATAAAATTAATGGGATTTACAAATATGTTCAACCAATTTTCCTTATTCTACAGTTAATTCAGCAATAAACCATTTTAAAGAGGTTTTAAAAGCTTTTTCCTAACACACACACACACATCTATATTGTAGGATACCCCATCATATCTCAGGATTTCTACACAAAAGGGACACAGGTCATATACTTATAGTTGGAGAAATCTTCAATACACAGTTACACACCCTTTTAAGGTGCATATCATATGCACCTATTGTGTGGTCTATATTGTGTCACCTTATAAAAAATTACCTGCTAAACCGGTCATTCATAACATTTTATGTCTATCGTAACTTTTAATCAAAAAAATTTTAACTTTTGATTCATAACATTTTTCTTACAAATCATAACCTTTTAGTGCATATCGTAACTTTTAAGAATGAATGTAACTTTTTAGCAACAGATTCATAACATTTTTAGAATCATAACATTTTGGTGTATTTCATAACTTTATAAAAAAAATCGTAACATTTTTAGTTCATAACATTTTCACTATGGAATCGTAACATTTTAGTCTATTTCATAACTTTTCTATAATCAATTGTGCAATCGATTACTCAATCAATTTTTTTTTTTGAACGGTAGTTAATCAAATATGTAATCTATTATGTGAATGTTCAATTCCATAATCGATTAGACTTTATAATTGATTTTTCAATTGATTAGACATTATAATTAAATAGATAGTAATTGATTTTGCAATTGATTACATATTCGATTAGACATCATAATCGAATATGTAATCAATTCTATTATGTAATCGATTAGACAATATAATCGATTTTGTAATTGAATTGAGTACGATTGGGTAACAATGTGAAGTCGATTACTCAATTGATTTGCTAATTGATGGGCCTCAGTAAGTCCTCTAATCAATTACGAAATAAGTTTAAAAAAAAACATTGCAATAGATTTAAAAATCAATTGTTCTGAATAACACAAATAATTGATTACATGATAGATTATATTTCTTTGCGGTTTCAATTACGTAATTGATTGGTATTGATAACACTTGTAATAGATTACATTATCAAATACGAGTATTAGTTATTTGTAATTCGGATGCTTGCACTAATTCACAAAATACTAGTAGTACGTCTATTGACCAAAAAATAAATAGCACGTCCTAAATATTGTTATCTTTTACACATAACCTAAAATGTATTGGTAAATTTATCTCGTCACCATCACTCTCTTGATATTAACTTTTTTTTGTTAGTGTTTCCTACTTATTAATACAGATGATTGACTTCGTTATTTCTTTTAGCTGGACCATTTATGTGAAAGTTCACTATGCAATTAAAGATATTGTGAAAAATATTAAACATCATAATATTTCAAAAAAAATTTTAAAAAAATTGGCTACAAATATGAAACACTTTAAAAATCCTATAAAAAATGCCTTAACTTGACTTTTTATTACATTATGATAATGATAGTATCTTTTTCCTTTAGTAATTATCGAGAACCTATTTTAAAGAAGTGAATTATTTTCACTTGAAATAATTTTAGCTTCAAAGTTTATAAAAAATAAAATTATTATTTTTAACATAAATTAATTATCAAAAATAAAATTGGGCCTAATTTTTCTTTCAGCCCAAGCTTATGGCCCAACTATTAATTCACAGGGTTTACCTGTTGCACTAGTAATAGGTTTTTTGTTAGTAACTTATCGTAACATTTTAAAGGGTCCAGATCATTTTTCAACCATCTAATGGTAATCAAATAGGGTGCATATGATACACACTCAAATAAGGGATGCGTATTGTAGCATTCTCATAGTTTATGAAAGAGACAATTCAAATTGTAGGATCGTAGATTTTTAACAACTATGCTCATATCACTAGCGAGCTCTGTTGTGAGAGAACCGATGATAGCCAAAGATCCAAGTACTGGAAAAGAAGATAGACCTAAATTAATTAGGTAACGTGAAGTGATGAAATCGATAGCCTCATTTGAATCGTACACAATTCGGACGAAAATTGAGATTTTGCATACCCGAAAATGTATGGTCACAATTAGTTTGTGAACGAAGATTCCGTGAAAGAGAGTATGTATACACATCCAGAGAGAGAGAGAGAGAGAGAGAGAGAGAGAGAAATCGTGGGGGAAATGGGGACGACGACTGGTGCTTGGTTACTGCATCACTGCATGTACTGGCATTCATTCTAAACTCGCATGTGACAGACGCGAGCTTTGTCTGGACTTGAACACGGGAGGTATTTAAAAGCTCGCATCTTGAACACGGGAGGTATCTCATAAACGACGTCGTCCGTAGCTGTTAAGACTTCGCAGGTTGAAACTGGGAAGTCACTTGAAAACATGAATTTGGAAATTGTGAGCCCATCCCAGTTTATTGCCATGATCGAAACCCTTTAATGTTTCAGAGATTGACAAAAGCATGAATCATGATCAATATCCTTTGAATCAAGTACTCATTGATACATGATCGCAGACGATAAGTGTGAATTTATTTTTGTGAAAATAGAATTGGTCACACTTTATCAAATCCCTTTCTGTGGAGCGAGGTCTGATGCGTGCATTTTTGGATTGCAACTTGAGTTCGTCAAATTGTGATCTCATTTCGATGAATATCCACGATCGAAATCATTCAAGTTTTAGAGCTTGTGAAGAAGATAAATATTTTTGAAGATCATTTGTATCGAATTCTGAACATGCAGAATCAGAGATGATCAATGAGATTTTGTTTTTATGAAAATAGAATTGGCCACACAGTATCAAACCCATTATAGCAAAGGTTAAATTCACCCCAACGAAGGGACGTCCCGGAGAGAGAGAGAGAGAGAGAGAGAGAGAGAAAATGTGGTTGTTCAGCAGAGAAGCAACTACTCGGCTGCTCACTATTCCATTGTAACAGGTCCGTAGATTTCAATTTTGTATAGCTTTCATTGTTCTTGGCAAAAACAAAAGTTGCTCACTACTCCATTCCTAGTTTGATTTCTATTTTTTTTGGAAAGCAAAGGATTCGTTTTGATTTCTGTTTTTATATGAGATTTCATGGTCTCATTTGATTTTACCTTAATTGTTGTTGATGATCTTTTGTACACCTATTAATCTGCGACAACAAGGAATTTAATTCTTGCTCCATTCCAAGTTCAAATTGAGGCAATTGTCAAGGACTTTGCGTGGATTACTGTATGAGCTGTGGCTGAGCACTGGTTTTTGCTAGGGATAAATCCTTAGAATGAAATTGATTGCTTTCGTTTGGACTTTTTTTTGTTTAAATTCAGTTTGGACTTGCAACCCTTGAAGATATGTTTTGTTGTGAACTTCCGGTTTTCCTTCTACATACATAATTAATATGAACAGAAAAATACATAAGAAATGAGGGAGAGTAAAGCCTTTGCTCTTTGAAGCTTGTGAGAGGCTCAAACCAAGCTCGATTAAGCTACTACTCCGCTCGTGTGGCTTATGAGATATGTAAAATACAAACTACTCGAGATATATGAAAAATTCAAACTACTGGTGATCGGCTCGTGTTCGGCTCGATTAAAGCTCCTTTGAGATCGGCTCGTCTCATAAACATGCTATGCTGGAACATATTTTTGAAGTTTGTTAAGCTTTCAAACAAAACTTGATCAACCTCTTCCTTGGTTCGTTCGACTCATTAATCACCTCTAATCCTGAGTTTGTCCAAAAAATTTCTGAAGGTAAGATGTATCAATATGTCATGGGGATTGGTTTCACTGTTGGGTGTGTCTGAATGTGTCATGGGAGTTATCTGTATGTGACGTTCATTTCATTATGTTTGTGTCATGCAGGTGAATCTTACATGGGAGGGATGTCATGGGATCATATGTCATAGGATGTAGCTTCAATGTGTATCCTGCTCCAAAGGGGTGTTAGAGGGTCATTGAATTTGGCATGGCGGGTGGGTTCAAAGCTGGGATTCTGATTAGAGTGGGGTGTTTTGAGTAAGGGGTCTGAGTTTTATTGGGGTTAAATTGAGGCGGTTTAAGTTCTGAAGGGTGTGCCTGCATTGGTATTGTCTTTTGGTAATTGAGTTATGTGTCAAGTCTTTGGTAAGTGAAATGAGGGTGTATGAGTTGGGGAGTATTTGGTGGTACACAATATTTGCTCAAGGATTGCTTGATGAAAAGGAGGGTCACTATCAAGGAGTTTTGCTGTCAATGAGTGTTACTAACTTACTGTCTAGGGACTCTGCATATCACGTCATGGGGCATTTTGGATTGTGGTTTTGATCTGCAGGTGGGTGTGTGGTTCTGCATAGCATGGGTCATGTACATCTCAAAGGTCATTTAGTCTATTTATATTGCACCTGCAAAGACATTGGGAGCATGTCAACTGCTGCAATTGTGGTCATCTTTTGGGTCTTGTTCTATTGTCATGTTGGTGATTCCAATTTTGATTTTGTATAGCTTTCATTGGTCTTGGCAATAATATTTGCACATGGAAACAAAAATATGAACAAAACTGCTCACTACTCCATACCTAGTTTGAAAACATTTGTGTTTATTTGAGATTTCATGGTCCCTTGAATTTACCTTACTCTGTTGATGATCTTTCCATGCCTATTAATCTGCGACAACAAGGAATTTCTTGCTCTGTTGCATTTTTAAATTGAGGCAATTGTCCAGTACTTTGTGTATTACTGTACGAATTGTTCGGAGCACTGGTTTTTACTTGAGATTTAGGTTCTTAGAATTGAAATGATTGCTTTCAGTTTGGACTTCATCCCTTGAAGATACATTTTTGTGTGAACTTCCCTTTCCTATTTGCGGATGACTGATTTTTGTTTATGGAGTATAATCTCGATCGTGACTGGTGTTTAAAATGGGTCCTTGATTTATATTGTCAACAAGCAGGTCAACACATGAACTTTTCGGATTTTGAATTGTTTGTGAGTCCAAATATGGTGCATGGTGATGTTGATTTACTTCAAAGGATCTTCGGAGTTTGTTGTGTGGCTAAACTGGCATTTACTTGGGGCCCGATTTAGATCTTACTAAAAGTAAGGGGAGTTTATTGGATCGAGCTCAATCCAGGTTGAGACGTTGAGTAACCAGAAGGCACCCCTTTTATCCTTTGCTTGTCACTTGATTTTGGTTAAACATGTGCTGTTGACTATTTCAAGCTATCAGTTTGGTTAACAGATACTCAGCATCTAAAATTGACAAGAACTTTACTGTTAAACGCTACTGTTTCTTGTAATTTTTAAGTCCGTACGTTTCTTGGATAGTACAAAGCCAACCCAGCCTTGAACTCTACTTTCCTCCCCAAAATCCTTCACCTTGTCTATAAACCCCGGATGAAGAAACCACTCATTGAAGGATTTGAAAGGCTTAGGACACCAATCCGTCCCATCCCCCTCCAACAAAATAGGGCAGTGATCAGATAAACATCTGGGAAGACCCCATCGTTTTGATTAAACCACTCAAGCCATTCTGGATGTATCAAAAATTCAACTGACCTGCAGCATTTTTTTTTCCGCAACTGCTTGCCCCAATCATTTATCCTTATTCCACTCTAACCTGTACAGCCTAGGAAAGGTATTGATCAATTGACTCCATTCACCCAGGAGTGTCTCCAGAAGCTGATTTTTAAACCATCTCCAACTCTGAAATTTGCATTATTGAAAACGGCACTGCATAGAGCATGATCCTTGAAAATGTCCAAGCACCGCTTTGATTGATGACTGACTGGTAACCCCTGTATATGGTAACCAACTCTCTTGAGAAATTTTATATTTGTCACAGACCGTTCTTCTCATCGTGAGTCTTTTTCATTAGCAAATTCCCACCACCATTTCACCTGCCTCACCTTTCTAATCCCCAACCCACCCTTCTCCTTCCTTTCGGTCATAGAATCCCAACTAATTAAGTAGTAAGAATTGAGTCGAATATGGGAGCTCAAGGGGATAAGCCCTTATCATGGAAGTCACACTCTTTTGTTGGATTCTTGATGAATTAGAAATCTTTCAGGGGAAAAAATATAAAGCTCATACGTGTGTTGTTATCCCTCAGAAAAGAAAGATGGACGCAGCGGTAAAAATGAAGAAAACAGACATGTGATCAGGTCTTCATTTCTTCTATCAATTTTCCATCTGTGTATCACCATCGACTCTAGGAAAAAGCTATATATGTGTATATATTCAATGGTGATAATGTTGGATGTTTGTTTTATGAATAATGTTGATTATCTAACCCCAGCGGTTGACACAGTTGTAGGCCCATGGAAGCCAGGGACCCCAGAAAACATTTGATCTGGCTTCGCCCTCACCCACCCGTTATTACTTCCTATTGTTGGACCAGTCCATATGACACTTTGTTCCGACTTTAATTTTCCTCTGCTTTCGCACAGATTGATAACCCTATTAGTCGTTCTATTGGGCCGGATACCGAGTTTGTTGTATCTAGCACTCCTTTACCTCTTGTGTTTTCTGCGGCCAATGTAGCATCTCTGAATCTGTACTCAAGACATTGCAAGATTTTTTTTTTTTTTGTATATAGAGGCAAAGTACAAGTCAACTGAAAAGATTTGATCTTCTTTTGTTCCATGCATTTGCAAAGGAACATAGGTGTGTTAATGGACACAGGTACGGTTACGGTTTTCAGGTAGGTATGTGTATATAGTGTAAATTCATCAATTCCGATATCAAGGACAAATATATACAATATATTAATCAAGTAATTGTGTAATTTTCTATTGTAAGTTATTTTTATGAGTTGCTATTAACCATTTCATGCATTAGTGAGAGTTTCATACCATAAGTTTGCAAGATACCTGAATGCTAAAGATGCTTTCTAGGTGAATGTCCACTAAAAATGTCGGACACGTAATTTAAGTGTCAGGTGTCTGACACAGCCACTTCAAACATTTTGGAAAGTGCATGTGACACACTTATAGAATCTATATGTAGTTTTCTCTTTTATGTCCACAAATTTTCATCAGCTGGACAAATGCCAAGGGGTGTAGATTCAATGCAGACTGTATTTTTATCTTTATGGCTAAAAGGGTTAGGATTTTCGTAAATAGTTTGTATTGAATCTTTCTCTGTGACAGGGAGTTTTTGAATTGAGATTCAAAGACAGTGCCAACTGCCAACCAAATTGTTGTCAGGAGTTGGGATGGAATCTCTCTTTCATTTGATTTGGGATGGTTAAATTTTCAGATTTGGTCATTAGTGTCATCACCATATAAACCTTTCAGTGATTAAGAGGACTAAAGAGTACCTTACTTATGTTTGTGCTTTGTATTATTATGATATCTGACCATCTCAAACACTGTAGTATGAGACTTACAGAAACATCTGCTAATCATTCTGGTGAAAAAAGGGGGCTGGTGTCGAATTCAAATGGTTCGAGATTGTCTCAGATCCTTCAGATCAGTACTACTAAAGCCCTCTAGGTTTGATTGGTCAAAACAAAGGTTGTTTCACGAATGAAAAGAGTGTTGTCCACAAGAAGATGGTGGAACAGTGGAAAATCCTCCAAAAAAAGTCTCCCTGAATCCGTCTACGTCCGAGCATACAAAGACTGGATTGACCTACTTTGAGCTGCGTTCGTTGGAGCCCACAGGACCCACTACCATGACTGCATCTTCTTCCTCGACATTGCCTTCCCTTCCAATTACCTGAATGTCCTTCCAAAAGTCTATTACCACTCCCCTGGCCTGTGACTGAATCCCAACTTATATGCAAGTGGGTACTTGTGCTTGAGCCTAATCAACAATTGGCGTGGCTACACGAAAGAGAGGTGGACAGTTCTTCATCCTCCATTCTTCAGTTACTGTTTCCATTCAAGGACTTGTGCTCATTGAGAGACCCTACTTCAATGAGTGGACCCGTGTACACTGACGATTGGTTTGAGGTCTCTAAGGCTTATAATGAAGATGCCATCGCTTGGTCGTGTACAACTATGCTTTTTGTATTGCATGAAACGCCCAACAATTTTGAGGACATTGTTTCTAAACACTTTCATAGTCGCGCATGTGAGACATTGAACATGGATGGTGCTTATGGGGTGGTCGTGCCATTGTTGGTTGGTATCAAGCGATACTATATGGTCTAATTCATCGTCTTTGGGTGAGCATGCCGGCTAGTTTTAAGGGTACTACTATGCATTACTTTTTTCTGCAAACTACTACTTGAGGACCTCAGCTTTCTTGTCCCGGGCCTCGCACTGGTTACGGCGGCAAGGAAGGAAGTAGAGAAGCATATGCCAACCAATACGCTGCCTCAACCGGTGGTGCAAAAAGAACACCAAAGAGTGTGATTTGACTGAGATCCAGATTAACTTAAATTGTGTTACTGAGAGGTTTATATATTTTCGATATTACAATCTGTGCGCTAATCACTGCAGAGTAGGGGTGGCAAATTGAATCCAGACCCATTAACAAACCCAGACTCATCAACTAAAAAATAGACCCAACCCAACCCATTTATTAGTTGGGTAAGAATGGGTTCAAACCCAGCTAACCCATTATTAATTGGGTCATAATTGGGTATCAATTGGGTCAACTTAAATGACCCAATGAGCAATGAAAGTAACCCACCAAATTGGGCAATGAAAGATTTCCCCAGGAGTACGGCCCCCTCCCTCTCTCTCTCCTCTCTTTCTCTCCCCCCACCCCACCCCACCCCTTGCAATTGGGCAATGAAAATATTTCCCGAGGAGTACGGCCCCCTTTTTCTCTCTCTCTCTCTCTCCACCCCACCCCACCCCATTCCACCCAGGAGCATGGCCTTCTCTCTATTTTTTATTCAATTATTTTGTGCTAAATCGCACGCCTCCAAAAATATTTTGAATGGTCCGAATTAAAAATCAATTGTGACCGGTAACAATTATTTTGACCAGTCAAAATTGAAAACACATCTCATCCATTAATTGCGCGAATGGACCTGTGAAATTGTGCTCCGCCGTGAATAAATTTCTCTAATGATAGTCCCGCAAAGGGTTTGGATTAAAAAATTGACTTATTTTTTTGTCCTTATTTAATTTTTTTTTGTTTTGTGTCAAACGTTTGTGACTTATTAATTTGTTTTGATAAGAGGAATCGGAAAAGTAAAAAAATTTGATCGAAACTTATAATTTTTTGAATAAAAACAAAAAAAAATCAATAAGACAAAAAAAATTACTTATTCTCGTCTTTTTGAAAAAATTTATGAGTTTTGATCATAATTTTTTTTTACTTTTCTAATTTTTCGATCGTAATTTTTAGTATATATGTAATTGGGTTAATGGGCGGGTCAGGTTTGCTTTAAAATAAATGGGTCGGGTTGGGTATGGGTAATTAAACTCATAGTTAATGGGTCTAAATGGGTCAATGACCCATTAAAGACCCAACCCACTAACAACTTACCCAATTTAACCCAAATCCGCCCGTTTGCCACCCCTACTGCAGAGTAGACGTGGATAATACGATCACTCAATTAACACCAACCAAGTAAGAATTTCAATACATGTCTTTGAATCTGATCAGGGCATGTCACAAACTTCTGGGAAAATGACAGCCAATGACATGTTTTGATAATTAATATCCACCAAGGACATTCTCAGCATTAACAATTGTTCTTAGCATGTCCTTAGCGGGTATTAATTATCAAAACACGTCCTAGGCCGTCATTTTCCCCAAACTTTTAATAATATTCTTGCGCTTTTTACGGTTTTGAAGATACTACTTTGTACACATCATCCAACGCCAACGCCGTGCAGTCAAGCGTTCTCATGTTCCATTACTAAAATTATCTAGTCCTATTTACAGTATATATTAGCAAATAATATAGAAAGACGATCGAGATATGTTTTGAAGCATTGACCCAACTCTTCGATATCTTTGGCTCCGGCGCCCCTTGTGTGTGGTCAAGATAATATTGTTTTGGGTTATAGATTAATTAATTGTCCATATCTGATGACCCGTTCAATTAAGGACTAGATACAGTACTTAAAAGCAAACATGGCCGGTGTTGATCACCATTTTTCCGTTTAACTAATTGAATAACGCCTGACCGACCTTTAACGCAACAAGTGACGAATGTAGTACTAGTTTATTGGGTTGATTGACTACACGTCTGCTGTGAAAAAAGCTGATTTATTTACAAGAATATATAATAGTACGAGTATTACTTTGTTTTTGTTTTTTGTTTTTTTTGGATAAGTGCGAATCTGATTAAGCTCAACCATAAAAATCAAATGTCTAGGGATGGAATCCCATACAACCACCAACAAATACAACCACAAAAACAGTCAGTATCTAACAAAAGAAAACTATACAGGGAAGAAAATCCTATTAGATAAGCCCCATTGCTTGCATAGGTCTTGATTCTTCAGAGAATATTGCTTTACGTTTCTCCTTGTGCTAAGGAAGGAAATCTCTAACACCATCTGCAACGCCCTTCATCACCTGAACATGCCCCATAGGTTTCTCTTGGAAAAATCGACAATTCCTCTCTCTCCAAAGCCCATAAACAGCATCAGCCTAAGAACACGTAAGACTCATACACCTCAAGCTTTTACCCTTCACCTGCCCACTATACCAATCAAGGACCTCCACGAAGGTGCTAGGCATATCCAAAACCATGTTCTTATTAATCAGATGCTGCCACACAATAGTTGAAAATGAGCATTCAAAAAATAAATGTTGATGAGTGTCAACAGCCGAATTACAGAGAGAACAAGTTCCATCAAAGTACAAACCCCAACTATTCAACCTATCCTTTATGCTCAGTCTTTGAAGGATAGCCAACCAAAGAATAAATGACCATCTAAGCACTGCATTACCAAGTCCATAAAATCTTGTGCCAAGGCTGAATAGGATACCTCTTCCTAATGGCATTCCAAGCTGACCTAACAGTGAAGATGCCGCTTGGGTGAGGTATCCAACTAACAGAGTCTTCAACATTAGGATTTGGTCTCAAAATGGGAGGAGTATGAGCCATAATTACTTGAATGGACTGATTTCTCAATTTGGTCAATGATAGTAGCCACTTTAGACCATAATGCTCTGCCCAAATTAGTCACAACCCTCTCACCAAATTTAGCATACAAAGGTCCCAGAGTATGCTAGTTATTTAGCCAAAGTAAGTTAATAGCCCCATTGCTGACATGATATCTAGTATCTTGGTTGGCACAATTTCCTTAAACCAAGGATCTTCCTCATGGTCCACGAAGAATCATTAGGAATATCCATGATCCAAATTCAATTCTCTTTAATAAAATATGTGTGAATCGAGTATTACTTTGTTAACGGAACTCCATTGGTTGTTATTTTGACACCATAGTAATCGAGTAAAAAAAAAAACGTTACATCATTGGATATTTGAGTTGATTGATAATTGGAGAGAATAGTTCAGAGACATTGACTGACAATGTGATTTTTTTTGGATTATTTGGTTATTTTGACACCTAGTAACTGAGTTAAAAAAAAAAAAGTTATGTTATTTCGGGTTGATTGATAATTGGAGAGAATAGTAGACAATGTGATTTTGTATTAAGTAAAGTCTATTTGAACAGTAACCACATTTTCATTCGATCTTCCATTTTGCTATGTTCCAAACAAATCGTATAGTTTTATCCTGCATTGAATAAGAGGTGAGCTCTCTCTTGACGTTAATTTACACTATTTCTTTGTTTATTTACATGTTTTTCCGAGCGTTGTTGAATTATTGGTTATTTTGACAGAAGTATTTGAGTAAAAAAAAAAAAAAATGTTGCATCATTTGATATTCGGGTTAGTTGATAATTGGAGAAGAAAGTTCAGAGAATCACTTAACAAAGTGGCTTTATTTTGGGTAAATTAAGTTCATTTCAATAGTAACCACATTTGTACTCGATCGATCCTTCAATTAGTTAATTATGCACCAATAGGGTTTAGTAGGACTCAGGTATTTAATTAGTACGAATGTATCATAAATTCTAGATAGTAAAACATCCCGTTAACCTCCGCTGATGTATACCGTATGACCAAAAAAAACAAATGGTACAATATTTCTATGCAACATTGAATAATAAGCAAGCTCTCCCGAGACGGTGACACATTCATTTCCTTTCATCTTCTTTTAAGTAAAAGTTTATTTTTCTTCTCATTTGTGTGCAAACCCAAGTAAAGAAAAATGCCAATTAAACCTTCTCTAACATTTCCATCTTAGTAATTTTTCCTTAGGCACTTCTTCTGCATTCACCTAACACACCATATTGAAAGAAAGTGCTTAAAATAGTAGTAGTACTATAAAGGTATCACCCGATAAAACCAACATGCTCAAGTGTAGGTGTTGTGGGGCTAAAAAATAAACAAAATCTCAGAGTCGGCCTGTAGTTACCTATCACCCGGTGGTACCATTAATTACTCCTTTTTCTTTTTAAAAATATGTTTCAAGCTTGATTATTATAGTGTTTCGGATCGATCTCAGACAAACTCAAAATCAAACCGATAACGAACTATACTCAAATGCTTTAGATTTTATTTCAAATTACCTAGTGTAAGGGCATGGATTGATTCCTCAATCGAGTTTAGTTAGTTTATTTATATAACGAGCCAAGTATCAGAGTAATCTTAATGAATCAAACACATGTAGAGCTTAGGTCGTTTGTTTTCCTTTAAGATCTTACTATATACTTAATTTTACGATCTTGTTCGTAATTGCGCATCAACTAAGCTAGGGCATTTTCGGCCTAACTTTTTAGTGGCTTTTTGACATGGTCTAAGACTCACTTTTTGGGTAGTTTCTTTTCAACTTTGGTTTATATTTTTATACTTTTTCGATTCTTCTTGAAAAAAAAAATATGTTATAAAAATTTAACCAGAATCTCGTAAAGATTAAGAGAAAACAAGCGAAAATAACTGAGCAAAAAAAGTCATAAAGTTTCGGGGCAAAGAAAATTAATCGGTGCCCTTTTTTCACCACACATTCTTGTGAGGCCCCAAAACAAAGTGTAAGAATCACACCACAATATGTTGCGAAAAAGGTCTTGTTGCCCGCACCACTTGTGTAATACCCTGTACTATATCAGAAGTCTAAATAGAAGATTATGAACATATAAAAGGAGCTACTCGTAAGGTACTACTAGTAGGCTTAAACATTTTGGATCATATGGTATGGCTCGTGAATCAAAATCAATGTACTACATGGGGGCATTACAACTTCTGCCAAAAGGTCACTTATACGGAATCGGGGACACTGTAGGGCGCGCATCCAGGCCGTCCATCTTGGCAATTAATGGTTTAGATTCATTGAAGCACTTTTACCAATCAAATTTAACTCTTATCGGTAAGAATCGTAAAAAACATATGTGAATCATTGATTGCTGAGATGAAAAGTCTAAATGTGCCCTACATGGTGCACTGCTCAAAAGCGCCCTACGTACAGTGTCCCCAATTCCCACTCATACGATGTTGATCATGGTGGTTGCCAAAAAAAAAAACAAAACAATGTTGGTCATGGGGTACAGATCTGCCGTTTTTCCGACAAAAGCAGAGAGAATCCAATATACTATGCAAATACGTACCGAGTGAAAGGGACCCAAACTTGAACGCACTCGAAATCAACGACATGCTTTGATCACAAATAATGACGTACAGAATCCAGTCAAAGCTTCCAAACCCCCCAATCAATTCCAGATTGTATATAAAAAGGACCGATCCAAATTGGTTTTGGTCACTCACAGTACATTTGGAAACAAGCCCACCAAGGAAGAAATTCTGAGCTGGTGATGGCACCGGCGTTGGGCGGAAGCTCGCCGGGACATCGTGACGTCGCCAGCCTGAATTTCAAGGAGACGGAGCTCACTCTGGGACTACCCGGCGAATCGCGGATGCAGAAGTCCGGTTCGAAACGTGGGTTTTCGGAGAGGGTTGATCAGTTGAACCGTGGGATTAATACCATTTTTGTGGGTGAGACACAGGGGGTCATTTCTAGAGATGATCCTTTGGAAGAAAAGGAGGAGATATCTGAGTCTGATCAGGCAGCCCAATCTCCCATATCAAAGTGAGTTCCTTTTCATCCATGTATGGGTTTTCTACCATGAATTAATTTACAAGATGGTTAAGAAAACCTCAGTTGTTTGTTTTCTTATAAATCAATCTTTTGTGGGTTCAAGGATTCGGTCCCTGTAGTGAAGTTGGGCGCTACAGGATTGCACTGAGTAATTCCAGCCGTACAAAAGTGTTTTCAACAATCTGAATTAAAACAAACTCTTCCACGGTAGAGAATAACTATTTCCTAGATAGAAGAGTTTGTTTTAAATTCGGATCATTAAAAACTTAGATAGACGGTTGAGCTGTTTCACTGCAATCCTATAGTGCTTAGCTTCATTATAGGGACCCCGAATCCGTTAAAATTAGTTATCTTTGGCTACCAACATGGTTTTTATTCTAAAAATTGTGTCTAATTCTAGCATCTTTAATTCAAAGTCCATAGTAAACAAGAGCTTCGTGTACTGGGTACACGATCTTTAATTTTCATGAGAAATTAACTAGCGTGCCGTATCGTGCCGTGTCTTGTTTGTAAATATATATACAAATTTTTCAGAGCACGAGTAGTAGGCTGGCCGCCTGTGAAATCAACAAGGAAAATAAACAAGGCATGCAAATACGTGAAGGTGGCGGTGGATGGAGCTCCTTATTTGAGGAAAGTTGATTTGGAGATTTACAACAGCTATCAGCAACTCTTGACTGTTCTACAGGATATGTTTAGCTGCTTCACCATCTGTAAACTTTTTAACATCCCTTATTTGTTTTTTGCGTCTCTAACTCCTCTCCAGTCTCAGAAGACCCTCCTCCTGCATGCCCTGTTGAGTTCATTTTTAACCCTTTTTTGAGCCAACTTAGATGCTTGGAATCGTTTATTTGTAAAGCTCATCAAGAACATCTACCATGCTTAGAATTAGGTTGATAAATTGTTGGTCAATAGACGATTCCAACACGTATCTTGAGAAAAATTAATTTCTATCCAACACAGTATTTCTTTGTCTAAGATAAAAGAATTCCCAAATCACAGTTATAGGTATTTGATTGAATGATTAATATTCTCGTCAAGTTTTGAAAATGAACTACATCGATCTTCAAGTGAGTTCAAAAAAGGTCCACAGGGTCATGTGCCTTTTGGGGATAGGGAGGATCCCATCACATTTTTTGTATTGCGAGGGTAATTTGGTCTTTTTATGCACAGCTTGTTTTTCCCTAGGTAATTACCTGAATGAGAGAAAGCTTATGGACCCAGTAAATGGGTCAGAGTATGTACCTACATACGAGGACAAAGATGGTGATTGGATGCTAGTTGGTGATGTGCCATGGAAGTGAGTCTAATTCCTTAACTACCCTTTCGATTTTCCAACCCAATATGGAAGAGTCCCATATATATCTTGAACTTGGAGTTTTTGCCCCTGTTTTTGGCAGAATGTTTGTTGAATCATGCAAGCGTCTAAGGTTGATGAAGAGCTCTGAGGCAATTGGGTTAGGTAATCATATTTTCTTCTCTTAATCATGTTCTCATATATCAAACTGAAGTCTAGTTTTGTGGACCCGGGATGCTGCCGAACAGCTCCCTGTCGAGCGGGTGCAGAGCGACCAATCCGGTTGTTCGTCTCGACACGGATCGAATCTGAGCGCATACATATTGCATACAAATTTGGATTGTCTATTGCTCGGTTACAATGTGGACTGTTGATTGCCGAAATAGATCGGCAGCTCTGTACTGCTTTACAGGGTGCTACTTGGTCATGTTAGAAAGCTTGGAACTTTGGATTGTCACAATTTGCTGATTTTTTTTGTTGTTGTTATCTTTTTGTGATTTTTAAGGCAGTCCCAAGGGCACCTTCAAAAACGCTCAAGCCCAAGTGGTTAAAGAAGCCTTTGCTTCGCACACTGACGGAAGCAGATATTTAACAAAGAGAGATCCAAATATGAAGTTACTTACAGTTTGAAGGGAGAGTGATAAGAACAATACAATTTTGATGCGAATAACAATAACTACGTGGAAAAGTTGGGAGTAAGCTAAAGTTTGAGAGTGTCGTGGCTCTCGAGAAAAGTTTGGGAGTACGCTGAAGTTTAGGAGTGCCGTGGCTCTCGCCCGCATCCTGTGTCTACCGTTTGACTTGGTGTTTTTCACTAGAGGCTTTTGTTTTCCCCTGCGTTTGTGCATGTTTATGATGTATAAAATGAAATTAGGAGCATAATACAGAGCTCCGTTTTCATTTGAGCATGGTTATGATGTATGAAAGGATACGAGGAGCATAATACAGAGCTGGGCTTTAGTTATAAATTTGTTTGTACTTTCTCTTTATTGGGAAATGCTACTCCAGCACATGGGTCCTCTAATAGATGGCCTAAACTCCAAGCATAGTATCCTGTCTTCTGGTATAATAACGGTTGAAATCTGCTTCTACAAGCCAGGAAAAGAGAATAGTGTTTATTACTTCAAACTCACAGGGAAGCAACTATGACTCGATCTCGCAAGCCACACCAAAACAGATTCAAATCCTATCTGGTCATAATTCAAGTGTTTCCCACTCTAAAATCCATCGAAACTAGAATCGCAAATACACCAGAAATCAAATTACATTTCCATGGTACTTCCAGCTTCTCCCTGTTTCAAAGAAGAATTGAACAAGAAATTGAAGTAGGCAATGTCTCTTGCATCTTAGCTTCAGACTCAAATGGTACTGCAGCATTGTCAGCTGCTTTCATCTTGCAAGCAAAAGTATTGCTCAGAGTTTCCGGAGTACATGGCCACATACCATTCACCTCAAATGAAAATTGATCAACCAGCCACTAGCCTACAGTCAAAGCACCTAACCAGTTGAGATTGAGAAGTTTCAAGTTTAAACCAGATGGATTCGTTTCGTATCTTAAACGGGTTCTCTAGTAGTTACTACTTAAAAGTTTCCTGAAGCACCAATATATCTACATCGTCCTGTCACACAATCCTCCCACATTAGCTCATAGGCATACAAACCTTGCGTGCAACTTTAGTGAAGCTCCATAAGATTTCCATATTACAAAGATCTTAGGCACAAAGCAAGATAGCTAAAGTGGAAATCATACCGAGAGAGAATGCAAACGGCAGGTCTACCACTAGGGAGGAAAAGATTGTTCAACTCAATGGTGTGCCTAGTGCATCCAGAAGAGAGATAAAAGACGCATTTGGCCAAATTAAACAAAAGTAAAGTGAGCATTCTGGAGATAGATAACAGTCGACACCAAAACCAACATAAAATGTTTGTAACTGTAGATACACTGATAGAAAGATGTATTATGTACTAAACCAAACGACACACAATGTAGATTCCACAGGACATGCTCAAATTGTACAAATCAGCACCGTAATTAAAGCCGTACAATCATATTCATATGTGGTGGTCATTTCCTAGCTGATAGATATAAACACACAAATAAATGAATCTGCTATTACAAATTTCAATCGGATAGAGAAATAATTGCAAGTAAACAATAGGACGAACAAATCCATCTATCCCATATGCCCGTAATTGATACAGATCAATGAATCAGCTATTACACTCAGCTGATGAATTACAATTGAATATAAAATCAATTGAAAGCAAACAATAGGAAGAAAAAACCGATATATTATATGCCTACTTAAATACTACAGGTAACCGATTTGCCAAGAGCGGATCTGAACAGATCTAGCAGACCAATAGAAGACTGAGGGAAACCAATTACCTTAACCAACCACTGCATTTTTATCTCATCTGCTACATGTACTTATTCCCCTTTTTTCTCCACTGCCTTCTTGTACTCCTCCATCTCCTTAACCCAAAGATCCCCGAACTCACAATCTTTCCACGCCTCAAACCACGGCCCCCCAAGTGTATAATGAATCGCCTTAGGGAACGTACCCGGATCTCCTTCCACAACCTTATTATGCCCCACAAGAAAGTTCCAAACAAACGGAACGTCCCCGATCTCCTCATCATCCAACCACTGGAACCTGTGCAAAAACGCACCCGACTCTGAATTCACAACCTCTGGCGTCAACACCTTATTCTTGGGGTGCCCACAATTATACAACACCATCGAAGACCAATTCTTCCTAGGGTACACAGTTTGCACTGCCCCATCCATTTTCGTTTTCTCCTTGGGCGTGTAATCATGTTGGACACACATCACAGCATACTTATCATCAATTACCTCACACAATTCATTAATGTCACTCAAGTACAGGAAATCGCAGTCCACAAACATCGCCCAACCCTCGTAATTCGCCAGGTACGGCGTCAAGAACCGCGAGAACGAAAACTCGGTGCTCTCGAGCTTCCCTCTCTCGCGCCAGTACACGCTGCGCTGGCGCAACTCGCACTGTTTGATCGGCGCCACCTCGACCGGGACCGACGCTCGCTTGAGGATCGAGTAGCGGCAGACCTCGTACGCGAGGTCCTCGCGCGGATCGTAGCCTACGAAGATCTTCAACTTCGGTGGCATATTGTTTGCGCCATTGTCGGTTGAGTGAAAACCGTTATTATTACCGTTGCTCGAATTAGCCCCAATTTCTACGCTAGGGTTTGAGAATTTTACCTCCTCCGTCCCGTTCGGTTTGGCGCCTGATTCCGTCGCCGACATTGCGATACGCTGCAAAAGAAAGATCAGAGAATTCAGTTCAGAAACAATTCACATTTGTATATACGGTGTTATATGTATATGCGGTGGTGGAGTGAAGATAGGGAAATGCAGGGTTCGAGAGATTACCTTGCAGAGGAGAGAGAGAGAGAGAGAGTAGATCTAGAGGTGACGACGCGATTTGGAAGAAAAGAGTCAAAATTTTGTGGATTTGACGGATGTTTGATTGTTTACGGTCGGCCTTATATATATTTATGGGGATTTTGTGGGAATAAGTTCTGTTCGTATGAGGCCAAACCGTGCTGTTTTCGCCACAGTCCATTGTGGGTTTCACTGAGCATACACCGGTAATTTAAATCGTTCATATTGTAGGACTCGCAAAATAATATACGCATGGAAAAAACCAGCATGATCGGATGTTAATAACTATGTTTAAAATTCTATTTTGATTGATAAAATGGACGGCCTGATTTACCAGTATTTTAAGTTTAACTATTTATTTTCATCCATTTTATAATCTTGAAATTTAATCTTTGGCCTATCTATTGTATGGGTACATTACTTTGCGAGATCTACAAGATGGACGGTTCAGATGACTACAATGGACACAAAATAGAACCAACAATGGAAACCATGAAATTTTCAAGATAGTTAAAGTATTCTCTTTTGTGGTTGGGTGGATATTTTAGGGCACCGACGCAAGAGTTGTGGAGAGACGAACAGTTGTCAAATATGTCCTTTTATGGAAAAGCAGAGAACAACTGTCAACCCCAATGGCTCCATATAGTATTTTTTTTATCTTATTTTTCCGGTGGATCTTGCACCTACGCTACAATTATCAATTCAATCATTCTACTTCAACACCCAATCACATAATTTGCGCATACTACACATTCAGTGTGTATGGAACTCACTCCTATTATGAGTATGAGTGTGTGATTGAGTGTTTATTTGAGTGTGAAGTTAGAATTTTCGTTATCCACAAGTCTAGGAACACTCGTACAAACCACTTTTCGATCACAATTCTCTCACACATGTGTAGAACCCATCCTACAATTAAATGGATGAAACCGACACATATGTGAGAAATGCGTGATCGATAGGAATGTACGTAGGCTTTGTTGATGAATTGTGGGATAAATTATTAATCAGCGTCCCGTGCGTTTCTCCATTTCATGCAGGTGTGAGTGGTCACACGTCAGTTAATAGGGCCTCTGTTAGAGAAGCCCATGTGCTAGCCGCAGGTGTGGCAAAGGATTTGGCAGATCCTGAGCTATAACTTTACAAGTTGTATTGTTGTCTGTTTATGTGTAGTTCAATTTGTTATCCTCCATTATTATTCAGCTTTGGGTCGTTGTGTCATCTCGAACTCACAATAATGGTCGGGCTACATGTTACTTTTTTTTATTTAAAAATAATAATGATCTCATTCAGCTTTGGATCGTTGTGTCATCTTGAACTCACAATAAAGGTCGGACTACACATTACTCCTTTTTTTCTTAAATAATGTCCTCTTACGAAAAAGCTGTGTCACTTTATGATAATTTACTATAAATTTTCCCGCAAGTTCGAAAAAAGTGACGGGGCTTTTCTTATTAGTGCACCACCATGCACAAACAGAGAGAGAGTTTTATTTTTTGAGAAGTAAAGCTGCTTATTTTAGACCTTTAGATAACCATTTTCCGATCGAGCTAAGTTTTTACGTCGATGTACGATGATCAAACTAAATTTTTTCGGGGACGTATATCTGCCTATGAATTCTAAAATATGAATGATGTTCGATATTCGATCATTATTGTGAACACAAGGTGAATCCACGACAGTTCAAAAATGAATAATGAAGTATAACAAACTGGACTACTAGCTAGGTATCGGTCCCAACTCCCAATTGTGGGCTGGACAACTGTCATATGAATTGGTATCCTCTCATGTTCTTATCCATACACTGGAGAGTGAAGATCTCTCAATAAGAAGTACTGTACTTAAGCAGATATAGAACGTGGGGTTTCTGTAGATGCAAGTTTTGTTTTCAGTAGGGCCTCCACAATAAAGGAAGGGACAATGTAAGCTAGCTGTCCACGTTTGTTTGGTTCCGAGCATCAATGGACACGATTGAAAACGAAGTATAACCACTAGTGCATGCAGGTGAAGAATCGTTTTTGGGACCTGCGAGTCGTCGGGATAACCGCGGTCCTTTGGGTGCTTCGCGGCGGCGTTTGACTCCGGCGTTCTTGCCTCCCCTGCTGTTTCTCATTCCCTCTGCCGCTGGTTTCTTCGCCGTCTTCTCCCTTCTCTCCTTCCTGTCGTTGGCCGGCCGCCAGTCTACCTGTTGGGGTTGCAAGGTTCGTGCGTCTCTGCTGGTGTCTCTCCTGAGATCACTTGGTTTTTTGCCTAACGGCATGTGGGCAGCCAGGGGCGGACCCACCATAGGGCACGTGTGGTCACGTGTCCCACGTGCCCCCACGCCATTTTATAAAAAAAATTGGTTTTATATATATATTATTTATGTTGAATGTATACAACAAGTTGTTTGTTGTTGCACGTGCAAAGCACGGTACTTCTAACCAAGAGGTGCGTGGTTCAAGACTTCACCCATTCGTACATAGGTTTTTTTTTCTATTGCTTTTCTACTTCTAACCTAGTTGTCTCTGTGTGTGTCTCTTTTTTTTTTTTTCCCCAATAGGCACTAGAAAATGGTAGGTTTTCCCCCCTCCCCCCCCAAAATGCACTAGAAAACGGTAGTTCGTACCTTGTTTTGTATATTATTTGTGGGTTCGAGTCTACCACCACATTTTATTTGTATGCTTTTTGTTCCCAAAACTGTAATAGTAGAGTTAGTAATAAAAAAATAAATGATGAACATGTAATAATGTTGTTTTAATGCATTTAGTCAATGCACGCAAGTTTGCCCAAGTAACTAATTATTAAAATACATATATACTTTAAAATTGTTAATTTATCATGAATGCCAAAATTATTTTGGAATAAATGTGCTTAACTGTAACTCGTATATTACGGTTACAAAAAAAATTGGTGCCCCCACTATGTCAAATTCTTAGGTCCGCCACTGTGGACAGCGGCGGCTTTTGGGTGTCTCTCTGGGTCGCTGTCTCGTGTGGTGGCTGGCGGTGGAGATGTTCTGCCGTGGTGGATGGCGGCAAGTCTGATTGTAGTAGCTGGGTTTGATTTGAGCTGTAACAGTTGGGTTTGTCTCATTATTTGGGCTTTTAGGCTTTTAAGCCCTTAGATGTTTGGTCTTTCTTGTATTTATCTGGACTTTTAGACCTACGGGTGTGGGCTTCATCCCAATGGATTTTCCCGTGTTTGGTTTCTTGCCAAACTTGGGGATTGGATCTCAGATGGACAAAAGATTATTCGTACCTTTTTAGATTGTTTGGGTCTCGGGTTAGGTGTTTGATGTCATTATTTCTTATTCCTATTAATCTTTGTAACAATTTCAGAGATTAATGAAATTTTTTGCTTTTTAAAAAAAAAAAGACAAATGGTTGCAATTAAAATACTTCAGACATAGAAGAGGTTCTAAAATTTCTTCACAACTTAAAGTCATATGAGTCCAGCCTATCTAAAACAAAAAAAACAAAAAAACAAGAAGAAGAAAAGATATACCTCTAACTAGGAGTCTTCTACACTAGGTTAACAGTGGTTTTTCTTAAGTAGCATAGAGTCTGATTGTACTATACCCCGAGCCGCGTGTCGCATGTCGCAGATCTAACTCGTGTAACTCTACCTGTATACATCATAACGAAGAGCGAAAATTCCCTAGGATACTTTCAGCTGGTATATTCACGTTCTTGTGATCGTCGCTACGCATGTATATATTGCAGCGTAGGGCAACGCAGCTGCAACGATCGTGGGGGCATAGCCCTAGTTGAGTGAACCATGAAAACCCTTCTTGTGTTTCTTGTTCCTGATTTTGTTCTTTGTAGAACTCTCATAGATCCTGTTAAGATCCCGCATATTCCTAATACTATCATATCAATTACCAAAAAGTTTTTCCGATGATTTTGACACATTCCATGTGGATTTCATGATGTTTGAATAATGATATGTTTGTAGTAAACATGCATGATTCACGGGGAGAGTCAACTGAGTCACTCATGGCAGGAACATTTGGTGAAGAGACAGAAACGAACAGAGACAGAGACATTTGAACTAACAACAATTTTAAAATGAACTGGGTAAGAGTGGTAGGCCAATTATTGGCTACTCTCGGAGTACTACGTGGCATTGTCGGGTGGTAATCCTCATAAAAGATCGTCACCGCACAATGTGTGGGTCACACTCCTCGTCTCCTAATCGCCCAACAAAAGTGAATGATAATGTGCCTGCCGCAAAATTTGTTCGCTACGTAAACGTTGGGAGTACCACGTAGACAACGCAACGTGGTATCCGGGAGTGCTGAATAATTACTCGAGTGGTAGGTGCACGAAGAATCCTAAGCCAGTCTTCACTTCCACCCTCTATAAAAAAACAAAACTGCAGCTGCTTTTCTCCATTTGCATCTGAATCCTAGAAGAGAAATTTAAGCTAAATTTCATATTCATCTAACAAACAACAAACAAATGGATGTGGATATGGATGCTCCAGCCACTGAAGAGATGTCATACACTGATCATATCAAGAGAAGGCAAGAGGAGAAAGGTTGCCTCTATGCTTGGTACGTATTTCTCTCAATTCTCTTTAAATTCTTATACAGTATAATTTTGGATACAAAGACGAGATTAGACAGTAAATAAGCTACGTGAAAAAGAACAATGTACTAAGAAACGATTTTCGGGAATCTGTGTGTATTGGGTATGAATTTATTATTTAATGGTATTGTGTTTTTTTTTATGCAGTTTGTTCGCGATGTGCTGTTGTTGCTGTTGCTACGAGACTTGCGAGTGTTGTTTGGACATTCTCTGTTGTAACTGCTCCTAATTTATTCATGCACAAGGGATTATTAGGCCAATGTTTATGGTTTATCATCACCTTATTTCATCGTTTTATTTTTTCCTTTGTTCTATTTGTTCGTAGCTCATACTTCCAATGATTGAGGACTACATGAGTTCTGTTATTATTGTTGTTGTCTGTTTGTTCGTAGCCTTCACTGGCCTAGTGAGAGTGTTGAGTGCCTCTGTAAACTTGCAATTCTGTCAAATTATGATTTTTTTGTTTTCTCTGTTTACTTCCAAATAAAAAGACCGGGCACAAGCATTTGGTTTATTAATGATGTACTTCCACAAATTCCTTGATGTCTTGATTCAGTATATCATAATGTTCCACAAGAACTTTCTTCTCGAATCTCACCATTTCTATTTCATTTAAGCTGGTTTTAATCATTTTGGTACACTGGTGGTACAGGTCTTATGAAACGTTCCTCTTATTTTTTGGACTAAAATTGGTTACCATGAAATCAGTAAAAACTTGCACTTCAACTTACTGGATCCGAAGTTTAGTCAGGCGCAAGACTGTTGAAGGTATAAATAATAAAGTTATCATTCCCTCTAACCGTAAACCGCTTAAGCTTTTAGATGAATTGGTAGTTAATAATCTAATATGGTATCAGAGCAAGCAATAGATCCTATACTTTATTTGTCCTTTAATTTCTCAACCTGGCAATAATAACCAACTCCTATGTCATATAAAGTTTAGCCTCAAATCCTCTTCAGCTGTAGTGTATCCTCCAATTCTTCAAATTTGATAAGAGGCCCCATATTTTTAGGAAAATGATTTTGCCACTCCCTTTTTTTGTTAACGTCACTCCACTGTAAGTGTATTTTTGCACCAAAAATATACTTGCAGGGGAGCGGCGTTAACAAAAAAGGGAGTGGCAAAATCAGCAGCCTATTTTTATTCATGTCTATAAGACTATAATCTTAGTGCTTCTTCTTCTTTTTTTCCCCAATCAGCCATTTCCAAAACCTTAACACCAATTACCAACAGGAAAATGATTCACACAAAGACGTCCGGACATAGATGTATCCAAAGTCATTCAATATGTGCGGATCCTACGTGCATTCCATGGGTTCCACGTGCATCGGACGATATGTGTCCGAACATCTACGTTTGTAGCATTACTAATGCTTTGGGGCCACTATTCGGCACTTCTACGGATCCAAGTAAGATGTGAGCAAAACCTTTTGCCCCTCAGTCCCTATAAATGTTAGACAAGTTGGATCTGAATCAACCAATAGAAACAATTGAGCTAAAACCACATAACTCTCTCTTTTTTTGCCCACTTCTTAATCCATTGAATCACAAGGAAATCACAAGGAAAAATGGACGCCCCAGCCTCCCAAAATATGGCATACTTTGAAACGTATCAAACCGCGGCATGAACACACAAAGGCTGCCTCCATGCTTGGTTTGTGTTTCTTCCATCCTTCTCAATAAGTCATGTTCCTTCTGTACAGGAGTATATGTTTCACTATAATTGACTTGTTAAGTCTGCTTTTTTCACTTCCTTCTAAAATTGACTGATAGCTTTTTAATGGGATTGTTTTTCAAATTACACTAATCCATTTTATTCCGTTACGACATTTAAGGTTTGCTTACGTATTCCATCTTTCTTCAAAAGATGAACACGCAAATAACATTATGACATTAAATATGCATAGAGAAAAACAGATCAAATAGACCTAATTTAGTCTCACAGTTGGTAATGCATTCTCACTAACTGTATATGTTTTTTAGGTCGTGTGGTAAGACGAGTGGCTTTGAGAGATTATGCACCGTCGGTTTTGAATTTGCATGTCCCACAAAAATCCAAGATCTGAAAAACAAGGGAAAAAGAAAACTATCTAGCTTTATCCCTTCTTATTTTTCACACAACTTTGGGCAGTTGGTTCACGATGTGTTGCTGCTTATGTCGCCCCAAGGACAAGGCTTGCGAGTGTTGTTTGGATGTTCTCTGCAGACTGCAGTGATTGCACCTAAGTTCTGTTACTGGAAGCCTGTCTTATATACCACTCAAGTGTGGGTGTCGTTTTCGTTTCTGCTTCTTTTATCAGTTGCCTGGAGTGTCTTAAAGGGTATTGAGTTTTCCAGTTGGCTAATGAGTCTAAATAAATCTATTAGTGTTTTAATGTGTTCTGATTAACATCAATGGGTTACCGGGGGGACTACTTCTAAACACTTCGTTTTACTTGAAATGTGCCAGATAGTTTCTAACAGATAGCAAAACCTTCTTTCTTTGCAATAGCAATTTGCATTATGTAATATCAGTTCCCTTTACATGAGTTTAAACCACGTACAATTATGAAAAACACAAAACAGTAATGATGCTCTTTCCTAAAGCATGCCCACGTCAATTATGAATTCTGCAAGATTAAAAAAGGATTTACAGCACAAAATAATCTGGACAGTTATCACCTAATTAAGGGATGGGATTCCTCCCTTCATCGATTTCAATGACAAGGAGCCGTTCTGGATCCGAACCATTGGGTCCTTCTGAGTAAAGTGCAGGGAGATAAGCCTTGTAGGCAGGCAAATATCGTGAAACAAAGTCCTCAACCTGAAACAAACCCAAATAAAACCTCGGAAAATGGATTGGATATAAAGCTAATAGGGATTAAATTATTCTGCCCACCTCCTCATCAGACATCCCAGGCATTCCATCAGCCTTCATGGCAATCTCTGCCTGCAAATTCGCTAACGATTATAAAATGGTATTGCGAAAAATAAGAATATTCTGAAATTGCAAACCAATGGCTAACCTGCAATCGCCACTGGTAGACACAATTTGGATCTTTAATCTTGATAATTATCCATGCTTTTATGAATTTATCCCATGCATCATAATAAGCTTCTAAATTCTCGTTCACTATCTCAAGCTGTAAAATTACACTTTCACTCGAATTAATAAGGTCCCCATCAGAGTGACAAGGGAAGAAGCTAGATGTATCCCTACATATGATTTGTTAAGTGCTAATACCTGTGGATCAACAGGCGTGACTACTTCAACTGGAAGGGGCTTAAACCCAAGCATCCAGCCCTCAAACAGGATGGCCTAAATGAAATCCAAATGACTTATGGTGAGGAAGACAAAGATTTTAGTGGTTCTCCTTACTGACACACTAAATAAACTTTGTTGGGTTTATAAAATGTAACAAAAAAAAAAATATTTTTAACGCTTTCTGAGTTGATGATACAGTCATTTGGGATGGCAGATGGAACGCTGGCCATAATTTTTGTCACATCCACATCTTAACCAACATTTGCCTATCCCAACTACAAATTGAAGATACATCTTACAGTAAGAGGCCCTTCAACTTCTGGCCATGTTGAAGGATCAGCTCTGTCACCCCTACCGTTGTTTGCAGACTGCAAAACAAAAAAACAATTGATAAGAACCTTGAAATGAAAGGTTTGATTGACAACAAGCATATTCAATTGTGCAGGGAGCTTACTTTATCATATCGAGGTAGATTCATCTTCATACCTGACAACAAAGCACACATAATTCATTACCCATGATAACCATACTAACGACATAAGTAATAGAACTATAAGCACCAAATGCAAAGAGATCTGTATGAGGGAAAACTCCTACCTCCTTTAGTCAATTTGCTTAGAGCTGTCAATGTTTCAACAGAAAATGAAAGATCGTGGCTTCCCGCATTTCCACGCAACTGCAGGTGAGCCAATAATCTCCGTTACCTTGTTCTTTGAAAATGCTTCCTCATCTCTCAAGCTACGAGATTTTAACGGGGAGCAAGTTAGTTGATACCTCTAGAAGTGCATTTCCTGGATTGCTTTCTCTCAGCTTAGCCTATACCATAGAAAGATTGCATCAGAAAATGCAAACACAAACAAGAACAAGAAGGGAAGCAATATCCGAAGACTCCATCGAACACGTTTACGGTTTTACCTGATCATCTGCAGTCAAGTAAAAATCATCTATGGATACTGTAGCAGACTTCCTGAGATTAACGTGAATCAATATAAGGAATTCCTTTCATGTTGTCATACTCCCATTCAACTATTGACAAGATTGCTTCTACACAATAGATATCATCGTTTCTGCAATCTACCTCCCGGTGACTTTGAAAAGATACTCAAGAGCAAAGACTAGTGTAGTCTTTCCACAACCTTGAGGGGCACTAAACCCAATCTGCATCACAAAAAAAATATGTTAAAAAGCATTACCCAGTCCGTTCACAGTACACACGTCAAGACTACAAAATGAGAATTGAGCAGCTTGTCATGTCTGGGGAAAAAAGTTACCCCCTATAACAGAAGAAAGGGATGGTGTGAACATCTTATGTTTACCACTATAGGAGTGACCTCTTCTCCATCTTTAAACTTGGAACTGTGATGAGAAATTTGCTGTTCGCACCATAAGAAGACTGGTATATAGTAGTGATAAAACCTAGCCTTCTGAGGTAGTGTTAGGTAGAGTTCATTTAGTTGAAACAACCTGCAAAGGTGTAATCCATACGCTAACCACTTGTCGATGGACTCGGCCACCATCTCTGAAGTCATGCCCACCTTGTTTAGAAGTGGGCCTGAGCATATAAATTCAAAAAGGTCCTGTACAGAGGAAACTTCTGCGGGTTTTGAGGGAAAAACAGAATGCAATGGACGTTGCCTCCTTCCATTGTTGGAAACAGTGTCAGGACAGCTGGAGCTGTCTTGTATCCATGAACATCCCAAGCCTGCATCAATGTCTTGCACGTGCACTTCAGTGCCTTATGTCATACGACAAAATGAACCAAAAATATCAAGCAGGGGAATAGAAACAAAAGTCAACTTCAATTGTCGACGCCCTTGAACTGGAATAGAGCATTATCTTTCACTATGGATTAAAAAAAAGGAACTCAACTCATAGGATATCTCCATGAAAGAATAAACAAAGTACAAACTTCAAGAAGGAAGGAAGGTTAAAACAGATGCTAGAAACTCAGGAGTTTTGCACTAGTATCACTCAACATTTCCGTAAATTCCACTTGGTTGCCAACAGGGTGAAACATTAAATTTCATAATTGCCATAATTTTGCACTCTCTTGAATTTATCACGGTTTTGGGTTGTGTTACTTTTGAAGCACCAAATAGCTGTGTGAAGCTCAGCGGAGAAAACTGTTCACTTCCATGTGTCGATATGAAACATAAAAATTGGGGAAAAAACCCTTCACTTTCTAGCTTCCTCTCCAGCAAAACAAAGCATAACTTTTAGATAAACAATCAACTATTTAAATCATATAACTTGAGACTAAACCAAAGCTTCGTAAAGAGAGTGGTGAATATCGGAGTTTGATAGATGAATATATTACATATTTTCTTAAATAGCTTACATATTGGTTTTTGGCCATTCAGTTTGGGAGCTTTAATGTGACTGCTTGAAATCCTTTATCCTAAAGGATTGCAGCTATACAAGAACCATTATATAATAATTACCTCTAATCTATCTTCCATGAGTTTCACAAGTCACTTGGAGCTAAACCTCTTATACAATAGGAAGCGGCTCCTCTACAGTCTGTGTTTGGACTGCACAGAGCAGTCTATGCAATCTATCCGTCCCAAAGCGTTTTTAATGGTTAGATTTTGTTGGAAGACTCTTCTTAGGAAGAAACTATTATTTCTGCGGAGATACTTTCTAAAACCCGAATCATTGATTACTGAGATGAATGGACGAGATGATACTGCAAAATAAGTCGGATCCTATACAATATTATGACATGGTATAAGTTAATTCAAATCCACTCCTACCCAAACAGAGCCAAAGGACAGTAAACGAACTCTATAGTTAAAAATTCAGGCAAATGTTAAACTAAAGTTACAGAATAAGTCAACAAGACACAAACAAACCTATTATCGATACGAATGAGAGTCGAATTGGATACAATTTAGGCATTAGGAGAAAGAGAGAACATGATAAGACCTGATTTTGGGGATTGAGGAAGCATCTGAGAAGAGAGATTCGGTTTTGCTGATACAATTACAGCTTTGGAAAGCGAGGAGAGAGATGAACGGATGGAGAATCGACTGAATATGTAACAATTAGTATAGTAATGGTTACAGCTGTAGAGAGAAAAGGAAGCGGTTTTCGTCGGCCATGGGGTCGTCGGCTGCGATAAAATATTCAAAACCGCCATCGTCATCTCTCTCTCTCTCTCTCTCTCTCTCTCTCTCTCGCGATGAAAATTCGGGAAAACTTTACACGCAGGCAGTCACACGGCAGTGGAAGCGATTAGCTCGGATAGCATTCGAGGCCACACAAGAAGAACCAGAGCTAACTCGCAACGAGTTTTTTGACGACGACAGAAGTACGAAAATACCCTCCAGCCCGGGAGTCTCGATGGTCCGATTCCGGACCCAACTGCTTCTGAACGGGTGTTCGAAGTTCGGTTCCGCTTTCTCAAATACTCCATAAGTACTAACTAAAAAATAAGATCTATTTTTAAGTTTAAAAATAATAGATTTATAAAAATAAATTTTTTTTTTTGCAGGGTTTGATAGATCTCAACAAATTTCATATTGGATATTTTTTTATTTCAATAAGCATACTATTTTTAAACTTGAAAGATGCAAATAAGTACTTATTTATTTTTTAAGGACCAACAGCGGAACGGGCCCTCTCTTCTGTGGGAGTTTTTTGTTCCCCAAAAATTTTCTATTCTATTTTTTTCATCGTACTTGATGAGGTAATTCAATCTATATGGATAATCCGAAAGTTGAGAATCGTTCTTCTCAATGAAGGAGGGCTTCGAATTTTGAGTCTTTTGTAGCCCTTTGAGCATTTTATGATGATTAAAAAAAAGAAAAGAAAGAAACCAATTGCCTTGGGTAGGAATGAATTGAAGTGCCAGTTTATTAGAGCGAACAAGTTTTAACTCAGCTGCTTTGATATCAGAAAATTGCACATTGGCTACAACTTCGAATTGTCTTCGCCTTAACTTTTTACCTCTAGAAAATCAACATATGCTAAATAAATAAAAATGTGTTTTGCCTTCCAGTAAGTCTGTTAATATAGACAATTTCCACATAGATCGCTCACAGATCTGTATGTGGGATCCAGAGTGGGCTCTACACAAATAATCTGAGCCGTTCATTAAATGTAAAATATTTTTTCAAGAGCCCATGCGAAAAATTAGCTTAATCCGATATCTATAGATGCTCAATTCAATTATTTAACTTTTTATTATCCTGAAATCCGAATAAATGATTAAATCAAGTACCTATAAGTATCGTATTGAGCCAATATTTTGCGGGGCCCCTTGAAAAAATATTTTTACATTTAATGAACAGATCAGATTCTTTGTGTAGGACCCTTAGAGGGCCCCACAACAAATCTTTGCATTTTTGCTGTGTGTAGCAAAACCTCAATCCTAATTTTCTAGATTTTTGCTTCTTTCGTTTATAAAAATGAATGAGAGAGAGATGTGGGGAGGGGGTATGAATGGAGGAAAATTTATTCTATGCCCCGGTGCTCCAAAGTCATTCTTCACCACAAAATGTCTTTCACTATATAGAACGAGAACAATACCAACACGCATTGAATGGGATTGAAAAAAAAATTAAACTTTTTTTCTTATCACATAGCGTTATGCTCGTTTAATATACAATGACAAAAAAACAACAATGTGATTTTTTTTCTCATGCATCAAACGGGTACAACACTAATGCTGCTTGCACAGTTGTTTGTTCACGGCTACTGACATAATTGTGTGACTTTTTTGATATGTGCAGACCTCGTGTTTATGTGTGATCCTCATGTCTCGTGTTTATGTGTGATCCTCATGTCTCATCATCCGATTTTTGAGCACATTTATGTTTGGATCAATGTACACATCTTTTAAACCCGCAGAATTGCACTTTCGCCTTTAAAAGGATTTTATGAAAAAATTATATGTGATGTGTTGATTTGGTGTTATAGTTGCATTCATGCCTACGAGGCAAGTTTTGAAGTTGAGTAGTCTGACTGATAGTCACCTCGACCTCAAAACTAGCTTGACGCTATCAGCACATAACGTAAGATGAATTTGAATTGAAAAGTTAAGTAATTTATTTTTTTGTTTTTATTTAAAATTTTTTTGCATTTGTTTTTATTTTACGTCAAACTTTTGCGACTTATTGATTCGTCTCGACAAGAAAAATCAGAAAAGTAAATTTTTTTTATCAAAACTTAATTTTTTGAATAAAGACAAAAATAAGTCAATAAAGTCAACTTATTTTACTTTATTCTTGTCTTTTTGAAAAAAAATTATGAGTTTGGATTAAAATTTTTTACTCTTCCGATTCTTCTCGCCGAAACGAATCAATAAGTTACAAAAGCTTGACGCAAAATTATCAAATATGATTTTTTTTTAAATAAATGACAAAAAAAAATACTGTTTCAGTTTCAATTCTAAAGCCAAATGAGCCTGTAACGTCTTAAATTTTGCTAATTACTTTCTCACACACCACAGCATGAAACCCTTACGGGATGATTAGTCTAGCTTCACACACAACCCGCATAGATATTTTGCTCACACAAAAACAGAGACCGACGTCTGTGACCATGTGAGTTTTTTTTTTTTTTTTTGTTATCATGACCATGTGAGTATGTAGACAAGTGTGTTTCATAGGAGTGTGTGTTCAAGAATTTTGTTTGAACTACTATTTTTAATGCGAATTAAGTGCATATGTAGTGGAGTAGTAGTATTTCTCTTTATTTGTGTGTGAAACTAGCATGATAATTTTTTTTGGTGGAAACATAAGAACTTCGTTAGTATAACAAGAAAAATACAATTGTGCTATTAAAGAGCACCGACAATGAAAGACCTAAGAGCATAAGAGCATTTTCAGCTTTGATCCAAATTTTTATATAAATTTGAATAAAACCCTACTTTAAGCCAGGCTCACTCTAATGGCAAAATGATCCCTTATCCAAATATATTATTTTTTATGCTTTCAAGATTATTTTCCTCCATTTTTGTTTCCCCTAACGATTTCGGCCAAAAGGGTAGCACACATCTCTTCTTAACGACGCGGCTCTTATTCCGCAACCAGTTTCAAGATTCTTCCAAAGAGAATAGAGAGAGATCATCGAGACTTCAGCGTTCAGATATCCAAGGAGAGAGAGAGAGAGAGAGAGAGAGAGAGAGAGATGTATCCAAGCTTGGGAAAGTCATGACGTCTACGACACCATGCTCTCAGAATGGCACGAAAGGAGCCGTTAAAAAGAAAAAAGAAAAAAGAGCTGTTGAAATATTGGAAAAAAAATGGTAAGAGACTTGGGTTGTCTCAAATTTGAGAAAAAAAATGGATAAAACTCAATATGAAAAAAAATTTGAGTCAAAGATTGGAGAAGATTTTCTTATATATTTTCTTAAAATAGATCAAGGTCGTAAATGCTCAAAAAAAAAAACCCTAAGAAATAGTGCACACATCACTTTTCCGTAAAACACTGCACAAATGACAAAACTATTACTAGTATGACTTTGAAAGTGAAACTAGCATGATTGCACTTGGAAGTCGGAAGTCCTCCACTCCTCTCCCTACTTTTCATGTTCCCTTGAAAATACGATTCCGGAGGGAGAAGGTGAGAGGTCTTATGATAGCGTATTCCTCGGATATTCCCTGTACGAGTTCATATACAATTCACTGGCGCATTTCTCGTTGATTCTCTTTAGAAATTCGAAGTAGTAAAATAGTATGATTTACAGCTCTGTGTATTTCTTGCACTAGACTGTTGGATGAAGAGAGAGATTTGGGTTTGAGTTTCCACGTTCTTAGGTAGAGAGAGAGAGAGAGAGAGAGAGAGAGAGCTAAACAATAGCCAATTTCTTATCATTCTTTTAGTCAATATCTATAAAGTAAACAAAACGCACAGAAAGAAACAAAACAATCTCGTCAGTATAGACATACAAAAGTGTTCACGTCTTTTTGGCTTCATGCTTATCGCTGGTTCAGTCATCTCCTGCCAAAAAGTTGCAATCGTAGGTTGGAAAAAGAAGATCCCTACCTCCCTTATCTGCTCCAGTAAAAGATTGATCCCTCCTTATCTGGGTAGGTGACGAAAACCCCTTTTGAGCATTTTTTTTTTCTTTCAAGTTTTAATCTTGAGTAAAGAGGTGAAGAGGAGGATCAGAAGAGGAAGAGAGAGATGGGTTCGCCTGGGATGCTAGCGAGGAGGGCTTTATTGACTGATACACCGGTGATGGTTCAGGTAAATTGGGTTTCATTACGAACCCTAAAAATTGGGTTCTGGTTTGTTTTTTATGTATTGTTTTTCTTAGGTTTTTAGCTCTCTGTGTATATACTTTTTTTTTTCCACATATAAACACCACGTGGTTGCTCTTCGTGATGCGTTTGTTTTCGTGTAAAATGTTCCGAGTATTTCGGTGATCCAGGTAAATTGGGTTATCATGAATTATAAAAAAAAAAAAGAAGGCAAATTGGGTTATGGTAGGTCGTATATTTGCTCTTCGTTTGATGTGTTTGTTTCCCCAAAAAAGTGTGCAAGTGTTTTGATGGTCCAAGTAAATTGGGTTGATCAAAGACCCTAAATTCGGTTATAGTAGTTCATCATATATTTTTCGGCATGAATACCAAGCGGGTGCTCTTCGTTTGATGTGTTAGTTTTTCACGTATAGTGTGTGAGTGTTTTGATGGTCCAGGTAAATTGAGTTTTTCAAAATCCCTAAAATGGTTTGAGTAGTTCATACTGTAGTATATTTCTTCGGTACGGATACCATGTGGGTGCTCCTCGTTTGATATGTTTGTTTCCCAAGTAAACTGTGTGAGTGTTTTGATGGTCTAGGTAAATTGGGTCTAATCACAAAACCCTAAATTGGGTTTTAGTAGTTCATACTAGTATATTTTTCCGGTATAAATACCATGTGGGTGCTCTTCGTTTGATGTGTTTGTTTCCGAAGTAAAGTGTTTTAATGGTCCTGGTAAATTGGGTCCTTCAAAATCCCTAAACTGGGTTTTAGTAGTTCATGTATTTTTTTTGGTACAAATACTGTGTGGGCTCTCTTGGTTTGATGTTTTTGTTTGCCATGTAAAATGTGTGAGTGTTTTGATGGTTCTGGCAAATTGGGTTCCTCAAAAACCCTAAATTGGCTTTTAGTAGTTCATATGTTTTCTTGGTATGGATACCATGTGGAAATTCTTCGCTTTTTTTTTTTGATCTTGCGGGAATTCTTCGTTTGATGTGCCATTTCTCTGCTGAAACGTGTGTGACTCTGTATTTGATGGTAAGTGGGTATTGTGTTTGCAGATTCAGGAATTGTTCCGAGGTTCCAACGATCTACTTTCTCTAGCTCAGGTTGGTTTACCCTTACCATTTTTTTTGTCAAACCAGGTTAATTTAGATTATGTAGGTTGTCATTTTAAGGCTATGGAATTTGAGAAACCGAGATTTGTGGAACAGTTCTCTTTAGTCTCTCAAATCACAATCCACAGTACACGAACTCTTTGCCAGCTCAACTTTCTCGAGGAAATGTCTGGACTGCTGAAATCATGATGGTATTGGACGCCTTCAACGTTCAATTTGATATGGTGATAGTGAACAGGAATGATCAACAGTAGACAGTAGTAGATGCCACAGATTATTGCTCATATCCAGAGTCAACTTTTAAGTACTTAGCCTTCTTTGTTTATGGTCTTCTCCCTTCCACCCGAAGTGCATTACTGGGAAATTAATGGGAAGCACAAAGACCATGTTAATATGAGTCCATGATTGAACTGAGAACCAGGGTCAATGTTCTAATGAGGTACTCTTGCTCTGCATAATGTCTGACTAATTTTCCTATCTTCTTCCAACCTCTTTCTTGATCCCAGATATCCAAAGGATCTTGATTGCACCTGGGTAGTCAACTTCTTGATTATTAAGCCCTTAGAAAAGTACGTAAAAACCGACTGATTGTGTTTTTGATAGGTCGTTCATACGTAAGCTAGTTTTGCATATTGGTGTTACGAGGTTTTGTGCATAACAGTTTGGAATTTCATTGTATTCTTATTTCTAAATTGGGATTTCCTGTCAGCTCTCTCAGTCTACTTCTTCCACCATATTCTAGCTGAAGTAACGCTGTTTATCTACTGTTTTGGACCATTGGATCATTCTTGCCAATTTCACACTATATGATAATTGCTAGTTTTTCCATCACACCTGTTGCATGATATTTGTAGCATTTGGTGTTATGGGAGCTGAGTAGTTGCTGGGGTTTTTTTCTTTTTTTCTTTTTTTCTGCGAAACAAGCATTTTATAAGACCTAGGAAGTGGGGATTCTGTTAGTGTTATTCTTTCAGCATGTCACATCCCTACCTGTTCAGGATTCTGAGTGATTCGGATGATTTGAAATTTCTTAACTTGGCATGTGAATTGAGAGTAAAGTAGCCATATGAGATTCATGTGGTGACAAATTACAATTAAGGCCACAAGTGTTCCATCTGACTTGAATTTTCTAGTGTTCACTTTTCATTATGACATTTTCTGGGAAACATTCTAGTAAATTGCAAATTGTTGTTGAGTGGGAAATTTGAGATCTAGCAATCCTTGAAAAACTCCTAAGCTCTGTTGATGGTAACAGAGCTTAGGAGTCAATCACTATCCACCACAATGGCTCATCAATCACTATCTTGTATTCGGGAACTTCTTTGAACGGTATAAATTATAATGGTTGTCAGTTACTAGTATTTACCAATGGAAACCATAACCTATAGTTTCTTCTCTCCTTTATTGCTTTTGGTCTGTGGCACTGTCTTAGCAGTACCTTATTCTTTGACCGTATTCTCATGTAGGGAGTAGTGTATTGGCAACCACCAAAGAGAGCTTTGGATACGGCAAAAGAACTTGTGTGGGATCCTTCAGTTAGTCGTTATGGTGCTGATGAAGGTCTTCCCGAGCTTAAGGAGGCATTGATTAAAAAGGTATAGCTATTGATTCCACAACAAAACAGGTAAAGGGAGGCCACTGTTTCAGTGGTATCCTGAGAGCAGCCACTTTGTGCATATTGCCAAAGGTTAGGTCTGTCTTCAATCCTCCCCCGCCCATACCCCCAATGATTGGAGACTACATGGGTTCTGTTGTTGTTGTATTGATTCCAATGTTTCCAGTTGAGGATTTCTAGTAGGCTAAAACACTGCCAGGTTGTGTTTCCCCCACTTCCTTTGATTATTGGTGCAGTTTTTGTTCAAGTGTCCAAAATAGTTTCATAAATGGTTCTCTGTTTGTTGTGAAATTATTCTTGGGGATTATATGCATCCGATTTTGTTCATGTCTCTGTGTCCGTGACTGTTGAGGCCTGTAACATGATCGGCTATCAGATACAAACCGAGCAACTTGTATTTTTCTCCTTCCATACTGACTCTATTATGATCTCATTACTTTTCCTTTGTTTTGCAGCTGCGAGTAGAGAACAACTTACACAAATCTTCCGTGATGGTTACGGCAGGCGCAAATCAGGTGACTATGCCTGCTCGCTATAGTTCTTTTTTCTTTGGGGTTGGACTTGTAAAGGATGAGTATAAATCTCATAACTTTTTCCATAGTATAAAAACAAAGTACCTTTCTGTATGTAATCTGTATGTACTTGTGCAAAATTTCTCTACATCCTTGACAAATCTAACACAAGTCCCTTTCTGGTTGCAGGCATTTGTGAATTTAGTTCTGACATTGTGTGATGCTGGGGATTCTGTAGTTATGTTTGCACCATACTACTTCAATGCGTACATGTCATTCCAGATGACAGGTGTAACTAACATTCTGGTGGGTCCTGGTAATCCAAAGACACTTCATCCTGATGCAGGTTAGAAGCTTCATAAGTTTTCATTGTGTAAGAGGAATTGCCATCCTGTCTCGTATTCTTAATCAAACACCTGATAAGCAATACTATCTCTAGATGTTTGAAGCAAATTATTTTATTTGGCGGGACAGCTTTTGCAACAACAAACATTATGGATCCACCTTAGATTGCATTTGTACATGGAGAGTTGTAGATTTCAAAAAAAAAAAAAAAAAAGATTTCAGGAAAACCCTGAGGCTGCAGTTGAACCGGTGTAGATCATGATGGGGACTTTTAAAATGTTTATTGAATCACATTTTAGTTAGTACAGCTTTAAAAGCTTCAGACAAAGTCGTAGTAAGTCTGGGTTAGTGATATTCCATTTATTAAAGTTTTACATTTCATTTTCTGCTTGATTTAACTTCTCCTTTGACAATTGTTTTCCTTTTCATCTTTTAAATAGGTTCGTTTTCAAATTTTTCTTGGCTTCTGGCTTGTTCATCCTATGAAACGTCTTCATTGTTACAATAGAAAACCGTCCTTATACTTGTGTATATAAGATAAACCCCTTATTGTTCTGTTGTAAGAGAGAATTGGAGAATTAATTTCGTTTGGTTTCATTAATGCAGGAAGACCAATCTAATACTTCAGTGAATTGTTATTTATCTGCATATCTGTATATTTCTGTTGTTCATGATCAGAATTCTGCTTTTCAGAGTGGCTAGAAAAAACTTTACAGGAAACTAAACCAACCCCGAAGCTTGTTACTGTCGTTAATCCTGGCAACCCCTCTGGAACCTACATTCCAGACCCTCTTCTCAAGGTCTCTCTCTCTCTCTCTCTCTCTCTCTCTCTCTCTCTCTCTCTCTGTAGTCAGAATCCTCTTAACTTTTTTGTTTCGCTTTGTTTTGTTTTGTGTAGAGGATTTCAGATCTCTGCAGGGATGCTGGATGTTGGCTTGTTGTAGATAATACATACGAGTGAGTGAATTCTTTCCCAGTCTTACGTGCTTGATATTCAACTGCTTTCTCATGTAAATTTTTGTATCTGGTTTGACAGGATTGATAGTGTTGTTTGTAACAAAAAATGTGCTGAAATCTTACCTTAAATATGAAGGGATTACAAGCATATATTGATTCTGTGATTAATCCAGAATCAGTGCATAATAGAGCTAGTTGCCAATCCATGTTTGAGATACACGAGCATCACTTGTTCGGTTATTCGTCGTCTCTGTTATAGCTAATGTTAGAGTAGTTGTCCCACATTGCTTGGGTATGGAATGAGAGATTACTTAATAACATTTTGGACTTCTCCCCTCAATGTCAATTGGTTTTGAGTTGGATATAAAGTTTCCACATGGTATCAGAGCAATCGCATGCCATTCCTAATTTTATAACAAAAATTATATCAAGCCCAGACCCCACGATCCAAGATGACATCCAAAAAAGGCTACACAATGATAGGACCCAAAAAAGTGGCCACATGTGACCGACCTAAATGGGGCTGCACCACACGTGAGGGGAGGTATTTGAGTAGTTGTCCCACATTGCTTGGGTATGGAATGAGAGATCACTTAGTAATATTTGGGACTTCTACACTCATTGTCAATTGGTTTTGAGTTGGATATAAAGTTTCCATTGGTTTTTTTTTTTGATAAGTAAATATTAATATTAAAGAAGGCATTAAGGGAATGCCACCCGAATACAAAAAAAGGCCATCAAGACAAAAAGGCCCTATACACCACCGGTCGAAAAAAACAACTCAAACCACTCTGGAAAATGATCAAGGGAGGGATTACAATCTCCCTTGTCCCAACTATACAAACTACTAACCACAAAACTTTTAATTTTAAATAAAGGCTTCTCGACCCCTTCGAAACATCTCGAATTCCTCTCATGCCAAATAGTCCACATCAAACAAAGAGGGATCATAGCCCATACGCGCTTTCTCTGCTTGCCCACTCTAGCACCCCTCCAAGCTATTAAAAGCTCCAAAACATTTCTCAACATAACCCATTGTAACCCAAACCAAGATAACACCATGGACCAAAGTTCCCATGCCACCGAACAATGGATGAGGAGGTGATTCACCGATTCTGCATCCCTTTTACACATACAGCACCAGTTAATAATTATTCTCCGTCTACGAATTAGATTATCGATTGTAAGAATTTTGCCTTGAGCCGCGCACCAAACAAAAAAAGCCACTTTCAACGGCGCTTTTGATTTCCAAATCGCTTGCCACGGATGGGTTGAGTTACCACTCCCCCGTAATGCATGATAATACGATTTCACCTCAAAAAGACCCGATTTGGTTAGTTTCCAACGCATCTCATCCTCTCCTTCTCCTATGCCTTGCAAACCGTACAATCTAGAAAATAATGCCATCAAGGCTTCCTCCTCCCCTTCTTTAACATTTCTATGCAAACGGATATCCCAAACTGTAGCCCCATCGTTGTGGAGAAGATAATCTGAGACGGTTGCATCCCTTTTGCAAGCCAAGCGATAAATACACGGAAAGGCCACCTGCAAGCTCACTTCCCCACACCACACATGGTCCCAAAATTTCACCCTCCTTCCTTCGCCAACTGCCAAATGAGTATAGATTACAAAGGCTTCCCAACCTTTCATGATACCCCTCCACAATTCCATTGTTACAATCGTGCAGGCTTTTGTTTATTTCCTGTAAGCTTCACCAAAGTCTTCGACTTCCAATGTGACGTCAGCCATCACATGTTAGGCTTTCAGAGTTATGATTTTGCTTTTGCAACTGGATATCAAAATCCAGGAACTTAAATTTGTTTGTTACTTAAGAAACAGGAAAATAGAAAAGAGATTGGATTGTTGTCTGGGTACTTGCTCTCATTTTGTTGCACTTCTGAAGTTACTAGCCATTAGTTTCTCTGTGTTCGCTGATTTTCAAGAATATGATATACCTATGTTTTCATGACTTCAGTGGTACGTTGGAGTCTTAATAATTTTACGTGCAGGTACTTCATGTACGATGGCCGCAAACACACCTGTGTGGAGGGTAATCACATAGTCAACGTTTTTTCTTTTTCTAAAGCTTATGGGATGATGGGATGGCGTGTCGGATATGTGAGTAGTGCTTACTACTTCTTACGTCATGACGATCAAGAAGAAATCAAAGTGTTTTCATTAGAAGCAAAATTAATTTTGCTCCTGAAACTTGAGCTTGCTCTTTTTAAATAGCATGATTACCCGTTACATAACTGTACTTGCATGTGATTTTTCATATCATCTGTAGTTAATGACGCTGATCATCTTATTACAAAACCAATGTCTATACTGTGGAAGTCACTAACTTCTTGTAGATGATGCACTGTAACGCCTCTACTCTCCTTTTTTTGTCTGCTACACCAGCAATATCTGTTTCATAGCTTCTGCTTTACTTAGTGAGGTGATAAACAAATGTGCTTTTCAAAATATTGGTTTTTAATTGCTTCTAAATCTCTTCCTCTAATAAAATAAATAAACTGAAAGCGGAAAAGGGGTTGTTTTACTGCTCAAAATATCGAAATCCTTGCAAGCATCTCAAAAATTTCCTACTCTTGAGTAACGCTTCCATTATTTTCTCTAGCTTTAAACAGGAAACGTTTGCTCTCCAATATAACTTTTAGTTTCATTTTGCAATAGGTAATCCAAGATTAAGTGCTCCTAATATGAGCTTTTATGTTCATGCATGCAGATAGCATACCCTTCAGAAGTAGAGGGCTTGGCAGCCCAACTCCTCAAAATCCAAGACAACATCCCAATCTGTGCGGCTGTTATTTCTCAACGCCTCGCCCTTTGCGCCTTAGAAGTGGGTCCCGAGTGGGTCACTGAGCAAGTGAAAGATCTCGTCAAGAACAGGGAAATAGTTCTAGAAGCGTTATCCCCTTTGGGAAAAGATGCCGTGAGAGGAGGAGAAGGTGCAATTTATCTATGGGCAAAGCTCCCGGACAAATATATCGATGATTTTGAAGTTGTTCGTTGGCTTGCTAAGAAGCATGGGGTGGTTATTATCCCGGGCAGTTCCTCTGGCTGCCCTGGGCACGTTAGGGTCTCGTTTGGAGGATTGGTAGAGCACGATTGTCAAGTTGCTGCTGGGAGGCTGAGAAAGGGATTAGAAGAACTGGTGAGTGATGGGATGGTATAGTAACTCTTCTGCAACGATTGATTCATTTTGAACACATTGTTGTATTCTGTTACCCATTGATCTTTAGAGCCCCCTATTTCTTAAAAAAGAAGAGGAGCGAAGCATCTGGAATACCGGAGTGAACGACAAGAAATGCGCTTGGAAATAGTTTCAAATGAATTCTAATTTGACTGCTTCTGAAATTGCCCATCGAAAGTGGGAAATGAGATGCGATTGATACATTTGATAGTAATATTCATTCTGGTTCTTTGCATCCAGAATTTTTATAAATTTGGGAAATTGTGATTTCTTATGGAAATTGGGCCTCCTTTTTGAGTTTCTCTGCCATTGGATGTTTGAAAGTAAGGAATGTTAATGATTATAAGCCAATTCAAATGGCATGCTTTCAAACCTTTGTAGGCTGGTTGGTATTTACTTTGCAAAAGTGTTTTCTTTTTGCTTTTGTAGAAGCACTCTCATTAATTGTACTTCTCCATCTTATTGATGTCATCAACACGAGCTAACAATTCTGAACTCTCACGTACTTTATGCAAATTGTAGTTATTGTAGTTCTCATGGTATACACAGATTATCTCCTACCGATAAGGGGGAAAAAATTTGACTTTATCTGTCTTTGAGAAATTTGCCGATTGACACGTACCCGTTACATTTCGGGTTTTCCAAAGGAAGAGTTACTATTTTGCAATATAGGGAGAAAATTGTAACTTGAATGTAAAAGCGGGGTAGAATAAGTACTGATTACGTTTTACGGGGGAAAAAATTCAACTTCAACAGGACTATGGGGGGTAAAGTGCCATTAGTCCCATTCTATAGTTGTAATAGTACCAGATACTCCCCAAGGACATTCTAGTAACACCGCACTCTTCCCCGTCCCGTCTCCCGTCTCCCGGCCGTTACGTCGCCGTCATCTTCACTGATCGAAGCAGTAGACTACAGAGAGAGAGAGAGAGAGAGAGAGAGAGAGAGAGAGAGAGAGATGACTGTGTGAGCTCTGAGGAGTACTTCTTCTTCTTCGGAACTCTCATTCGAAATCCCTAGTTTTTGTTTCAACACTTCAAAAGAGCTGGAGAATTTAACTTGCAATGGTCGGCACGTCGGAATTGCAAGATCACGTCAAATTGGCTAGAGACTACGCCCTTGAAGGCCTCTACGATTCTTCCATTATCTTCTTCGACGGTGCCATTGCTCAGATCAACAAGTACTCTCTCTCTCTCTCTCTCTCTCTCTCTCTCTCTCACACACACACACACACACATACATTTTTAGATACATTTCCATATCCTTCGTATTCGAGTGTTTGAATAGGCATTGCCTGATAAAGTGTTGACCGGGCCAACTTACGTGCACTAATCACCTCCCTGGTCTGGTCAAAGGGAGGCCAGACTAGGGAACTCGAAAGAGATTTCTCTCTTGTGGCCTGGCCCTGAGAGATTCATGTACTTATTTGATGCAAATGAAATTAGCACTGCCAGTTGATTTTGTAGTCTTGCAGAAACAAAGGAAAGGAAAGTAGAAGGAAAATATTTCCTTGTTCGGTTTGAAAGATAAAAAGGAAAGAAAATAGTGATCAAACTTAACAAATAAAATGAGAAAAGAAAAGAGGAAAGAGAGAGAGAGGAGCTTAAATCTGTGGATCTGTTTGGTTGCTAAAACAGATGTATTTTTCCGATTTTGCAATTTTTTATTTTTTATTTTGGATAGCACAGTAAAGGGCTGAAGGTTAAGAAGCCCTTTTCTGGTGGGTATACCTTTTCCCGCTCATCCACTTCAAGTCCATGCTAGGGGACCCTCAGGCCTCAACAAGTGGTTCCAAGCTTCTTCATCCCACTGTTTGCTTTCATAATTTGGTTCCCAAATCGAACTTTTTTGAGATGGCATTCTCTTTTAGTCCCTTAGCAATAGAAAAAGAAGACATACAATTTCTTCCGTGATGGTGAGGCTATATTGCATGTCTGAAAGTAGTCTGGGTCCATATGGTTTTTTTATACAATGTGTTCTATTGTCTTTCAGTCTATGCTAAGTTCACTGGGTGAAGTTCTGTTTTCGTTTTCCTTGTTCGGTTGTTCTTCAGGCTTTTAAGCACACTTGATGACCCTTTAGATCGTGCAAAATGGATGAATGTGAAGAAAGCTCTGACGGAGGAAACAGAGGTTGTCAAGCAATTGGATTCAGAGAGAAGGGCTTTCAAGGATATTCCTCTGGGTAGACGCCCCCCTTCACCACCAATTTCTACCAAATCTTCCTTTGTTTTTCAACCCTTGGACGAGTACCCTGCTTCATCCGGTGCTCCGATGGATGATCCTGATGTATGGAGGCCGCCTACTAGAGACAATGCAAATAGAAGAACCGCAAGAGGAGGTCAAGTGGGTATGAGGAAGTCACCTCAAGATGGAGCTTGGGCTCGTGGTGCCACAAGAGGTGGAGCAAGCGGTCGTGGAGCAAAGGCTGCTGGTTCTAGTAAGTCGAACACAGGAGTCAGAGCTTCAACTGCTGGGAAGAAGGGCCCTGGCTCGGGCAAATCTGGCAAGGCAGATTCAGTGGTAATGTCAAACCTAAGCAATGCAATTTCTGGAACTGTCCCTTCGTGTTTGGTGTATTGCATTCATTTTTGAGAACTTGTGTTGTTTATCTTTTGTTGTTGTTATCAGATCTCTGAGATTGGCGTCTCTCTAAAATTTCATCATTTACTGTTATTTTTGAATTTTGTTTGTATACATTAGTTGCTCTTTCCGGGGATTAAATGCCTGAGGGGACAGTTTGATTGACAAAATTACACTTGGGATTGCATTAGAAATCCCATGCGAGGTTAGCATGGATAGAAATTTAGATTGCATATCCGTTAGACAATCTATCCCCTCAAAATAAGTCCTTTGCGATTACTTTTCCTATGAGATTATGTATCCTTCACTATTTGTTTGTTCAAGCAAACATGGTCAAAATAGTGTAAATTTTTTTGGGGTACCCTTCCATTGGTCTTAATAGATTCTAGTTGCTATTAATAAGGAGTCAGGCATGCGGCTTTCCTAGATTCACGTTTACTCCCTCCTCTGTTTACTTCTGCCTGCAGAATGGTGATGCCGAAGATGGGAAATCTAGACGTGGACAGTATGAGGGTCCTGATTCTGACTTGGCTGCAATGCTTGAAAGGGATGTCTTGGATTCCACCCCTGGAGTGACCTGGGATGATGTAGCAGGGTTAACTGAAGCAAAAAGACTCCTAGAGGAAGCTGTTGTTCTTCCTTTATGGATGCCTGAATATTTCCAGGTATTCCAGATTGCTTTGAAGCTGCAATGTGATTGTTGTTTCACAAATCTGACACACAACTACTATTATATCAGTTCAGACTTCTGCTTAATTTTGGGTGTGGAGATGAGGATACCTCCAGATATTTTTCCATTTTCTTCTCCCTACTTAAAATTTCTTGATTTCATTAGTTTCTCTCCTATACCTGCCAACTATAGGATGTCAAAGCTACTATATGCATTTAAATTCCACAGAGATTTGGACTATTATGGATCAGTTGGAGGGGTATGCTCTTGAATTGTGCTTTCTGAAGAAACTCTGTTGCAGTGGAAGGGATTGTGGAAACTTCAAGCCTCTAGGTGTCTTTTCAAAGATATTGGGGATGTTCTTGTCCTTTGGACTAAACATGTCGGGTTCGTCTCAGAAACCTGATACAGTTGATTTTAAATCCAAAAAAAAAAAACCCAAGCCTCGTTCTTCAGATGGGATTTTGGGCCGCAAATTAAAATTCCTTGGAGTTTCCAAATTTGTTTTATCCGTTGTCAGATTACTTAGGAATTTCAGTTTTCGTTGGCCGTCCAATCTCAATGGCCAATAATTGCCAACTTCCGTCAATCATCATCCATCACTGAGCAAGAATTGTTACGTTTAAGTTCCAACATCAGTTATTGGCTCACTCTTAACGATTATATAGATGGATTTTTCAACCTTAGAATTTATAATCTTGCCAAATGTTATTGTTATTGAGGAATTTGAGACTCTGAATGATTAGTATTCTTTATAAATAACTGGTCCCAGGCTCCAACTACACCACTCTTTTTGTTTTTGTTTTTGTTTTTTAATCCTTTATCCTTTATCATGGTTGTCTATGCACTTCTAATGAATTCAAAATTGCTTCAGATGCTTCATTTTGGCATATCCTTGGCTATGGTTGTTTTCTTGCTGCATGTGCAGGTCATCTGCATGTTGTATATGTGCATGCAATTGGTCCAGTTAAATGATTTTTTTGTCGGGATGTCTAGGGAATTAGGAGACCATGGAAGGGTATTCTCATGTTTGGCCCTCCTGGTACCGGAAAGACACTTCTAGCTAAAGCTGTTGCTACTGAATGTGGTACGACATTCTTCAATGTTTCCTCTGCAACTTTGGCTTCAAAATGGCGTGGAGAGAGTGAGCGTATGGTGCGGTGCTTGTTTGATCTTGCAAGAGCTTATGCTCCAAGTACAATATTCATTGATGAGATTGATTCCCTCTGCAATGCCCGTGGGTAAGTCTGTACAATACTCGGTTATCAATTTTGTGGTAGTCCGACCTTGTCATGAGCATGTGCTTTGTATGAATTTGTCGGGCATATGTTCTTAGATGTGGCTGTATAGAGTACACAAATTCAAAATCTCTCTCTGTGCCCCTGTGGGCTTTTGCGTATTCATTAGCAAATTGAAAAATAGAAAAATACCATCACTCAAGTATTTTGAATTCATTCTCTCATGCTTTTGATTAGTGGCTTTTATTATGTTCATGTTGAGCTCTGGCCTTATATGAATGAACTTGCATTTCAGGGCTTCAGGAGAGCATGAATCATCTAGAAGGGTGAAATCTGAACTTCTAGTTCAAGTAGACGGTGTAAGCAATACTTCCACCAATGAAGATGGCAGTCGCAAAATCGTGATGGTTTTGGCTGCTACTAATTTTCCATGGGATATAGATGAGGCACTGAGGTTGGATCTTTTTGTTTATTTACTGTACTTTCTTACTTATACCTATACTTCTACTCATACTTTCAGTGTGTAATGTAATGACGTTATTGTTAAGTTATTTACTCATGCTGCTTGATCTACTTGTATGTTGACATCATGCAGGAGGCGACTGGAAAAGCGAATATACATACCGCTCCCAAATTCTGAGAGTCGCAAGGAACTCATACGGATCAATTTGAGAACTGTTGAGGTAATGTGGTTTTGCTGTCAGGTTACACTAACCCATAGGACCTATTAGGAAGCTTGAATCCTAATTGTTATCAGTTGGGAGAATGGAGTCAAAAATAGAGTGGGGGGGGGGGGGGGGGGTGGGTGGTGGGGGTTTGGGGTGTTGGTGGGTTGGAGGGAATGCCTCTTGTGTTGGAGACCCCAACTTCGAATTGCTATCGAAGGGTAATATTTCCCTTTATACCTTGTATAAGTGTATAATCCATGAATGGTAGAATGTGAGTGCAGAAATTCAATTACCATGCCTCCACCTCATTTTATCCATTTGTGTTTTACAGATCTTCAATCCCACCAATTTACAGTGTCATAATGAAGTCATGTAAAGGCGCTCTCGTACCATCTGAGACCCTGAGATTCTGAGATAATCTGCCGCATATATTTAATAGGCATTGAATATGCTTGATAGAGCGACATGTCTGCACCAAATTTCAAGCCAAAACTGAATCATTTGTCTATCTCCTCACTTAAACTCTCGGGAGCGATCATTCCCTCCTGATTGCTTTCGATATGCCACCCTCCTCTATATTCCATTCACTCAAAACTTGCATCAACATCCTTCTCCAGCGCATCTCCATAGCCATTTCTCCATCAATTCTTGATTGAACTGAAAGTGATGCAAGTACCTAACCACCATCCTCAATAAGGCATACTGTGCACACACCTTTACACCTATGACATGGACTTTGAACTCCTCTCTCATCAGCAGAGAATAGTTACATTGCTTATTTAGTTTAGCGAACTCTCAACATCCCTATTCCTTGTTTCCTGCAACTAAGAGGGAAAGTGGAAGAAAAATGAGTTTCCGATCTGCTTTTTTTGTAGCTTCATTCAGATTTGGCAACAAACTGTGCCTTAGAGATTGCCATGTAAAGCTAGCTCTGAATAACGTTTAAATCCTTATTTATTATGTCAAGTTGGCCTTCTTTTGCTCTCACTCTATGTTTCTACTTGTATTTTCTCGAGAAAGTACTCTCCACCTTTTATTATTTCCTTACTAATTTCAACATTTCCAAGAAACTTATGCTTTATAGAATTGAATGCAAAGCATAAGATCATCTACATGTGCTTATTTACCTGCCCAAGGCTTGATGGTTCTATTTTTGCCTTTTTATGTGTCACCTATATCAGGTGTCTTCCGACGTAGATATGGACGAAATAGCTCGTCGAACAGAGGGATACAGTGGAGATGATCTCACGAATGTCTGCCGGGATGCCTCGTTAAATGGCATGAGGCGTAAAATAGCAGGGAAGACTCGCGATGAAATTAAGAGCATGTCTAAGGATGACATATCCAAGGACCCTGTTGCCATGTGCGACTTTGAAGAGGCCATAAGCAAGGTTCAACCTAGTGTTTCGGCAGCAGATATTGAACGACATGAGAAGTGGTTTTCAGAGTTTGGTTCCGCGTAATAGCATTCTCAATTGACGCCGGAACTCATCAATCTTTTGTTTCTCATAAACTTCCCATTTGGCTCTGTGATTATTTGTCTCGGTCAATTCCCTGTTGCAGTTCTTTTTTCTGTTTCAGTGTGTCGATTGCTGTCGGAACTGATCTAAGGTCTCATATGATTGGTGTATTCTTTTGTATGTCTAACCACTAATGTATCACGTTTGTCAGAACTCTCTTTTTACTGAGTCTAATAGTCGGTTCAAAATTCCCGTAAGAAACGAAACCACTGCAGCAGCAGCTCTAGCAGTAGTCACATCTGAGCAATACATGTATGTATCAAAGTTGTACGGACCGCACCAACCGGTATGGCCAGGTATGTACCAGTTTGGAGAAAAAACTGTACCCAAACGTTTGAATTTCGATAAGTTATTCGACAATTTTTTGTTGCACGGCAAATTACGGCCATTTCTCCCATAATTGGTGCTACATTCAGGACCTTGATATGCGTACTTGGGCCATGTTTGTCGGAAGAAAAGTTTTGCACTATTTTGGTGGATTGGACTGGACCATCTACGCCTTCCTTGTTGTCATGGGACAGGGAGTGGAAGGACAAAATGGTCTTTTATTACGTGTTTGATAGCAGAATAAGAGGAGGTGGGGGAACATAGGGTTTCCTGTCTTCCCAGTGTTTATAGTCTGGTGTTTGTTGCCCCAAATTAAGGGCCGGCCGAGAACATAGAAAAATATGAATTTGTATCGAAGTAGTAGCTGGGATTATGGATTTGTATCAATGAGAAAAATTTAAAACGCGTAAAAATATGGATCGAGATTGAAAAAGTTATGACAACACAAAAAATATAAGACTAAAAGCTGTAGTTATTATTATTTTTGTTTTGAGTGTTTTTTTTAAAAACTTTTGGTATTATGTTTTTTTTAAACTTTCTTATATTTTGGAAGGAGAACGGTATAGTGGGAGGACGGATGGAGAACGGTGTGTTGGGGGCCACAACGCCCCCAAACTGTAGTACTCATATTTCAGTATTTACGAAATAATATAGCATTTTCAGCCTTTCAAACTCTCGATAATTTCAGTTTAGTTCCATCAAAATTGAAATTTTACACCATATAATAATCCCTCAAAATAGTATTCATTTAGCCTCCATTTCAGGAAAAAATTTCGACTGTCATTGGCCGCAAGTTCAGACCGCACCGGTCCACGTGTGAAGCAGAGAGAATCCAAGTCCTTTGAATGAATTCAAGAGACAAGGTGTCAATGGGAATGAGCCAAAAAAAGAAAAGAAAAGAAAAGAAAAAAGAAGCTCAAATGAACAGTGAGGAAAAGGTTGAACTGGGAAAGAGATGTACACAAACCCAAATGTAGAGACAAATAAGGAAAGTTTCAAATAGTTGGGAGGTAGGGGGGAAAGTACTGACCATTTTCCCTACCCTGTTTATTTCCAATCATCTGTTCCATTTCCCTAACCCTAGCTACTTGAGAATTAAGTACAATGAATGTGCTCAAAGCCTCAAAGTAGGTATCCTTCTTCATCAATGTATTTTTACCTCTTTACTTGTAATTGGGTGTTGGGTAATTCCCGTTTTACCCGCTATTGTTATGAATATAGGTTTAGTAATTTTTAAATATTCCCAATTGGATATAGATATGGATATGGATATAGAGGTGAGTATGGAATGTGGGGATCGGTTATGAAAGTAGCACTTTCGATTCAAACCCGACGTGCAGCTTGATGTTCCATTTCCCTACTTGAGACTTGAGTACCATGCATGAATGTGCTCAAAGTAGGTATCCTTTTTTTCTTCAAAGCGTCTTTTTTGTTCTTTCTGGTGTCCCTTTTTATGTCTCACTTTTTAGTTTTTTGGCCCTATTTGTTATATAGGAGTAGTATATATTTTTTGTGGTTCACTATCTCGTTTAATGGATTGATTAGCCTTTGAAAATCAATATTTCTACCCTCTATTAGTTAGGAGTCCAATTAAAGTCAAAATAGAGTCTCTAATAGTATGTAGTGGAAGTACTTGAAATCCAAACCAAAAGCTTTCTGAATCCCTCAATTGTCAGGTGACTATCACTGTGCTAACTCTTGAGGTGTCTATCCCTTAATTGAGGGAACGGATATATATATTTTTTTTTGGGTGGTCGTTTTTCTCCCCTAAACACTTTTTCCATGGCTCCGGGGTAACGATTTAGTGACTTAATTTTAATTTCCTAAAAAAATTAATTGTAAACTAAAAGAATGCCTACTTGTTTGTTAATTAAGAGAAAATCTTTGATTGTGCACAAATACAAGCTATATATTGTAGTTTATGAAGGTGGATTCACCTTTTTTCTAAGAGGTTTGTTTTAGAATCTGTGTTTAGTGTCAATCCACGTCCTCTCTCACTCTCTTGGAAGTGAAATTTGGAAGCATTTGATCTTTTCCACCATCTCTGCATAGCACAATGTGGACAGTGGAGCTGATCTAAATAGTATATTTACTGCACTTTATGTCTCCACCCATCATATAAGACAATAAACCTTGTATATATTTTCATAGGAAATTCTTGTTCCTTAGAAGATAAACAAAAGTATACGGAAAAAACCCGGTATTATATCACGTGTTAATAATGTCAAAACTGTTTTTGTTAATGACAAAATTTGTATTGCATGAAAGACTTATACGATGTGCAGGGTATAAGTCGACTCAAAATGGCGACACGAAAAATAGTTCCATCACGTGCTAGGTACTACCGATGAAACGATATTGTACTAACAACTGTTGTTAAAAACGATGTTATTGCCATTTATATTAATTGCCGTGATAAACAGCTTCTTGATTATCATACTCCGTAATATATATGATGTCCAATTATTGATATTGCAGAAACATAAAAAATATAAAAAAAAAATCCAAAGAACGCTTTCAAATTGTGAATTGTCACATTTGGTATCATCTAGAATATTCACACACTTCAATGATTAGTGTTCTGCCCTCAAACAATTAAAGAAGCACAACCCTACAAAAATAAGGGTACTATTTTATTGTATGCGTTATAAGAATAATGGCAGCCCAACTGAGCAGCCTTCGGCCTTTGTCTGGATCTTCCTAAATCCTAATACAGTAACTCTCTCTCTCTCTCTCTCTCTCTCTCTCTCTCTCTCTCTCTCTAGGGTACACCATTGGTTAGCCTTGATGAGAGGCATTTTTTCTTCTGGGAGTGTACATTTTGGAAGAACCCAAATTTTTTTTTATTTCTAATTTTCTAATAATAATAATACATTGGACCATTGGAAGGTTTATCCGATCGTTAATTTCAGGACCCAAGAATTAGTGGCGACTCCAGGAATATATGTAAATAGGGTCATTCAATAACCTAGTTACGCACGCAGCGTCAGAAAAAAAGTTTTTTTTCCTTTCCATGGGTCCGGTGACCCCAGTGTTACGCATGCAGCGTCGCCTCTGTCCAGAATTAATTGAGGTGCTTGTAAATTGGTCCAGATATCTGGTAATAGAAAAATAATACTCCCTCCGTCTCAATTTGTTTGTTTCCTTTTTGACTTTTACATGTCTTAAATTGACTGTTCAATTTCACAATCAATAGATCAAATTATTTAAATTTCCAAGTCAATGGAGCAGATTTGATTTCTTTAATAAGTTAGAAACTCGAGATTGGACAAACAAATCGAGACGGCAGGAGTAGTACTAATAATACATTGATGGATCGAATAAGAAAAGGTTGGGTTTGGATCGATTTCCAATTCTTTCAACCAGTTTGTAATTGAACGGCTTGGTTCGGCTATACAGCTGACGCTTGGATTCTTGATCTTTTGTCCTTTTCAGCCGACGTACAAAAACCAGGCGGCCAGGTGACCCTGCCAGATCTAATGGACTGTTACTAGTTTACGGGTACCATTAGACGGTGCGATCTCCTCTGTTCCGAAGATTTTTTGTGCTTCTGTGCTAAGAAATTTTTTGAGCTTTGAATTGTGTGATTTTTTTTTATTTTTAAATTTAACATTTGAAAAATTTCTCGGCACAGAAGCATAGGAATTTTTTGGCATAAAGAATCCTGTCTCACCATTCGATCGCCACCACATTATTCAGACAATTATTCAACACTTCCAGAGAATCATATGTGACGTAGTCTAGGTACGTGGCACTCTCAACAAATCGAAAGGCGTAAATTTCAAGAGTCACATGTAACGACACATTTTTATTTTGTGAGTGGGAAACACGAGTTTCCGACATTGCATGTATCATTTTCATTTTCCGAAAGCACTACGTGACAATGCGACATTACACCACGAAAAATACCTAATAATTTTTCACATCATACTCGGTTTTCGGCTATACAGCTAACGCTTGGACTCTTGATCTTTGTCCTTTTCAGCCGACTTAGGCCAGGCGACCCTTCCAGATCTAATGGACTGTTACTAGTTTATGGGTACTGTTACCAAAATTCTTGTTTTCTTTCCAATCGACGGAGAATCGACAGAAAATCGTATCGTAAGCTTGCTGGAATGTGGGTGTGAAAAGTGAAGTTTGGTTTCTTGCCGTATTTCAGGACTTCTTTGGAAACAAACAAAGAAGTGGATGAAGTATGGAAGAAGATTAATAAAATGGACTTTATTAACCCTCAAAGTAGAAGAACAATCAATCGAGATGATTGAGTGAGCAATTACAAGTTAACTCTACTCCTAGAAAAGAAAAGATAAAGGTCTGATTAGCGTTGTTTTGTGTGTGTTTACAATGAGGCCTAAAAATGCTATTTATAGGAAAACAAATATGCGCAAGAAATAACTTCTCAACTTCTTCAATACTCCTCATTCTCCTTTGCTTTCACTTGTCCAAATAACTTCCCACTAACATCAAAGTGTGTAGGAGTATGCCAAGTGTTTTTTTCAACAGCCAAGTGTATAAGACAATGCCATGTGTCCTTTCAACTTCCAAGTAAATAGAGATACGCCAAGTGTCCTGCACATGTTATTAAAATACAAATACCAAAAATAATAATAAAATAGGTTGCATTTCTATAATCGTCACCTTTCGGTCGATTATCAACGGGCAGTGAATATATGGTCCAAACAGGTACCATACTACCATTAGATGAAGACACGATCCCTTGCGCCGAAAATTTATGTGTCTCTATGCTGATGGATTTTTCTGTTGTTAGATTTAAAATAAAAAAAAATCACAATTGAATGGCCGAAAACCTCAACGAAGAGGCACATGGGTATGGATTCTTGGGACAGAGAAGATTGGACCCATTAGACCGCCACCACATTATTCATGCAATTATTCTAACACTTTCAGGGACTCATATGTGACGTAGTCTAGGTATGTGGTACTCTCGACAAAATCAAATGGATAAATTTAAAGAGTCACGTGTAATGACACACTTCTATTTTGTGAGTGGGAGACACGAATGTCCTACAATATTGCATGTTTCATTTTCATTTTTTGAAAGTATTACATGACAATGCGACATTACACTCCGGAAACACCTAATAATTTTTCACATTGTACTCGGTTTTTTCCACTCGTATCTGCTACGTAAAATAGAAAATGAGAATCCAAATTTTACGATCGGGCGGCTTTCACTTTCTGAATAGTAGTATATTAATTTTTCAATCGATGGATATATATATATATATATATATATATATATATATATATATATATATATATATATATATTTTGGGGGGGGGGGGGGGGGGGGGGGGGGGGGGGTGGGGGGGGGTAAGTAAATCAATCGATGGATCTTGCATTATTAATTTTTCAATCGGTGGAATTATTATTTTTTTTTGGGGGTAAGTAAATCAATCGATGGATCTTGCATTCAAGCTTCCTATAAATGGCCTGTAGTGTATTTCATTTTTATTCACTTGATTTGAAATATATGCACTGATTGGTTAAAATTCGAAAAACCTACGGTGGTGGGTACAGATTTTGCACCGATGGCTATGCGGAGCTCACTATTGTCCCACACGGAAAATTCGAGCCGTTAAATAATTTTAAAAAAAAAAGTGGGCCTTAGAAAAATCAGCTCAATCCGATATGTGTAGCTGCTCGATCCAATCTTCTCATTTTTCATTCAAATTTCAGAATCCCGTAATCTGAATGAAAAAAATAAGAAAATTAGATCGAGCACCTACGCATATCAGATTGAGCTGATTTTTCAAAAACCCACTCGAATTTTTTTAAAAAAATATTGAACGGCTCTCAGATTTTCATTGCGGGACCGTAGTGGGCCCATCATAATCGTCGGTGCACACAGGTACCCACGCAATCGGTGCCTGTAGCAAAGTTGGTTAAAATTGGTGGTTCTCTCTCATAACAAAATACTACAAAAAGTTACTTAATGGTATTTTTATCATTGATCGTGATGGTAAATAATTCACCAACGTAATCACATCAACATCGTAATCATAATGGTACATACCTAAAACTAGGGATCCCAAAGATACATTTCTAGGCTCTTATTATACTTTAGAATCCAAGCAGTCAGTTTTTTCCCACTCTAAAAAAAGATTCAACTGCTATAAGATTCGACGTTATTGATTTGGTAAAATGTTTGGAAGTGTTTAGTCATGCTTCATTAATTATGGGTACAACACGATACTGTATTCGACTTGACGTCACAAACCATCTTAATTCGTCGCTGGTAGGACCGCTATGACTACAACCACAAATCGTGAATCTCCGACGAATCTCAAATCTATGAAATTGAAACGACGTACACACTCTGATGGGAATCTTAAGAAAGGATTAAGTTAGTGAGAAGTCATAATCGATTAATCCTAAACTCTGATTAGCATGGGTCATTTGGTGCAAGAAAAATGATGGATTTGTCGTTTTATTGGCCATCGTGGATCGAAGTCATCATTATCTCTACCAAAAAAAGTTTAGAAAAAAAGTGTTTTGGATAATTCCAATACAAAAAGCCTACAACCACATTAATGACTTGACCTTGTTCGGTTTAAATTTTGAGACAGAGTAATGAATGAAGAAAAATAAATAGAGAAAATTTATTGGAAACCGTGTTCAGAAATTTTGAGATCCCGAACGAACAAGGCCATGATCTGAGTTTGGCTTCTCTTCAATCTGGTCTGCACTAAAAAGTGCATTACTATTAAGGGGGTGTTGTTTTCTGTAGGCAATAACTTAAGGAACATCTGGTGTTGTTGAAAAATATCAAGTTATTTCCACTAACCAATACAAATTGTTGGAAAATTTTAAGTTTGTTGAGAAATTAAGAAAGCTGTTAAAAAATGTCAAGTTGTTACACTAACCAATTAATAAGTTGTTGATGAGATGCAAAACTACTAAAATGTCATAACTTGTTACCGAAAATTGTTAGTGGAAACGTGACCTGAGTATGAGACTGTACCATGTCAATGCCTTATATGAGTATCATTTTTTTTGAAAGGCGAAAAAAATCATTAATCTTGAAATTAATTGTTACAAGACTAATAGGACAGGAAAACAACGTGTTTGTGTTCCAAAGAACACTTCTGCCCAATCTAAGTTCCAAAACCTACGATCGGCAAGAAACTAATCGAAGGACACCCATATGGAACAAAGCCCATCTTATTAGGCCAAAGTCCAATTAAAGTATATCATTTTGTGGACCATTCTATCTACTCGTTGTACTTATATGCAATATGTCTGCTATAGAAAATTAATCCTAACAAACCAAGAATTCTTAATTGTTCATGATACCCAATAAAGGGCTTGAGAGAAAATGAGGATGGGATGAAGATTTATAACAGAAAAGTAGCATTATCAAAAACTGAAATAATGGAGAGAGAAGATGAAAAAATCCAGCAGTACTCTGTAGAGAAACCTTCAGACATAGAAATGAAATAATGTGACATGGCTTTAACCATGGGTTCATATCATTTGAGGCGTTTTCTTTTGTCATATATTAGTAGTTATCTTAGTCACATAATCTTTGAGCACGTATGATTTCCGCTCGCGCTCTCAATTTTCGCTCTACGTTCGCTTTCTCAATCCTTGCATTCGCGCAAATTTTAGTAGTTCTGAATGTTTTTGAAAAACTCTTCCACACTCGAGCACACATTGTTGCAAAAATTGTAGCCATGCTCCTAAACCTGATATTATTGGAACAAATTGTGAAACAACCCAACCTCGCCACGTGATTTGCATATGCAAGAGTGGGATGATATGACATCTATTTTTATTATGAATCTATCTATATATATACACACACACACATGCTCACGAGCTTATGTCTCTCGTGCATGCAAGATGATGTTCTCTCTCCTGTGCCAAATTCCTAGTGATTGCTAAAATCTGACCAAATTAAGGTTATTCCCGTAGGGTAATTTTAAACTTGCTGTCAAAATTTGACAAAATCATTTTTGGTGCATGTCAGATTTAACATGAAATTTGGTTTGGCCATATCTCGTCACTACACCAAACCCATTTAACTTCTCCTCCCTCCTCTCACGCTTTAACAGGAAAAAAAAAAAAATTCTCAATTGCACCAAAAAATATACCCAACGGTTGTAGCAATATCGCTATTGTTTTGACTTTTTAACGAAGTCATTTTGGTACCAATGAGTATACTTGCTTGACGATTAGTTGGGTATGACCATCATAATGATCTCATGTTCATGTTTGGAGTACAATAGGAACGAAACAAAAAAATCACAACCGTTTTGCAAAAAGAGAGGCAAAAAAAAACCACAATTGTGCCAAAAAGGTTCTAACGGTTGCAGCAACATTAGTGCTATGGTTCTGACTTAAATGATGTCTATCTATCTATCTTTGCAATCTAATTGGCAACGAGTACACTTGCTCAACGATTAGTTAGTTGGGTGCGACCGTCATAAGGATATCATACTCATGTTTGGAGAAGTAATTATTCAATAGTTCGAGAGTACTGTCATGTAGTATTCCGAACAACTTTGCAATCACATATTCTTCCGAGGTTCATACACTTAGTGGTAAACTGGTAGGCCCCACAAAAATATGTGGTCGTAAAGTGGTCCGGAGTACCACGTGATTGTACTCACGGGCTATCTTATAATTTCACTGTTTGGAGGTACTCTTGGAGCACAACATGATTTGGTGGTGCTTCGTAAGTATTTCATAACATGACTGGTGCTTCATCCCATTCACTCGATCAGTGGGTCCCGCCAATTTAATTTCATCCCATCTGTTTTGGTTTAGTGCTCTCTATCCGGGTGCTAGAGTCGCTTGGATGGTGCTGAAAGGAAGCATCGTCAAAAGTGGAAGATAAAATACCATTACTGTTCGACACTATGCATATGCTTCTCTAACATCTAACCGTTTAATCAATTTATCGATAGATATATCCTTCTTTGATTTGAATGTGTTTTTTTTTTTTTCCATTCATGTGTGCAATTAGTTTTTTATAGTTGTATCTGCACATGGTATGTTGTAATCTTCTTATTAATGAATTTCTTACTCTTCCAAAAAAAAAAAAAAAATGATCCTACTTGCAACGGGGCCATTGGAGCAGCAACTCAAGAAATTTTTATCAAGATAATCATGATGAACTAGAATTATTCTAGCTTTTGCTTGAAGAATTACTCTTTCGATGACATAAAATTGAATTTTAATACTTTCCCAAAATTATTTAAACTTATCAAATCATGCAATCAAAATTTTTTTTTTTTTTTGGGCTTATCGGTTGTTATGTTTGAATGGACATGCTGTGACATTACTAGTGGGGTGGGGTGGGGTGACCTTAAAATTAAGTTGGTGCTTGTATAGCCTATGGAACCAAAAGAAATTTGTGCAAGGGACAATAACAGGTGGTTTCCTAATCAAAGGGACCAAATGACCCATTAATTAATTTTTGAGGGACACCCCTTTAATTAATTTGTTTTTATTAGGCAAATGTTTTTTTCCTTGGCATTAAGGCTTTGTTTGGAACATAGTGAAAGGAAAAGAGAAGAAAAAGAAGTTTAAAAAAATTCCTATCCCTGTTTGGTTTAGTTGGGAAGAGAAAGAAGAGAAAATGACCAAATAGAGATCTTCTCCCACTTTTCTTGTTCTTTATTTTCTTTTCCTTTCCCTCACTTCCCACAAGTTCCAAGCAGGGATGAAGCTAAGAAGGGACTAGTAGGCAGTTGTTCATGAAAGAAAATAAAAAATAAAAACTCTACTATTATATAGGAAAAAAATTCTTATAAAAATATATAGAAAATTCTTAGCTCGTATACATAGTCGCCCTTGTGTAGCGAAATTTCTAGCTCTGATTCCAAACATGGCGTAAAGCAAATGGTTAGCTTGGGAGCCCCGACTATGGGGTCAAGTGGGACAAAAGACACATGATCCAAACGCAAAATACCAAAAGAATCTTTACTAAGCTTTTCATGAGAATGACCAAATTAGCACCAAGCCATCTTATCTAGAGACAAAGACAAAAATGCCCTTCCCAAAGTTCCTAAAGTATTTCCTTGTCTTCTCCTATCTTTTTTGATGATAAAAATCAGGCGTCAAGACAATTTTAGCTTTTGAGTCACCCTGCGGCCATCATTGATTTAAGAAAAGCTTCACCAATTCCTAGAGGGTGAGAGAAAGGGTATTTTGGCCAAGCTAGGGGGAAATGGGGGAGTTTATTGTCTTGTAGTAATGGGAGATGAGGGCCAAAGGAAAAAGGGTGGGTGATTTGGATGTTTTTTCTACTTGAGGACAAGACAAAAAAGTACATGAAGATAGATAGGGCCCTCCCCTTTCATGGAAACCCCTCTTTTAGTTTAGTTTAGTTTTTTTTTTTTTTTTTTGAGAGGTTGAGATGCTTCAACTTTCTTCAATTATATTTCTCTTGTAGTGGACAAGATGGTCCTTTCCATTTTTGTTCTTTCTCTTGTCCAATGTAATTACCCTCCCTATCATTTCTTGTCCCCTTTCTTCAACACTCCTCCCAACACCACTAAAAAATAAACACCTCTCCCTCCAACATCCCATCCTATTACCCTATAAACTAGAAACTCACAAAAATACCCATCCTAAAGTAGATAGGAAAATAGAAGTTATTTACTAGCTAGATTCAATTGAAGTGTGATGGGGCCACAACCATAGTATAATTCTTTAAGAAATTAATTTGTTTGTTATGTTTTTGTACATATTTTTTGAATGATAAGGGTCACACCCAGAATAAATTCATTCAATAAAAAAAATCACCTTTCTATCATATTTATTAATGTTTTACTAGATAAGGGGGCCACACCCAGAATAAATTAATTCAATCAACAAGTTATCGTTTTGTCACATTTATGTATGTTTGTACAGATAAGAGAGCCACCCCAAAATAAATTAATTTTTGAATCAACAAATTATCTTTTCCTTCACATTTATGAATGTTTCTATAGATAAAGGGGCCACACCCCCTAAATTAATTCAATCAACAAATTACTTTTTTCTATCACATTTAGGAATGTTTTTATATATGAAAGGGCCATACCCCATAAGTTAATATAATCAACAAATTACACGAATGTTTCTATAAATAAGGGAGCCACAACAAGAATAAATTAATTCAATTAGCAAATTACCTTTTCTGTCACACTTAATAGTGATCTTTTTTTTTTTTTATAATGTTTTTCTAGATAAGGGGCCACAACGAAAGTACATTCCATCAACAAATTTCTTTTTCTTTTCTTTTTTTTGGAAGATTTTCTAAGTATTAACAAAGACTACTGTATCCTCCAGTACTTTTGTCACCATCTTCTAACTCACACCTTATATATATATACACCATACAAACCACCATTTCTACCTACAACTTTATACTATTCAAGATTCAAGAAAAGCCTAACCCCTATTCTCCAAAGTTCAACAACCTAGCTTCTCTCTCTCTCTCTCTCTCCCTCTCAAACACTCACCATGCCTTCTAGAGTCTCCCATGCCATTAAACCCCACAAGCACGTACTAGACTTCACCTCACTAAAAGAACTCCCCGAGTCTCATGCATGGTCCTCGCTCGACTCCCCCTCCTCCAACAACCCACCGACCGCCGCCGACTCCTCCGTGTCCGAGTCCATACCCGTTATCGATCTCGACGACCCCAACGCCCAAGAACTAGTGGGCCGCGCATGCAAGACCTGGGGCGCGTTCCAAGTGAAAAACCACGGGATTGAAACGAGCCTTTTGGATCGAATCGAGTCCACGGGTAAGAGCCTCTTCTCTCTGCCTACCCATCAAAAGCTCAAGGCGGCTCGAGCCGCGGACGGGGTCTCGGGTTACGGCGTGGCTCGCATTTCCTCGTTCTTCTCAAAGCTCATGTGGTCCGAAGGGTTCACCATTCTCGGTTCCCCTCTCGAACACGCTCGTCAACTTTGGCCCCATGACTATAACCACTTTTGGTACGTGTACACATATGTTCATCCTATTCTCATGCACGTACGTATAAAAAAGAAAGAAAGAAAGAAGGGTTTTTATAATATCAAGATTCATCATCATATTTTTGCTTAAATATGAGTATATAAGCCCACATCTATATGTAATCCGATATAGTTGGATGTAATTAAGCAAGTTCCTCTGTTTTATTATTCTTGATGTTTGAAAATTTTTGTTGATTTTGAGTCGTACTTTTTTCTATTTATGGCAAAGGTTATTGAAAATGTAAAAACATCAAGTGAATTTTTTTTTTAAAAAATACAAAGGGTAAAAATATAACACCTAAGGCGCCGTTTCCAGTAGTGAATAGTATGTTTTGAGAAATAATTTGTTGCAATCAAGTTATCAATATATTTGAGTAAAAAAGTTATTGAAAAAGAAGTTGTTGACAAATTGTTAATTAGTGTGAAAAACAAATCAAAATGTCAAAACTAATTAATTAGTATGAATAAAATAGTAAAATGGCCTACGCTTTTTTTTTTTTTTTTATAGTAAAAAAACACAAATGCTGTCACGTAGTAGTGTGTGATCGGCATGATTAAAAAAAAAATGCATCGTTCCACTGGAAAAAATGCATAACACGTGGAGAGATAACATTTCGTGAAAATCAAATCCAACTATTGCTTTTTTGCTTTTGTTCTAGATTCTTCATGATTAGCATCTTCGTTCGTAATCGTGCCTTTTTAATTTATTTTTTTATGTTTGATGTTTTGTCTTTTAGTGGCGTCACAATTATTATTATTTTTATAATTTTTGATTTTCGTTATTTTTTTAGTGGCGTTATTGAAGAATATGAGAAAGAAATGCAGAAGCTAGCTGGGAGATTGATGGGGCTAATGCTTGGGTCGTTGGGTATAGCCCAAGAAGATGTCGATTGGGCCGGCCCGAACAAAGAGGGTGCTGCTGCCATCCAGCTGAATTCTTACCCGGCATGTCCGGATCCGGACCGGGCCATGGGTCTAGCGGCGCATACGGACTCGACCCTACTCACCATTCTCTACCAAAACAACACAAGTGGCTTACAAGTACTCCGGGATGCTTCTGGGTGGGTCACGGTTCCTCCAGTACCCGGTGCCCTTGTGGTCAACATAGGGGACCTCCTCCACATTCTATCCAACGGGGCGTACCCTAGCGTGCTCCACCGGGCTGTGGTGAACCGGACGCAACAACGGCTCTCGGTTGCCTACCTCTACGGGCCACCAGCTAATGTTCAAATCTCGCCGCTCTCAAAACTACTAGACTCGACCCATCCGCCTCTTTACCGGCCCGTCACATGGACCGAGTACCTTGGTGCTAAGGCAAAGCATTTTAACGAGGCCCTTTCGTCGGTCCGGCTATGTATTCCGCGAACCGGATTAGTCAACCAAAATAATGTCGAAAATCGAGTGGAGATAATTTGACATGTTACATGTTTTATGGATAAACGATTGTTATCATCGATGAATTTCACCACGTACATAGCGCACGACATGATTACACCAAATTCTTAGTTCACATGGTATGCTCCTCCCAAGGTGAAACTAATTAAGGAGAATTCAACAAGGGGCAGACAGAAATCAATTGACATGTGTCTTTCTCTTAGGTTGTTATTGTAAGGTTTTTGTTTTTTTGTTCTTTTCATGGTAGGCCATGTTATCCAATTGGTAGGCCATGTTACGGGTGCTCACATATTTTGGGGGTATTTTGGGGGGTGAGAAAGTAAAGGGCTGTTTGGGAGCCCCATTTCTAGATTATGAATTGTTTCATTTTTCAATGCTTGGCTTGGAGAGTCATAAATTACGTCAAAATAAATTTTCTAAGATGAACTGGGATTAATGTAGAATTCAAAAATCATGTTCAAACGAGCCTTTTGAATTCTGGTTATATTACTCCATGCACAAACTATCGAAATATTTTCATAGATTCTGGTTATAATCCAAAAAATCAAAATGTAATCTAAAAAAATAATTTCTCTCAAACACTCTCTTAGAAGGGAACAAGGAGGTTTGCTTCCATGAATATGAAAAAGAGCAATGTTACCTACACAATTTTAAAAGACAACTCCAGGCACAACTGCATCCGGAGCTGTTCGATGCACATGAGTTTGCATGCATCGAACGGTTCTGAACGCAATTGTGTCCGGAGTTGTGTTCTAAAGTTTTTCATAAACTTTTGTATGAAAAAGGCCAAAGGATAAGTTGTAAACAAAATAATCTTATACTAGAAGGGATCCAAACAAAACAGTCCCTATTGGCCTTTTTGTCTTTTTGAAAGGGAAAAAGAACAAAAATAGAGATCATTGGAGAAAAGGTTTAAGCCCATTTGATTATTCAAAGTGAAGGACAAACAGAACCGACAAGCTTTTTTGCCCCGGATATGAAGGAAGATCCCCCATCCAAAGAACAAAGACAGTACTGATATATCAAGATAAATGAAGATATGGTTAAATGGTTGTGATAAAAAAAAGGTGTTTGGGAAGATGATTGGGGAGGATAAAGTGATTAAGGAAATAACTGACTCTCTCTTTTTCAAGAAACCATTTATCAAGGACTGGAGTGCAAAAATGATAACGAGTAAAACAAGCCCACCGAGATAAAATAGGTTTGTAAGTGGAAGGAAGGATAAAGAGGCCAAGATTGATGTCATTTTCTCGACCTGAATGGCAGATATGCACTCGGAACACCACGTCTATTGTGGTTGGTTCATTATTTTCCCTTCGAAGCCAGAGATTTTTATTTTGAGGCTTTATGGAAGAGGTGTTCGACTCCCATTGTAACCACTAACAACTAACTCCTAACTTCCTATCGGTTAGCACAAAAAAAGAAAAAGAAAAAAGAAAAAGCATGCACTCTCTCTCAAAATTTATGGAGGATGCTTGAATCAAGCATGTTTTTTAACTCAGTGGTAGAGAATTGGTCGAGTGCGTAGTAAGGGCAATATTTCTTAGCGATTAATCGTAGTAGTCAGTGTCCATAAAATATTACGTGAGCTTTGGAATTAGAGTTACTAAGATGATTCTGACCATTGAATTAGAATTGAAGGATCCTTCAATTTTCTATGAATTGGAGAGGAGCCGGACTCCTATCTGCATATCTATGGAATCCATGTATAAAGAGATCTAGAGAACTTGTCCAGTGGTAATTAAGGACATTCATGGTGGGTGGTCCAAGTGGGAATTATGATTCTTATTCGGCTCCTTTCCGAATTTTATAAATCTTAGTACTCCGTATTACTTTAATTATGAAATTAAGATATACTAGCTTTTATTTTCTTACTTTGTTTGCCAAATTAGAGAAAATTCTCGATTCGTTATCCAATATGTGACTTCTTTGTTGATGTTAGTTTGAATGCATATCAGTTTATGAGATATCAATCTCTTACTGTGCATGACAGTATTTTATTGGTAAAAGGAAGCATAATTTAAAAGTGCTACCATAATTCTGGGCATAATAAAAACTCTTTATTACTGTATCATCGTACAAATATGTACGAATAAATTAAAATTGGAATTTAAAGCAAAAACATGAAGACAAAAATCAGTAGTACTTTGACACTTGGACAAAGATATCTATCTGCAATTTAATTTGTTTGGTTCGCAAGAGACACGCCTTAATCGTCATCTCTTCCCGATTATCAATTACGTACCAACAATCCTATATATTTTGTATTTGAACCTTCGCGTGAGTCGAATATTAACAACCAATTGATAATCAGTGTCGATTTCATCTTTCATCAAGTTTTGGGAAACAAAAAAGCCTCTAAAAAAACGATTCATGTACTTTTGACGTGAACCATTTGTTCATTGGTTAATTAATTGGAGGAGTACAATAACCAAAATGTTTCCTACTTAACACAAAAATAGTCCAACTACAGGAATCAGAGTAAAACCCAAAGGTCTCACATTTCTCAACACCCAATGGATCTACTCCTGGTAAAAAAGGTGAAAGTATTTCTGGAGTTCGAGAATCTTCTCTGTGTCTGTACTGTAATTTCTCAGGTGAGCTCATCTTATTTGACTCTGCCTTTTTAGTACTGTAATCAAAACAAGAATGCAGAAAATATCCTCCATTGATGTGGATACAAGAACAAGAATACCGAAACTATCCTCCAATGATTCAACTATTGGCACATTTTCTTGGCCGGTCCTAATGGATTTCATCCTATATTTGCTGTTACTAATTAGTAGATGATTAAAAGTGTAAAAACTTGGCCGAGAGGTCTTTGGTCTAACTGTATCAGGGATACATTTAGGTGCTAGGAGCAATGAAGTCAGGAGTTCAACTTCTTTTCTAAAATGCTAATCTAACTATATATATTCTAACAATATATACTGTGCCGATATTTGATTCAAAATAAATTGAGCCTGATTAGTTTTTTTTTTTTTTTTGTCATATACTATCTATTTACTCGCAAATTAAAGTACCGACGGCTCCGTGGAACCTACTACTGGTCCCGCACGGATGATCTGAGCCGTTCAATAATTTAAAAAAAAAAACCGAGTGGGCTCTCAAAAGGGACTCACTGCGTTAGAAACGATTTAGAAGTTTAAGGGATGATAAAATGAATTTGGCACTTAGAAGTGGAGATGCATTGATGGTTATCTTTGTTACGGGCGAAAGAAAAGCTCTTTGGGGAGCAGGTATGTTACCTGCAGATTTATCAAATTCTACCCTTGTAATTTCACTTTGACCCGTGCGTTTTCTTTTTTTCAAGTGTTGGCAGGTCCAAAATGAAACAAAATAGACGGAAGTATAATTTTAGTCAAACTATAGGGTGAAAACGCTATTTTTACTGTATACAGTTGGAGATGGATGGCAAGTCCACTTTATACCTGTATTGGGCCAAAAAGGCCAAAAAAAACTCTTAGCAGATCCTTGTGCAAAACCTATATTGGGCCTCATCAAATCTACCTGTAGAGACTTATGGGCTTCGTTGGATTTGACTGTGCTCTGTTGCAAAATTTGGCTATGTATGCATTCTAATTTCGTATCGTATAATATATAGCAGCCTTCTCTTTTTATGTCTTTTTTAGACTCCTTATTTTGGGATTGCATGAGCTTGGGAAATCTAGCTATCTAGCCGATGGTAATGAGGCCAGCAAGTGACTCAGAAACTTGGTCACACAATGTGCGTGCGCGAGCGAGAAAGCGCCTTTTTGAAAACATTTCGAACTACTAAAATTCAATAGAGCGATGATTGAGAGCGTAAAGTGAGGATTTGGAGCGGAAACAAAGAGTACTACTGGCAAATTATGTGACTAAGCTCACAACTATGACCAAGAAAGATGAAGGCAAGGGCTCTCATGACTGGTCCGCTCACCCTTACTTGTTTCTAACTCCCAAAACTTGAACTTGATTTGCATCAAGGACCGTCCGGACGAATATAGCTCACCTGGGGGGGCTCGATATTTCAGGGATATATATCAAGCGGAATAAGGCTGGATGAATGGAGTCATAGAACTCAAACTGCAACCTAACTTCAAACACCAATTCCAGCACTTCATTACATAGCACTGACAACAGGTTTGAGTACAGACGTTTCACGGACCAAGAAAGAATCGAAAAGGAAGAAAGAAACATCAAGTGAACAAGAAGACACAAACTTCTATCAGAAAGTTTTGTTTCAGTGAGACCGCAAAAGGTTGGTGAACCTTTGAGTTGCTTGAAGAGAGGCTGCATTTCAAAACCCATGTAATCGACCAGCAAGGTGGAGGAGTTTCCACATTGGCCGAAGCCAAGCATATCAGGAGTATTTTGGACTTAAATCAAACGACTCTTCCATATTTTTGAACGTAGTGCCGTGGCCCGTGGATCTCTTTGGCAGATTTGTCTCAAGCTGCAAAGAAACAGCCATACCCTTTGGCAGGATTCATGACAAGCATGAAGGTGTGCAGGCTTCGAGTTTTCCTTTGAAAAAGTCCACAACAGGAAGCTTGTGCTGGCATTAAGGAACCCATTAAGCTCATTAATGTTCCTCCCACCTAGCGAGTCTGGAAACTCCTGCTAGAAAATTTCAGGATATACTAAAACACGCGTACTAACATATACGATTGTTTCAGCTTAAACCTGTGCACTCCTGCTAGAAAATGCGCAAAGGGGGTCCACGGGGGCTGCTGGCGGAAAACCCCCTCTGTCCGGCTCCTCCAGACAGAATTTAATCTCATCTTCATAATCTGCTAATGAGAGTTCAAAATCTGAAAGTTGAGAAAAAAGTATTCAGTACACACTCCCTTTACAAATTTTCGTTGCTCATTTTATGAATTTTTTGCCCCATCTTATACCTACAAACTTTTCTCAATTCCATGCGGACGTGACAAAAAGTTTAGTAAGATATCACTTCTTTTTTTGTGACAATATATGATGAGAATGCATGAGCTTGGAAATATAGCTATCTAGCCGATGGTAATGAGGCTAGCAAGTGACTCAGAAACTTAATCACATAATGTGTGTACGCAAGCGTGAAAGTGTCTTTTGAAAACATTTCAAACTATTAAAAATTCGAAAGAGCGAGGATTGAGTGCACGAGCGTAGACCGAGGATTGAGAGAGGAAACAAAGAGTACTAATGATGACCAAATCAGGCAGAGAAGTGGCAGGAGATATGATTTGTTGGAGTGGTATTGCCAATTACCAAATCAAGCGTGAAAGTGTCTTTTGAAAACATTTCAGGTAAGGTTTGTCGGAGTGGTATTGCCAATTTCCACTGATAAAGAGTTTCTGATTCAGGTTACTCTGAGATCATGGCATAGACCATAACTACAGATTTGCTATTTCTTCATATGTGGAACTAGTTATTTAAGTTTCTTAACGCCATGATTTGTTAGGACTAGCAAATAAACTAGATATCCATATGCAGAGGTAGTTAAAGAAGACTTGGTATATCTTGCTTATTTAAGTTTACTATCGGAAAGTATCCATGTTTCATAGGATTGCGGTGCATAGATAGGTTAATGTGTATGTAACTCTATTTCTAGCAATAGAACCTGAGTTCAGAACTCAAGAGAATGGTGTGGAACTCAAGAGAAACCCCATTGTTGGAAGTTTGATAACAGCTCACCACCCAAAAGGAAACAATGTGTTACGGATTCAATGCCTGAAATTGATTTTAGCATGTCATTTCTAGAAAGAGAGAGTACTTGCTGTTCTGCAGATGTTCCATAATGCCTATAATCTAGCACTTGTTACATCTATATCTCCGAGTTCACAATCTGAAAGTTGAGTCGTTAAGCTAAGTGAGGGAAATGATGAAGAATGCCAGAATTAACAGAAAGCGAACCAGGGAAAGAAATACATTTCTATCATATGAAAATTGTTCGTCCTGATCTCATTATTGTCAAGATTCATACCAGTCTCCATTGCGGAGTGCAAAGTGCAAAGGGAACCAAGAGCTGCATAATCCAAGATCATAAGATCAAAGCAATCTCCAAACACATAAACTCTTGCATGGTGGATCTGGTAAAACTATAACCAGTCATTTTCTTTGTTTCATCTTTACCATGTCAGTGAATCACATAACGTTTTAGATTACTTTCTCTTTGGGATCCTACTGAGCCCTTGAGGTAATAACATCTACAATATAACACTGCAGACAACCAGATAGACAACAATAGCAAAGTTGATAACTAATTGCGGTTTCTTTCTATTCCAGAGAAGCCGATTCCTTGTTCAACTGTCTTTTTAAACTATTTTTCAAGTTTCATATGCATATAATAGCTCTCGTAGAATATAAGAAGCACGCAATCAGACCCATGTTACCAGAAGAACCTAATACCTAACGATTTAAGTATTGGGATGCATGTTTCGAAACACCGTACCATACCGCTCTGAGACGATGCACTTACTGATTCAAAGCGATCCCAATGATTTTCCCATTCGTTCCAATAAAATCTAGACAGATTGTAACTTTGAAAGACAAAATGTAAAAGAATTCGCCAAAATACTCCGACAAAGGTGTCTTACATGAGTAACTTGAAAAATAAGATGTTTTACTAGTTGTTCATCATGTGCAAGAAATACATTTTAGCATAATAAAATATTACCTATCGTACATTTCGTGCATATGGCGTACCACATCCTCGTTCCCCATACGGGAACAATCCGCGTTTCAGTTAACCCTAGATCAGACATAATCAAGCAGAAAGAATGAGATAGCTACTTAACATTAACTCCAAAAACGAAAGATAGCTACTTCCATTGATTTGCATCAATTTCAACTCTTTGTACAAATAATTATACACCAACTGCCATTCTATGCAACTTTATGAGATAGCATATGCTAAAATCAATAAGAACAGTATACAAATTATGCTGAATAATCAAAGAGAACCAATGACCTTACCTACACTCCCTAAGCTTCCAAGGGTTGAAACTGACCAGCTTCATCATGAAGAGAAGATTTGGAGTTGCATTCAAAGAACCCAACGCTACTAGTCCATTCCATTTGCCTCATTTTCAGGAGCAGAAACAGCACAATCCCACACCCAAATCCCAAAGCAGCACTAGAACCAGTGAGTGAGACAGCAGCATAGACAAGCATCACAAACGACTCCTCCTTAGAGCAAGTTTACCAGCATTGCTAAATTGCCTTTTTGAGCTATTATACCAACGAAAAACCAAAAAACCCAGCTGCAGCAGCTGAGGTAAAAGTGAAGGTAAAATGGATTTGATAAAATGGTTAGGTATTCATACCTCAGCACTGTTCATCAGCTACACTTTAAACAAATAGTTTCTCTCTCCTCCCTCTCTCACACCAAAGCACTTTTCCTCTTCTCTCTCACTGACTCGTCTCTCTCTAAAAATAATTATTTTAATAAAGAATATGTTAAATAGATAATGTTGGTGTAGTGTTGAAAGAGATGTGAGTAGTTAAAATGAAAAAAATGCACTGTTTACTAGCATTTTTACCTAAGAACTGGTAAACTTGCTCTTAGTGTTCATATCCCTTGAGGCCATAGCCAACTCAATCCCAGAAAACAGCAACAGCACCCCAAGAATCCCTATCGGGAACTGACCCAATATCCTCCCAAACGAGTTCCCCAAAACCAACCCAGGCACCAACTTCCCAACCCCGAGAAACACCACCGACAAGCCGCTCCGGCCGCCGAACCGGTACTGCCCCGCCAACCCACCGGCGCCGTGGCACACCGGCATTGCGCCGAACCAGCACCCGACCAAATTCATCACCCCCACACTCATCGAAACCGCCGTCGCCGATATTTCCTTTTCAGGAAACAGATCACCGGACAACTTACACACAGCAATCACAGAGTTCAGTATAGACAACGGTATTTGAGGTATAGCCGCTTTAACAAACCCAACCTTCCAATCCTCCCACGTGAACTTCACAAATTGAATTTTCGAGGGACCCAATTTGAGATCCTTAAAGATCGATGGATCCCGAATAAAACAAACAATAATTCCTATTAGGAACACGATCAGCGCGGCAAGAATCGCCGATAAAACCCCCAATCTTTTCCGAACGCGACGTTGGGATTGAGATTGAGATTGTTCGACGTCCTCAGTGTCTCTAAATGCGTGTAAGCTGGCCTGTGCGTCGCCTGATATAATTGGATGTAATTAAGAAAGTTCCTCTGTTTATTATTCTTGATGTTTGTAAATTTTTGTTGATTTTGAGTCGTACTTTTTTTCTAAGTACTCCCTCCGTCCCTAAATAAGTGTCCGGTGTATAAAATTAAGCGTTACAAAATATGCATGTTTTTCATTAAAATATTTAATTTTTTTCACAATCTAATGGAACTCATTACTATCTATTAATTTGTCAAAAAATTTAATTTTTTTAACGAAACAAATGCATCTTTTTGAAGGCCTAAGTTTATCCCTCGAACACTTATTTAGGGATGAAGGGAGTATTATTTATGGCAAAGGTTATTGAAAATGTAAAAACATCAGTGAATTTTTTTTTTAAAATACGAAGGGCAAAAATATGACACCTAAGGGGCCGTTTCCAATAGTGAATAGTATATTTTGAGAAATAATTTGTTGCAATCAAGTTATTATGTGTTTTTGGTAGTGAATAAACTATTAAGAAATGTCAAGTTATTATCGATAGTTAATAAACTGTTAAGAAGTATCAAGTTATTACCGATAGTGAATAGATTGTACATGAATATATGAGTAAAAAAGTTATTGAGAAAAAAATTGTTGACAAATTATTAATTAGTGTGAAGAACAAACCAAAATGCCAAAACTAGTTAATTAACATGAATAAAATAGTAAAACGGCCTACATTTTTTTTATAGTAAAAAAAACACAAATGTGTCACGTAGTAGTGTGTGATCGGCATGATTAAAAAAAACATGCATCGTTCCACCGGAAAAAATGCATAACACGTGGAGAGAATGAGAGATAACATTTCGTGAATATCAATTCCAACTATTGCTTTTTTGCTTTTGTTCTAGATTCTTCACGATTAGCATCTTCGTTCGTAATCGTGCCTTTTTAATTTATTTTTTTATGTCTGATGTTTTGTCTTTTAGTGGCGTTATAATTATTGTTATTTTTATAATTTTTGATTTATTTATTTTTTAGTGGCGTTATTGAAGAATATGAGAAAAAAATGCAGAAGCTAGCTGGGAGATTGATGGATCTAACGCTTGGGTCGTTGGGTATATCCCAAGAAGATGTTGATTGGGCCGGCCCCAACAAAGAGGGTGCTGCTGCCATCCAGCTGAATTCTTACCCGGCATGTCCGGATCTGGACCGGGCCATGGGTCTAGCGGCGCATACGGATTCGACCCTACTTACCATTCTCTACCAAAACAACACAAGTGGCTTACAAGTACTCCGGGATGCTTCTGGGTGGGTCACGGTTCCTCCGGTACCCGGTGCCCTTGTGGTCAACATAGGGGACCTCCTCCACATTCTATCCAACGGGGCGTACCCTAGCGTGCTCCACCGGGCTGTGGTGAACCGGACGCAACAACGGCTCTCGGTTGCCTACCTCTATGGGCCACCATCCAATGTTCAAATCTTGCCGCTCTCAAAACTACTAGACCTGACCCATCCGCCTCTCTATCGACCCGTCACATGGACTGAGTACGTACCTTATTGCTAAGGCAAAGCATTTTAACGAGACCCTTTCGTCGGTCCAGCTATGTATTCCGCGAACCGGATTAGTCAACCAGAATACTGTCGAAAATCAAGTGGAGATAATTTGACATGTTACATGTTATAGATAAATGATTATTATCACTGATGTATTTTAACACATACATAGCACAGGACATGATTACACCAAATTCTTAGTTCACATGGCATGCTCCTCCCAAGGTGAAACTACTTAAGGAGAATTCAACAAGATGACAGACAAAAATCAATTGACATATTGTCTTTCTCTTAGGTTGTTATTGTAAGGGTTTTTTTTTTTTTTTTGGAGGGGGGTTGGTTTCTTTTCATGGGTAGGCCATGTTATGGGTGCTCACATATTTTGGGGGTATTTGTGGGGTGAGAAAGTAAGGGGCTGTTTGGGAGCCCCATTTCTAGATTATGAATTGCTCATTTTTCAATGCTTGGTTTTGAGTCATAAATTATGTCAAAATACATTTTCTAAGATGAACTAGATTAATGTAGAATTCAAAAATCACGTTCAAACGAGCTTTTTGAATTCTGGTTATATTACTCCGTGCACAAACTATCTTAACACTTTCATAAATTCCGGTTATAATCCTCCATGCACTCGGAACACCACGTCTATTGTGGTTGGTTCATTATTCTCCTTCCAAAGGCAGAGATTTTTAGTTCAAGGCTTTATGAAAGAGGTGCTCGACTCCCGTTATAACCACTAACAACTAACTCTTAACTTCTTATCGGTTAGGACAAAAAAAGAAGAAAAAAACATGCACTCTCTCTCAAATTTTATGGAGGATGCTTGAATCAAGCATGCTTTTTAACTCAGTTGTAGAGAATTGGTTGAGTGCGTACTAAGGGCAATATTTCTTAGCGATTAATCGTAGTAGTCTATCTGCATATCTATGGAATTCATATATAAAGAGATCTAGAGAACTGGTCCAGTGGAAAGGACATTCATGGTGGGTGGTCCAAGTGGGAATTTTGATTCTTATCCTGCTCCTTTTCAAATTTTATAAACCTTAGTACTCTGTATTACTTTAATTATGAAATTAAGATATAGCTTTTATTTTCTTACTTTATTTGCCAAATTAGAGAAAATTTTCGATTCGTTATCCAATATGTGACTTCTTCGTTGATGTTAGTTTGAATGTATATCAGTTTATCGGGATTATGATATCAATCTCTTACTGTACATGACAGTATTTTATAGTGGTAAAAGGAAGCATAATTTAAAAGTACCATAATTCTGGGCATAAAACTCTTTATTATCATCGTACAAATATATACGAATACATTAAATTTGGAATTTAAAGCAAAAACATGAAGACAAAAATCAGTGGTACTTTGACACTTCGTCAGAGATATCTATCTGCAATTTTGTTTGGTTCGCGAAAGACGTGGCTTAATCGTTATCTCTTCCCGATTATTCATTATGCACCGACAACCCTAAATAACTTTATACCTACGAAAGTTGTTAAACATCCAACAAAGTCCACTGAGCACGTGGTCTCGTGCAGACGTGCAGAGGACTATGCGTGACACCAGTATAAGGCCCCGTTCCGGTACTCAAAAAAAGCCCTTATTTTTTAAGAAGACAATTTCAAGTTCAAAAATGAGGGGCTTATTGAAATCTAAAAATATGCACTATGGATCTTATTTGAAAGATCTCATTGAGATCTTTTATACGATGCAAAAAAAATTAAAAAATTATTTTTCATTTACATTATTTTTTAATTTGAAAATGTGAAATAAGCTGCTTATTTTTTAAGAAGGTTTCTAGAACGGGGCCTAAGCCAAATGTGAAAAGATTGCACATGTACGGATGTGGCTAGTACAAGACAAGGACTTTAAACAATAATTCTAGTGACACATCTAAATTTACACTCAAACACACACCCACCACTCATACGAGTTTTTTTTTTTTTTTTTTTGAAAGGTAAAGTTCATTGCCAATATCAATAAGGATCCAGAGGATCGATTTACAGAGAGAATCACACAAGCGGGGAACAAACCCCGAATACAAGCATCAAATTTCCAAAAATCAAAACCCTAGAATACAATAAGCGAAAGAACATGATAGAGGCCCGAGCGGCTGACCCGCGAGACGGAGACTTCTGCCAAGTCGAGGAAGGGACGTTGCCATTTGCTGAGTCATTACGATCCCTATAGATCCAGACGAGGGGGAAATCACCGAGGAACGGCCACTCATGAACACCTCTGGCGACACCCCACTGTCGGAGCAACCCAAACAGCCGATGGGGCCAAACCAGACCAGAACAAAAACAAAAACAAAGGAATTATTAACCCACCACCACAACCTCACCAGATTCGGGGAGACCCGAAACGGTACAAAACCGGACTGGGAGACCCAGCCGGTAGAAGAGACGGAAGACCGCCGGAAAAGAAAAAAAGCAAACCCTAACTCCACAAACCTCACCTTATTAAACCCATCCACCGACCATCCACTGCCAGATCTGAGCTTCCACCGCGAGGACGGAACAACAAGACCCACAAGCCCATGGCCGGAGTCCAAGCGCCGAACTCAACAACTGGAAAACTTAGACCGGAGAAGAGGAAACAGAGGAAAGGAGAGGAAGGAGGGGGGAGATTGGGGGGGCGGGGGGGGGGGGGGGGGGGGTAGGGGGGGGGGGGGCGGCAGCCCCTCCCCCAACGGAACAAAACCTAGCTGCTGAGAAAGTTTAGAGAGAGGGAGTTGGTGAACCCTCCTTGATAACAAACCCTTTCAAATGTAGTTGGGGTACTAAAAAGTGATAAGGATAAGTACCCTCCTTGATAACAAACCCTTTCAAATGTAGTTGTAGATATAGATAAGGACAGTTTTTCAAATGTGTTTTTCCACTTGTAATCTGCATCCCATGTAGCCTATTTAGGCTCCGTTCCGAAATTTTTTTAAAAAAATAAGTACTTATTTTGTCACTTCTCATTAAAAAATAAGAAGGGTCATTCCACAAAATTCAAATAAAAAGTTCCTTTCACATTTTCAAACTCAAAAATAATGCAAATGAAAAAAAAAAGTTCAATTTTTTTTGCACCGTATTAAAGATCCCAATGAGATCTATCAAATAAGATCCATAGTGGTAGGAAAATTATTTGCGTAAACACATAATTTTTGAGTTTGAAATTGCCTTATACAAAAAATAAGACTGTTGCTATGATAATGGGTGCCGGCGGAGGGAAATCGTACCGGCGGCCAAGCCGGGCTATATCCGGCCACCGGACGGCCGATCCGAGCCGTCCAAAAATTTTAAAAAAAAAAATGAGGGGGCCTTCGTGGGAATCAACGGCATCCGAGGTGTGCAGGGTGCTTGATCCGAGCACCCCTTTTCCGTGTATATATGATCAAGCACCCTACAAGGAAAAGATGTGCTCAGATCAAGCACACTACACACCTCGTATGCCGTTGATTCCCGCCCTGGCCCCCTCGTTTTTTTTTTTATAGAATTTTTGAATGGCTCGAATCAGCGGCCGTCCTGTGGCCGGAGACGGCCCGGCGCTGCTGCCGGTACGATTTCCCTCCCCGGCCGGTCGGTACCTATATAAATTCTTCCAAAATAAGTAGCAGCTTTCTTATTTTCAGAAACAAGCCTTCTTATTACACAAAAAATAAATTCTTATTTCGTTTCTGGAACGGGCTCTTAATGAACTGTATAGATGAATACAAAGTAAGAAAACATATTTGTTTACTCCAAGTCTTATAGCCTTCATACTAGCATCATTGGACTTTAAATTGGTGGCCCATAGGTATGGTCGTTGAATACCTCTCTTTTAGTCTTCCGCAGCCAAAGTTGAATTTTCTTAGGTCTACCTACAAACTATACAATTAATATACATACTGATGTGGTTGTCCATAAAAATACAAATTGTAAACCAATGAACGCGTTCGGAGCGTACAACAATGGTCCCATACTCCATGTGACCTATGTCAGAAATGGGACGCACACTCGATCCGCTTTTTGTGTGATGCTCTGGGTTGATTTTTATTGGTGTCTGATCCGGATCAAATTACGGTAAAAATTCTGTGGTGGGCGTGATAAGGTAGTTAGGGTGCGTTTGGTTGGATGGAATGGAATGTAAGTTGGAATAGAATTAAGAATGGAATGGAATTGGAGGAATTGAAATTGGAATAATCATTCCAATTCCCATGTTTGGTTGTGGCTAGGAATCAATAGAAAGAATGGAATTCACATTCCAATTCCTGCGTTTGGTGTGCTAGAATCACACATCAATGGAATGAAATTAATAAATACCCCTGCACAATATTAGGCTAATTTTTGCTCATCTCCCAACAATAAAATCTCACATGGCAGGTATACCATGTTCATAATTCACACCTATTTTAGCGTATCTTTTCAAAAATCTAGGAAAGACAAGCTAAACGGTCACATTTATAAAATCCTAATGATAGAGCTAAAATATGAGAATTCCCAACACTTCAAATTTACCATCCAAAGTAAATCTTCTTGAAAAAGAAACAAAGCAAATTAAAATAAATACACCAAGTAGTAACTTCACAGATCTCCCCTAAGCAAAGCCATCACAAAATCTTCTTTCTCATCATCTTTCAAGGTAAAGAAACACGCAGTCGTTGCATGATCACGAGCTATGGCAAGTAAGGCTCTATGGCGTTGAATCATAGATAGATTTGAAAGCTTCCGAAGCTCATCATTTACTTTGTCCCTCATCTTAGCTATAGCAAGATCGACACCAAGAGCTTGACTGAACTTATTAGTTGCTTCTTCAATCTTTGAACCAATGATCGTTGCTGCTTCACGGAAAGCATCCAAGCTATCATCATTCCTCTTTCTTTTTTTCCCGTTAGAATTACTCTCTTCTCCGTTTGTGGATGACAAGAAGTGCTCCATTTCTTCAATACCAATGCCTAAATTTTCTGTATCACAACTCCCTTCATTCCTACTCTCCTCCTCTAATACATCCTCAGCAGTAACAGCATTCTTACCCGTGGCACGGTCTTTCCCGAAGACTGTTAAAAGCATGTCAAAGTGTGGGAAACTCCTATTCCTCCAGTTAGTTGCATCTTTATGGCTCTAAATCAAAATGAAATAAAATAGAAACTCTTCAGTACTATGTAAAATCCAGCAAGGTGGGGATTTAAAAGAGAGTAGGAAAGAACAGAAAACATATTAGACAGCACAACACTACCATTTTGTAGCTAATTGGTATATTGGTCTACAGTACAGTGGAAATTTTGTATTAGACAGAAAAAGTAACAGGTCAGGCAAAAAAGGGAAAAGAAATGACTTAGCGTGAAGTGAAAATGCACAATACCTTAACATAGTCATCCCAAATATGTTTTTCAGCAACCACCATATTTGTGTTTGGATCCCATCCGAAGCCACTAGTACTCCCTCCATAGATCATATCATACACGATGCAAACATCCTTCTTTAATGTCTTGATCCTAGATTCGATGTGTGGTTTAGCCTTTATCCCATGTCCAGGTAACTTCTCATGTAATACTCCTTCAATCACTGTGAGGGAACCGGCCTTGAACCCATTGTCCCTTTTGTCCCCTTTATTCACCAAGTCATGTAAAGCATAAATCAACTCTCTGTCCTCCTCATCATTCCATTTTCTGTGTACCTTTTTTTCCATACTTCTGTCTAAAAAAATAGAAAGCGAGATAACATCATAAACAAGACAACAGAATAGGATTCAAAACACCAAATTTATATCCAAACCCACTTTTATCTATTACATGATTGTCCTCATTCATCACCAAAAAAAAAAAAAAAAAAACAGAATCCTGCATTCTCTTTTCAGCTCTTCTTGTCACCACATATCATCTACTTGCTCTTCTACTTGCTCTCCATGCAACAAACATAGAAGCTGCCTTGTTGTCTCTAAAAGAGGTCCATTGTGGTGATGTCTCAACACTAGAAACAATATCTGCGTCCTCTTCATCCCTATTCTCAATGAATCTTATATTTTCAAAGGGGTCTTTTTTCAACTCGTTCCTTATATAGTTATGTAGCAAACAACAAGCTAAGATAATATGATTTTCAATTTTAATGGGGTAATAAGAAGGACTCCTAAGAATTGCCCATCGCTTTTTCAATATCGCAAAGGCCCTTTCTATCACATTTCGAGCACTTGAATGCTTCATATTGAAATATTCCTCCCGAGTTGTAGGTTGACGTCCATCCTTCCAGTCATTCAAATGGTATCGTTGACCTCTATACGGTGCAAGAAATCCTTCACCATTGGTATACCCCGCATCAACCAAATAGTATGTACCTTTACAAATGAATAGAGTTTAATTATGTCAGTGATCTATGACCTCAAAAACAAAAGTCCAATTGTTTTTGGTGTCATGGTGTCTTACCACGTGGAACAACTAGACCATGGGTTCTATTAATTGCATCTCGTAACACCCGTCCATCCGCTGCTGATCCCTCCCAACCAGGTAACACATAAGTGAATTGAAGGTTTGGGGTACACGCTGCCAAGACATTCGTAGCAATTTGACCTTTTCTGTTCCTATACCTAGGCCTATCAACAGCCGGCACTTGGACAGGTATGTGTGTTCCATCTAACGCCCCTAGACATCCCTACAAAACATTATAAAATTAGGAATAACATGTTGGGAGGTCAGGTTGAATTATAACATCGTTACTTGTAAAGACCAAAAACTTGAAATCATTTACCTTAAACCACTTCCATCTCTCATCAGTGGAGTTCTGCGGTATTGGTTCAGGTGTCTTGTATAAATGCCCTTGTAGCCTAATAACCGCAACCAAAACTTTTCTGAAAGACCTACTAATTGCCTCTGCCGAGCGATGGAAATTATTCTGAAGGGTCCTGTTTTTTATATGATGAGCAAGGATATGCAAAAAAATTGCCACTTGCTCATCAACTAACATGTGTCTGGTTGGCTTTAGCTTCCCGATTGTACTAAGCAAGTGGCACAACTTCAAAAATGGCCGCCTAGGCATTCTAAAATCATTCATACATTTACTATCACTTTTATACACCCATTTTTCAATTACATCTCTATTATCATAGAAATCTAACCGATACCTAGATCTAACCCCATGCATGCATTGTCTTTCAACCATCCTATATGCTAATTCCATGAATAATCCAAGTAAATGTAGAATGTACAACCACCACTGCATAGCCATTGCCAATTTGCTCCTTTTCATTTTCTTTTTTGATAAACTAAGACGTGCCATCACTGAAATTTTTTTGGCAGCAATAAACCTACAAAAGGGCACCAACACATGTCCAAATTACAGAGGTCCATGAATTCACTTAAAAAAATTCAACAATCAATAAACAATTTCTATTAAAAATCAAGGGTCTCATGTGCACTTGCATAAGGAATTTTTTCCCTTCTCCACTTTCTCTATTAGATAACAAAAGCAGTCAAGCCTACAGAGAATCTTACACAAAAAAAACCAATGGCAAATATAGATACATGTATTTATACAGATATGAACATTGTGAAGTATCCCTAAACAAATCCCTAACATGTTTATCTATGCATCATGAAAGAGTCTTCTAATCTGGTCCACAGTCGCAGGCAGTAGAGTAACAGGGCGTCGTTTGTACCGCAACAAGTATACCAAGGATGTGAATAAGGGTTTTAAAAACCATGAATACTGCAACATGTTCAATTATATATGAACTTGAGTTTTAACCTCTCGACTCTTGCCCACTCGCAATTGTATTGTTAATCGTCTTAAAACTAGGATGGGTTCTATTTTGTTTGATGCGCTTTAGAATCGATGATTTACAACAACCAAGGTTCAGATCAATTATGAAACTATGGAGAAATCTATCAAACCCTAGAAAATCAAATAGCAAATCTCCATCATACATAGGAACAGTTCTCAGAATTGATCGATCGATCAGCTTATCAAAAGGAGAGAGCAAAAGTTCAAATATGTACGTACACGCGCACACACATATATGGAGAGAGAGAGAGAGAGAGAGAGAGAGAGAGTATACATACGAGATCCAGATCGACGAGAGAGAACCCCTTCGAACCCGATCAAGGTGAGAGAGAGAGAGAGAGGCGAGAGTGGAGAGAACTGATCGATTTTTCTCTTCTGTAGTTGTGAGAGGTGAGAGACATGAAGCGTCGGTTTTGTTCCCGACAAAACGACAAAATTTAGAAAGCACTGGAATAACAATTCCTTTCTCTTTTTAATGGAATTCCTATTCTCTCATTTGGAGGAATAGTTATTCATTTTGGAATACATATTCCTTCATTTATTTGTGAACCAAACACAAGAATAGCAATCTGTTGGAATAATAATTCCATTCCAAAGTTTATTCCATCCAACCAAACGCACCCTTAGGGTTTGGTGGGTGGTCGGAATGAGGATTGCGGTGGTCGACGGCTGTGTCGGTGGTGCTTCTTGGGGATTTCCGGCAGTGGTAGCAGTGACGCCGTTGTTGGAGTGTTTCGGTAGCAGCTTGGGCCCTGTTTGTTCGCCTGCGCTATTTCCTTGGTCTGGGCCGTCAACGGCAGTTTCCGGAGCGAAGTAGTGTTTGATCTCCGGCAAGGGATTAGATTTCTTTTTCGTTTGTGAGCTGTTTGTTTGTTTTGATTACATCTGTTATTATTGTGTATTGGTTTGTGCTGAGATTTCTTTTGATTTCTCTCTGCCTAGTTCCAGATGGGATTCTCATATCGGCACGAAGTGTTGATTTGCTTTTGCAGGGTGTTCTGTAATCCCGGAATAGGTAGTTTGGTGCATTCTTGTTTTTGCGATGTAATCTTTTCCTTCGGGCTTGAATGAACTGACTGATTCAAAAAAAAAAAAAACTTGGATTTTCAGATGACGATTTCGGCTTTATTTTTGGGGGCGCAAGTAGTCGAGTCGAAGTTGGGTGTCAACATGTACATTTTATATTAAATTACATGAGATCAATATAAACATACCTAACCCCAAAGAGTTGACTGAGTGGTCTTGGCCTGAAACTTGGGTGTTTGACTTTTTGGTGTGGGGTGTGTAAAATCATCCCCCATGACCATGCAATATGGTGGTTTCTTTGACAGCTGTTATACGGAATTCTATTTATATAAAATACAGTTAAAAAATTTAACATTCCAACAGAGCGCCTACTTCGTTATCGAGCCGAATATTGAAGTTCGGAGGAGTTCCTTTCCAATAGGGCTGCACACGAACCGAGCTGTTCGCGAGCGACTCACAGCTTAACTTGTTAATAGCTCGTTCAAGCTCGGCTCGGAAGTTAAATAAACAAGCTTGAGCCGATTTTTTCAGCTCATTTTGTAAACGAGCCGAGATCGAGTTAGGATAAGCTCGGCTCGAGTCAGCTCGCGAGCTGGGGTATATACACTTAAGTTTAGAATTTTTATTGTTATATCATAATTTGTTCTTTTCGTTTTCAGTTTCCAGTCAACCAAGGGAGGCAAGAGCACACGCACACCAGTACACCCCCGCTCCATAGGAAAATGAAAGATATATACCTTCACAATCAAAATATTTTTGATTGTATTAGGCCTATGCGAGGATATATATACATTTTTCGTTGGTCCGTTGAGGCTTGTGAACAAGCTCGAGCTCGAGTCAAGCCAAGACCCGCCCAGCTCGAGCTCGACTCTTTAAGTTTTCACTGAGCTCAAGCTCGTATTCGTTAAAAACTTAATAAATAAGTTTGAACACAATAAAGCTCGGCTCGTTTGCCTCCCTACTTTCGAAAGAGGACGAGTACTAGTATAAATAAGAGATGTAATGCCCAGTGATGTTTCTCATTGTGTGCAACATATGTGCATATAGGGTTCTCAACTATCTTTTGTGCAGAAGCATTTGGAGTAATTTCCACACCACTGATCGCAGCTATCAAGCCAGGCAGACAAAGCTTTAAGCATGGCGGCGGGTAAATTGTCTCATCTTAAAATTAGTCCATTTTTATTTGTTTCTGTTTAATTTCTTCCACCAAACGGGGCGCCCAGTTAAAATATTCCTAAGAGACTTCTAAGATTTGCTTATATACTTTTCTAGGCATTTAAATTTAATATAATGACATACAAAATATACTTTTCTAGGCATTTAAATTTAATATAATGACATATAAAAAACTGTTATTGTCGAGAGAGTTCCAGAGAGAGTTAGAGAGAGAGAGTTGGGGCGGGTGGGTTCCTCCCCCTCCCCCTTCCCCTTCTTTCCCCCTTCCTCCTTCCCCCTTTGGTCTCTGATCTCTTCCTTTTCCCTCACCCCTCCGTCCCCTTTTCTGCCTCAGCTCTCTCTCGCCTCTCCTCTCTTCTCGCTCCTTCTCCAGCTTCTATGGTTGTGAGTAGAGTGAGATTCCTTCCTTTGGGAGGGAGTACTCCCCTCTCCCCATTATATTTGGATGTAGGGGTCCAGATCTGGGTCTTCGGAACCAGCTCAACAGCAGCGACGGTGGCAGCGTTCGGCATGGGCTTCGGCCTGGATTCTTGCGGAGGGCATGTGCTCAACTGGCTTTGACCACTCCACCCATCCTCACGAGTGTGATCGATGTGTCCGACTCCGGCGTTTTTGGTTCCTTGCGGGTTTTTCTGTTTGTTCTGTTGTTTTTTTGTTTATTTTTGTGGTTTTTTTTGTATTTTCGGACCGATAGTGTCCGTCTTTATTGTACTGTTTTCTTATATATATAATATCTGTATTTTCTGGCTGGTAAAAAAAAATATATATATAATGACATACATATGCAGCAGAATCCAGATAAGAGTGTTTGCTTGACAGGCCCCCCAAAGCCCTTTCTTTCTTGCACAAGGATAAATCTAACCTCTGCTCAAGGAGTGTAGGATAATTGATAAAATATGCATTAATATCAGAAAAATGTGTATTGATATTTGTTAAAGTGTATTAATATTTATGAGATATGTATTGACATCCGAACTTGTTTCGGAATAATTGGCATATTATCCTCTCCGCCCACTGGGCGGAGGTTAGCAAGACCGTTATATATACATGTATTGATTGGTGGCGAAATATTTTGGACACCCCCTTTCAAGCAGGTGCCAAATGGTCGATCATTCGGCACCCCGATTGATAGGGGGTGCTTGGCCGCATCCCCGGATCCGAGATTGTAACGGTGCTGGATAACAAGTGGAAAAAAAGAGAATCGAATGGAAGTGACTGGGAACAAGAAGGAAAGGGGTTAATCTATCTAGTATAATTGCGCCTACAATTTGATAAAAGTTGACTTGGGTTCCAGAGTGCATATATTTCATTTTAGCTACTCATATGTATTTTTTTACCGATCATTTATTAAAAATACTACTATTTTATTCTCTCCTTTTTTCTTTTCTTCTTCTTTCCCCTTCTAAAGTTGTGTTTGAAGGATCCGATCACTATTGTAGTTCCTCTCTCTCGGAGGGCGGGGTACACTTCGGGGTCCTATACAAATGATCCGAGACATTCAATAATTCTAAAATAATTATTTGAGTGGTCTTGTGAGAAATCAGCTGAATCGGATAATTGTAAATACTCAGTATAATCTTCCAACTTTTCATTCAGAATTTAGAATCCTGAATTCTGAATGAATTTTGAAGAAAAGTTGGAGAATGTATGCTCGAAATTCCCTTGATCTGAATCGTATAGATTGTAGGGCATGTTGACAAGACATTCATCCAAAAAAAATATCTGGTCATCGATAGGTATCAAATTATAAAGATATTTTAAATTTCAAACTATTTTGATATATATTCCTGCCTGATCAATATATATATAATTTTATTTTTTTTATTGATGCTTTTCTTAACAAGCTTACAACATTTGCGGTTCAGATCAAGGGGATAACTCTCTTCTCGGACAGGGAGGCTGGCGTGCCACTCCCCCTTGTGCACATGCTCTAATTGAGATATTTTTTTAAAAATATATGGAGTCATATATATTGATAGGTTATTTAGGCCCTGTTTGATAACAGTGATAGATGGATGAGATTTGTAAGGAAATGAGATTATGATTGAGATTGATCATGAGAATGGATTGATAATGAGAATGTTTGTTTGAAATAGAATTAAATGATGAGATTATTAATATCATATTTCTCAGGAACAGGCAATCAAAGTTTTGAGACTCATCTCATTGAAGAAAATGGCACGTTGAAAGTTGTCAAATTTGACAAGTTTCTGAAGAAGGTGAATCTGGCTGCATGTGAGTTTAACTATGCTGTAGTCTCCATCATGGGGCCACAAAGTAGTGGTATGATTATGATCTCGACTACTCTCCTCTAGTTGTTAGTTAAGTAAGCATTGTGTGTTTCTCTGTTCATGCATTCCCACTACGAGTCTTCTATGTTAAATTCCATGTTCATGTGCATTTTGCGTTGCCATTGTGCAACAGTATAAAAATATTGTTGAATTCCACGGACACCCCCTCACCTATTCACTTTTCTCACGCACACTCCCTTAAAGCCCCCAAATTGATCCCCTCATCTTTTTATTATTACCCCAACTGGGACCCTTTTGTTACATGATTGTTTGTTTTTTTGATTTTTTTGCTAGGCAAATGAAACTTTTATAAAATTCGAAAGGGTTACATCGAGGGAGAACACCGAAAGCAAATAAGTGCTACGAGTTCCGAAAAGCAAAAGAGACGGGATAAAAACTATGAAAAAAAAAAAAAAAAAACCGAACATCCATCAAAGAGTTGGATAGATCCACTCCTCAGAAACACATTACAAATTTACTTTTCTGATTCCATCCAGGAAGCCCTTAAACTCCTCCACAGTGTATACCTTAATATCGAACTTCACCTTAATCCACATTGCGACTCTGGTTTTGATCAGCTCGCCTACTTGCCTTACTCCTGTCGAAGCGTTATTGAACACAGTGATTCCTTACCAACAAGGACCAAATTGTGGCAAAGAAAGTTGCTTCCCACAAATGCTTCTCCAAGTTCCAGAATCTATTATCAAACCACCAAGTAAAAAGATCTACCAGAGATTCAGGACACACCCAATTCATATGCCACCAATCCAGAATCAAAGACCAAATATCCCATGAGAATTGGCAGTGTACATAAGAAGAGATGTTGGGGCATTTCCAACTGAAGAGAACACAGCGGGCATAGCACTGAATTGCCTTCCAGGATCAAGTTTCTACTTTGAAGCACGGATCTAGTAGCCACTCTATTTTGAAGGGCCATCCACGCAAAAATCTCCACCTTAGGGGGGCTGAGATTTTTCCAAATTGTTTTGAAGACCAGATTTCTTGCATTTCTAGTCTGTTCCCATTTGTTATACACTGATTTCACTGTGAAACAACTGTCAGGTGCCCAACTCCACTTCAACTGATCGCGTTTGGACTGATCTAAGGTCACTGCCGGAAGTCTTTGTTGTAAATCCTCATGTTCTTGATTTTCCCAATCACGTAGGGTTCTTGTAAATAGCAGATTCCATCTTCCCACTCCACTACCACGTTTTACAACACTGATCATCTCATCCTTTTGCACTGAATACATGTAAAGGCGTGGGAACTCCTCCATAAGAGTAGTATCCCCCATCCACGTGTGGTGCCAAAAAGAAATCTCATGGCCGGAATGAACCTGCAATCTAAAACCTTCCTGAATAATAGTCCCAATAATAGTCCCAATATTTGAAGATGTTTTCCCTACCGAACATATGTCCTCCAGATATTCGTGACCAAACCAGACACCGGCAGACGAGGTACCCAACAACCTTACTCCAGATTGTATTTACCTTTAATAACCTTCACCCAAAGGGAATCATTATCCTTATTGAACCTCCACCGCCATTTGGCCAAGAGAGCAAGATTTTGAGTCATCAAGTTTTTCATTCCTAGCCCACCATATTCCTTCTTTTTGGCAATCATCTCCCATTTAACCAAATGAAGCTTTTTCTTGTCCACCGTATCGCCCCAAAAAAAACTGTCTTTGGATTTTCTCTAATCTCTTTGCTACCGAAATTGGCATCTTGAAAAGAGACACAAAGTAGATGGGTAAACTGCCAAGGGACGAATTGAGTAAAGTAAGTTTACCTCCAGAAGAATTATATTTACTGCGCCACACAGTCAACCTCTTTTCCATTCTAGCAACCACTGGATCCCAAGTTTTGATACTCTTAGGATTAGCACCCAAAGGCAAGCCCAGATACTTGATTGGCAAGTGATCAACTTTACACTCCAAAATCTGAGCTAGGGATATCACATCCTGATGAGGAATATTCACTCCACACAATGAGCTTTTGGAAAAATTGATCTTTTGGCCAGACATGAGTTGGAAGCACCTAAAAATTCTTTTGATGTTAGATATCTCTTCCCTATCATTGTTGCAGATATCTATTCCCTATTCGTTTGATGTTATATGATCGTTTGTTGCTAGAGCAAATATTATTGGTTTGGTCATTTTACACAACTGGTGGTCGTCCACATGTCTCATTTATTGTCGTTTCACTTGTTGTTTCGGGCAACGTGCCACATGTTGTTTCTAATGGCATGCCACGTGTTATCTCAAGCAATGTGCTACATGTCCAAATAGTTTTAACCTATATAGAGGGCATTTTTTCCTTTGAAAAATGGCCAAACCAGTGATATTGGCCCTAGTAACTAACGGTCATGTAATAGAAGAGGGTTCTAGTTGGGTAAAGTTTATAGTTGAGGGGGTCAATGGGCGCTTTTAAAGTTGAGGGGGTGTGCACGAGAAAAGTGACTAGATAAGAAGGGGGGTGTCCCTGCAATTTCACCTAAAAATATTGATTCTCTCATAAGCAAGCTCGTAGCTTCCCATGTCATATCATTTCATTTATGGGAAAAGAATGAATTAATTAACTTGCGTAAAGTATTACAGATCCGTTCAAGATTGATTTATTCTCCCACGATCCCTGTGTTGGCAACGTGCCCTTAAAAAGATTTCGTTCTTTTCAAAGCCGTATCGAGGGAGCGCTAAGCGGGACGAGCGCTCAATTCAGAGTCGCCACTCAGGTTTAAAGGTCCGACACCCAAGGAACCAAACTTGAAACACTCGCTGCGCTGTTTGATCTGAAAAAGTGAAGGCACCAGTCCGTCATAACCATATCTGGGTTCGGGAGCCAGGTTACGAGAGGAAAAAGGTTTTAAGGCACCCTTCTCACTCAATCTGGAGATCAGTCTTTACTGAGGCATTTGCGAAAAGTGTTTACGATTCTGTTTGATTAATCAATTCTTTAGCCAATTAGGGCAGGGGAACAGTTTAATGGGGATTAAAGCTGTAACACGTTGCAAGATGTGATCGATAGCATGGATGCGAAAGCAGTTAGTATAGATTGAAAACAGACTCCTGTGGGAGTTTAAACAGACTGAAAGGCCGTTGTTTTGGAGTGACGTGCGCAGGAAGAAACTAGTATGCACTGATCAAGTCACTGCATGTTGACTAGACTTGCGCGCGCTACTACAAGACCTGCGCGCGCTAGTAAGCCTAAGCCCACAACTCTTATTTTCAACCCTCTGGGCTCTGAAAATGACCAGTGCACATCCAGGACAAACTAAACAGTTTATAGGCTGTTATAATATACAGTTTAAAGGCTGAAAAGCCCTGCAAATTAACAAAACACCCCATAAATAGTGTGGGGACAAAATAGTGACCTAAGGCCAAGTTACCCGTGCAAGGCCACTCACTGGTCATAGATGGACCTGCGCGCGCGGGTCTAAACCATTTAACTAGTGTTTGGTTTACATATTTCTGGGTTCTGGGACAGGTCTAGAATGATCTCAGGGGTACTCTATAGCAGCAAATATACATATTGAACTAAAAGCAGTAGTTCTAACTAAGGAAAGCAGTAGACTGGTTTTTAGCATGCTTGCAATGGTCTATATTCAAAGGAGAATATAAATCAGTAAGACACCAACTCCACGCAAATCCGCGCGCGCAGCCACATAGTGGCGCGCATGTACATGGGACCGACGCGCGCTGGTTCTTACCACTACGATTTTTGAAACCTTGCTAGCCTTAGGGCTAGGGCATGGTATTGATTACCAGTCTTGACCCTGTCAGCCCCCCTCAGGGATCAGAACAGGAAAACAGTAGGTAAGTTATACCTAGATTGAGTTTGAACGGATGATCAAGTTTGAGATTTGAGGTTGTTTGAGGTGATTGTTTGAGTGGTTTGAGGAATGAGAACAAGCTATGTTCTTGAGTACCTATGTATCTCTTTGGTTTTGAAAGAAGAGACAAGGTTGGTAGCTAGAATGGTAACCCAAGGTATGAAGATTTGTAACCCTTCGTAACATTTTTTTGGAACCCTTTGATATTGAAAAACCATGGAGGTATTTATAGGAGGAGGAATGGTACAACCAACCAAGTAATGGTTAGCTTGGCTTGGTGGCCAAATTTCCTCCTTTGGAAAGGTTGGTGGAAGGTAAGGTGTGATGCAATGAGAGGAGCTTAGCCAGTCCACGAGGTCTGGCTGAGGTTGCTTGGTGGTTAAGTTTTTTCCATAAAGGTGATGGGGACAGGCTTTGAACGGCGCGCGCGCATGGCGCCCCGGCGCTTGTGTGTCATATCAACACTCGCGTGGGTCAACTGTCAAGTTTTGACCGTTGACCACCACCTGTCCGTTTGACCTGCGCGTGTGGGTTTGGGTGCAGCGCACGCATGTACCCCCTACTCACACGTTGATCAACAGTCAAGCTTTGACCATTGTCCAACACTTGTCAAGTTGATATGCGCGCGTAGGCTCCAAACCAGCACGTTCCGGTAGGGTTTTTTTCTAAGGTTAGGAGTTCAAGGGTTTTTCAAACACTCGAAGCTCAAACACTCGACATTCTCGGAGTGTTCTTAATCCGTTTCATCATCGGGAAATCAAAAACCGTAAGTAAACTAATCTGGAAGCCCAGATTGGGGTGTCTACACCTTGGTTCTTGAAAAAGGCAGGGTCTTTGTTGCTCTAGCATTTTCGTTTATGGCTTATACTGCTTGTTTATATTCTGCATTAGATATGCTTTACTTATCCGATTTTGATGATTACTTAAATGACTACAACAGGGAAGAGCACTCTATTAAATCATCTGTTTGGGTGCAAATTTGAGGAGTTGAATGGACGTGAGAGAAGGCATGTGCTAATTAAGCTTTAGTTTATGGACACATTTGCTTTGAGCATTCATCATAAGTTAACGAGATCCCTTTATTTTATGGTCCAGGGGTAAAACAACTAAAGGTATTTGGTTGGCGAGATGTGCTGACATTAAACCCTGCACTCTTGTAATGGATGTGGAGGGTAGTGATGGGCGAGAACGAAAGGTACATTTATGGAACTTAGAGCTGATAATTACGTGACCTGATGATTTGCATCCCGGCCGCTCTCTATTTTCCTATTGTCATTATATGTTGTGAGTTTATTGGACTTTTCAGGAAGATAAGTGCATACGTCCTATATGCATAACAATGTACTCTCTTCGCTCTAAATTGCTGGTCCTTTTTGGGGAATCCAAATTTTTAAGGAGACATATAATAAATGCATTTACACTTAAAAAGATGCATTAATTTTTAACAATGCCCCGACATTTCAGTTTTTCGATGAAACCATTGTTTTGGTAAAAGGACTATTTTGGAATACAATTTGTTTTGACTTGTCAAAGAGGACAAACAATTTGAAACATCCCAAAATTGTATAAGTGACGAGCAATTTGGAACGGAGGGAGTGTTAATTATATTTAGTAGTGTGTTTGCAAGTGCATATAAATGTGCATGTCTATACATTTACCGTGAGTGATATATAGCTGTTGCTATTCGTTTATATTTTTTTGAAGGTCATGGCACTTTGAGTTGCATGAGTAGTTGCCTTGTTGCCTGTTAAATTTGTTTACATGGATTGATGCCCCCAAGGAATATAGCAGAGTGCCTCTCTCACATGGACTAAACAGTATCTTCAGCATCTCGATTGAAGAACTAGATTCGAAAGCTTAAGTTGGACCGCTGTAGAAACTCAACTGTAGCTATCAAAGAATTCAATTGGATTGGGTGTTTTGTCGATAAAGGTCGGGGGCTATAATTTAACTAGACAAAGAATGTAATACGTATGTTTGTAGCATTTTTTTTTTTTTTTCTCAGCAAACGAATTTTATTAAAAACTCGAAAGGGTACATTGAGGGGAGAAAACAAAAACAAACAAAGAAAGCAAGACCGTCCAACAGAAAGTTGGACAGTTACAACGCCTCAAGAAAAGAACTACAATTTGAGCTTTCGGATACCATCCAAAAACAGCCTAAAGTCCTCCACCGAGTAAAACTTAATCTCTAACTTGGACTTCATCCACATTGCAACTCTGGCTTTAACAATCTCCCCCACCTCCTCAACATTAGTTGTAGTGTTGTTGAAAACATAGTCATTCCGAACTAATCACAAGGACCAGAGTGTAGCATAAAAAGAAGCTTCCCAAAGCTGTTTCTCCAAGTCTCCAAACCTGCTGTCAAACCACCATAAAGCTAGATCTGCCAAGGATGAAGGGCATACCATACAACTTGCCACCAGTCTAGGACCAATGACCAAATACTCCAAGAAAACTGACAGTGTAGAAACAAATGATTGGGGGTTTCTAATTGCAGGGAACACAGAGGGCATGATAACGATTGATCCTCCTGAATCAATTTCCTTCTTGATAGCACTGATCTAGTTGCTACCTTTTCCTGTACTGCCAACCACGAGAAGATTTCCACCTTAGGAGGGCAAAGGTTCTTCCAAATAGATCCCAAAACCTGGTTCCTGGATTGACCAATCTGATCCCATTGGTTATACACTGTTTTAACTGAGAATTGTTTGTCTGAAGACCACTTCCACTGTAACACATCCTCCTTAGACAGGTCCAGAGTTACCGATTGTAGCCTCTGAATTAATTCCTCCAGAAGTTGGTTCTTCCGTAGCCGCAGCATCTTCGTAAATTGTAGATTCCAATGCTCATCCCTAGAACCACCCTTCACTGTGCTAATCGTGTCTTCCTTTTGGGACGATATAAGAAAGAGTCTCGGAAAAGCCTCTTTGAGAGTACCATCCCCCAGCCATATATTGTTCCAAAAAGAAGTTTTCTGCCCGGAATTGACTTGAATTCTGAAACCCTCATTGATTATAGAACCCATACTGGAGAGAGGATCCCCCAAGGAAAAAATGTCCTTCCAAATATTGGTAACATTCCCTGCTCTTGGCAAATACGGTAGCCAAGCTTCTTGCGACAGGTTATACTTGCCTCTAATAACCTTGACCCAAAGAGAGTCTTTATCCTTATTGAATCTCCACCACCACTTGGATAGAAGAGCAAGGTTTTGTTGCATCATTCTCCTCACTCCCAGCCCGCCAAACTCCTTCGTTGCAATTGTTTCCCACTTAACTAAATGCAGTTTTTTCTTTTCCGAAGTATCGCCCCAGAAAAATTGTCTCTGAAGTTTCTCCATTGCCTTTGCCACGGCCAATGGCATTTTGAAAATAGACATGAAATAGGTTGGCAAATGACTAAAAGAAGAATTAATCAGAGTAAGTCTACCACCAGAAGAGTTAATTCTCCTCCTCCACACATTTAGCCTTTTCTCCATCTTTTCCAAGACTGGATCCCACGTCTTGATCCTTCTAGGATTGGCTCCCAAAGGCAATCCTAGGTATTTGATTGGCAAAGATTCAGTTTTGCTCCCCATAACCTGAGCAAGAGATACCACAGCCTGATGTGGAACATTGACTCCACATAACGAACTCTTGAAAAAATTAATTTTCAACCTTGACATTAGTTGAAAACATCTGAGAATCCTATTAATATTTGCCATCTCCTCTCTATCATTATTACAAAAGATGATAGTATTATCAGCAAACTGGAGGTGAGATACCGTAACCCCATTGGTTCCAACCTTAACTCCTTTGATTATATTCAGCTCCCTTGCTCTTTCCAACATAATGTTAAGAGCTTCAACAACGATGTTAAAGAAGAAAGGGGATAAAGGGTCCCCTTGTCTGAGGCCTTTTTGAGTTTGAAACTCTTTAGAAGCAGAGCCATTGATCAATACTGACGTGGAAATAGAAGAGCAACACTCCTTAATCCATCTACACCATTTCTCCCCAAAACCCATTTTAGCAAGTAAATCTAGCAAAAAACCCCAGTTAACACAATCATAAGCTCTTTCAAAATCAATTTTAAGAATTAGACCCCCTTGATTACTTTTTTCCCAACTGTGAATGACCTCATTAGCTATCAGTACCCCATCCAATATTTGTTTACCTCCAATAAAAGCAGCTTGAGACTCACCAATGACTGAAGGTAAGTGGAGTTTGATTCTATTCGCCAAGACTTTAGAGAGCAGTTTATAAACCCAACCCACCATACTAATAGGTCTATATTTCCTAAAAGATAACGGGCAATTCACCTTAGGTATTAAAGATACAAAGGTTGAATTGATACCTTTAGTAAGCTTTCCATTGGCATGAAACTCTGAGAAGAAGCAAAAAACCGTGCTTTTCATGAAGGGAGAATTACCGGACAGAGGTGTGGACCAGATCATATCCCCAATTCATGGTCTCCACTCTTGAAATCACTAATTCCATGACAAGAGGTAAAATATTCACGAAGACATGGTGTGCCAAGTTGAAATGTCAATTATACCCTCCTTTATATATCACTTCCAAGCCCTAGCCCCAAATTTTCTCCCACAATTAGCATTTTCTCCCTCTCTCACCAACTGCGCCCACCCCTCCCTCTCTCTCTCTACCCCATTTCCAGTTCTGATGGAAACCCATTTTTTCCAATCATATATATCCAAAGGAGTAACCCATCTTTGTGTTCTTGAATCAACCAAACTTTATGAGTTCTATAATGAAAACAGTCGAAAACACATCTCCAAGAAGGCAAGAATTGATTTTTGAAAATCGTGGGTATTGAATGTGGGTTTTGATTATATGAACTAAATCGTGGGTCTTGTAATTTCAATCAAAATATGTAAATTTGTGTTACCTCCACTAATTTAGGTTTTGGTTGAGAAAAAACGATACTAATTTGGGTTTGAGTTGGGAAAAATCGGAACTAATTTGGGTTTGCCTTTCAAAAAAATTTGTTGGTGGTTGCTATGGGGGTTGAGGGGTGATGGTGCCGGAGATGGAGGATGGTGGTGGCGGTAAAGAGATTAAGGGATTTTGTGGTTGTGAATGACAGAGAATTGGGGGTTTTCAAATTGAGAGAGAGAGAGAGAGAGAGAGAGAGAGAGAGGTGGGTATGGTTGGGGGTGGTGATTGCTATGGAAGTTGAGGTGTGCCAGTCCTGCCGGAGATGGTGGGATGGTGTTGGGCCTGGTGGCGGTGAAGAGGAACAAGAAAAGGGGAGATGACATATTTCAATAAAAATGACTTTGTCTTTAACAATAAAAATGATGGTCTATTTCAATATAATAAAACGTCTGTTTCATATATTGACTTGCCCTTTCTGGATGAATAAGGTTGGTTGAGCTTCAATAGAAGATGTTATTCATTGAACAAGATATGACTTGGTCTTTATCAATAAAAATGATGGTATGTTTCAATATAATAAAAAGTCTGTTTCATATATTAGCTTGTCATTTTTTGGCCCAAATAAGGTTGGTCGAGCTTCAATGAGAGATGACATTCATTGAACATAATATGACTTGGTCTTTATCAATAAAAATTATGGACTATTTCAATATAATAAAACGTCTGTTTCATATATTGACTTGCACTTTTTTGGCCCAAATAAGGTTGGGGCTTCTAAGTACAAACGGTGTCGTTTTATATTCAAGGGCAAAATTGTCCCAACTGTTCCACCGGGGTTATGGTTACCATGTATTTGTCATTAAAAGGCTTCCTACCATCTATGAGTCATTTCAAAAGTGTAGCCCATGAAAGTGACAATTAAGCCTTTCGTACACCTCTGTCCGGTAAATCTCCCTTTCATGAAATCCCAGCCCTTCTTAACGAAGGAGAAGTTAAAGCCGTCGGGTCCCGGCGCCTTGAGATTGCCGCATTCCTTCAACGCTGCCACAATCTCCCTCTCCTCGAACTGTTTCTCAAGAAAGAGGGAGATATCCGGATTCAGTTTTCTGAGAAACAAACCCCCTAAACCAGGTCTAGAAATTCTGTCCTCCAAAAAGTTATTACTGAAATGCTTGACAGCCGCTTCCTTAATTTCAGTTGGATCTTCCACAACTCTACCACTTGCATTGATAGAACCCACCGTGTTCCTCCTGTACCTATTATTAGCCAAGGCTTGGAAAAATCTTGTGTTTTTATCACCCAGCTTCAACCAATTCCCTCTGGATTTCTGTCTCCATAGTGACTCCGTTAAACGAGAAAGCCCCCAAAACTCAGTTTTCGTTCTACACTTCGCTGCTTTCTCATCCGTAGATATCTGCCTATCTTCGGCCAATAAGTCAAACTGGTGGAGTTCAGTTTCAATTGCAAGCAATGTTTGTAGCATTTAGTTCTGTTGAAGCAATCTTACAAAGATGACTTGTAATAGTATAGATCCGTGGTTTAAGTATGTGTCTTGGTTAACTCCTTAAACTATATATAATAGTTGACTTGGGTTGTCGATGTTGGATTTGGATTTCAATCATTGAATGCAGTGACTTGTAAGCATATATTTGACTTTTATTTTGTCAAAATTGACCAGAATTAGATTCTTTCCCTAACTGTTCTTCATCCATTTTTTATTTTCCTTTAATGTCCTATTTCAGGATGATACTGCATTTGAAAGGCGGAGTGGCCTTTTTGCATTTGCTGTTTCCCATATAGTTCTAATAAATATGTAAGTTATATTTACGTAATCTACCAAGGTGCATCATATGCACTCCTCTTAAACTGATTTTCTAGGATACTCTACAATTTATACCGTTACTTCTCCATTTTTTTTTGTTATTTAGGTTTGCCAATAGTGTCGGTCTTGAGCACGGTGCAAGTAAGCCTCTCTTGACACATGTCTTCCAGGTATCTCTCATGTATTTCCTTTGTAGAGGCACTTACCTTGAATTTCAGGCACCCCACAATTGTTTAATGTTACGATGGTACTTGTACAGGGCGTATTGCGATTGTCTACTTGTCCGCGTAAAACAACTTTGATGTTTGTAATACGTGATATAGTAGAGGTATATTTCGTCTTGTTTTTTTATCTTGTAGCTCCACATTGCATATTCTTTTACTTAGTGTTTGCTAATCTCTAAATTGATCTAACATGTGGTTTTGTTTAATTGAAGCTTAACATGGCATGCACTTGACCTTTTTTTCTCCTTTGTGTTTTTGTAATTTGTTTTTGTAGACGACACCCTTGGATAATTTAGATCCTATTCTGAGGGACGATATACAGAAGGTGATGTACTTGGTTTTCCTTCAAAATCTTTATGCGGTCACTTCTCTAATTATTTTTTTGTTGCAGATATGGAACTCCATCCCTAAGCTAGAAGGTCAAAAGGGAACTCCCTTGAGTACATTTTTTAATGTGAGATGTCACAGTTCCTCTCAAGACTATCTTAGGCTTGTCTATGCAGAGTTTAGAATGGATGAGTTTGCAAGTACATAAATTCATGTGTGATTACTAATATTATTTCCAGATAGAAGTTGTGGGGCTTCCTAATTATGTGGAGAAGAGAGAGCTTTTTAAAAAGCAGGTACGCGTGTAAAATGCCGCTCTGGTATGGTAAACCTACTTATGTATGTTCACAGCAGCCAGGGCAATATGTTTTTCTTAGCTATTATTTTAGTTGGTTAGTAATCATTGGGCCGCAGCCTTTTCTGCTAAACGAACAGTGGTATATAAGTTCGTGTTCTGTGTGTTGAAGGTGAAAATTTTAAGGCAGCGATTGAATCATTCCATACCACCTGGTGGGCTAGCTGGAGATAGCCGACAGAGAATTCCTGGTTCAGACTTTTCTGTTAGTGCACAAGTGATCTGGGAAAATATTAAGAAGGACAGGGAGCTTGACCTTCCTAAGTACGAGGTAATGCCCTCAAAGTCTACTCTAGGGGTACTACTATTTGCATAACTTTAGTGGTTGGTGTTATGTACGGGGTTATTATGTAGGTTATGGTTGCTAAAATACGCTGTGAGGAAATCTTCAAAGAGAAGCTTAAGGACTTTGTTGCAAATAAGGTAACCTGCATTTGCTTTTGAAGTGGATTTGTGGAGATTCCCATTTAATGGTACCCATTTGTAATGACCAAGCTGGATGCAAAATATTATTAGGAGAGGCGTCAATTAGAAGAGGGTGCAAAAACCAATATTCCAGCAAAGGGCTTCGGGAAGGATTATGATAAAATAATCGACTCTTATTTGAAAGGGTAAGTACCTAGCTAACCTCTCATCAGTGAATTTCATTTCCAGTGTCTTAGCAGCAGAATAGTGATTGGTGTTCATGTTGCGTCAGCTAGCTTTATCAAGACTCTTCAGAGTTTGAAAAAGTTTACTAAATCTAGACCTTGTTTGTCCTCGTTTACATATATGGGATCTGTCACTTCTGTGTTAAAAGTGAAATTTTTGGGTGCAAATTGAATATAGTCCACGTTGTATCCAGCAGCCCATTCGAGCAGAAAGAAAGAGGAGAGAGAGTGCTCGGTCGGTACCCAATTTGCACCCAAAAACTTCTCCTGTGTTACAGGTTTTGCTCAAACAAAACAAGAACACTTGACACTTTGATAAGGGTGCAGGTGTTGGTTGTCTAAACTTAATCAAGTATTCTACAACCACACTCACTTACACATTCATTTACACACTCACACTCACAACGGTGTAGGCTCCACACTATAATCACATGCCTTAAAAGGTCTTAGAACCGTCCTAGGAATAACATACCGATGATAGAGGTAAGTGGATATAAGAGTAGAGAAAGAGGGCCAGTAGAGTTGGATTAGATCAATGCAGGGCCGGCTCAAGGGTGAAGCTAGAGGTGCAGTCGCTTTAGGCGGCAGTGGTGGTGCATGCTATCTTATTAAACCACAAGGCCACTGGTTCAAATACCAGTAATTAGTTATGCTTTAGTGGTTGTAGATGTTACTCAAGACCAAGGTTCAAATATTTTGGACACCATAAATGTTTTGATAAGTTTTGATTTTATTTTCCTTTGGTTTATTTTAATTTTACTTTTAACTTTTGTATCAAATTCACAAATAAAACACTATTGACTAAAAAACCAAAATAATTTACTTTCACTCAACCAGCATTGATAAAAAAAAAAAATTGTAATAATTAATTCTCTCATTGTTAAAAATAAAATTCTTACAATTAAAGCTAATACCATGATTAGTTAGAGAAAACGTTGAGCGTTACTTCGTTAGTTCGTTTTTTTTTGCTCGGCAAAAGAAAATTTTATTAAACTCGAAAAGGGTACATCGAGTAAAAGGGAAGGGAGAACCAGAAAGTTCACCACAACCCTAAACAGGGAAGGAAAATAAAAGGAAAGTTACACCCAAAAAAGACACCTAAATAACGAGTTTTCTAACACCGTCAAGGTTTGATTTGATATCTTCCACCGTATACACCTTTATATCAAACTTGGCTTTGATCCACATGGCTGCTCTTGATTTGATTAACTCTTCCAAATGATTGCAATCCACAATTTTATTGTTGAAAATAGCGTCATTCCTTGCAATCCAAATAGACCATAGGGTTGCATAGAAACAACACTCCCAAAGATGTTTCTCCAAATTTTTGAAATGAGAAGAGAACCACCAGAAAGATAAATCTGCCAAATTTGAAGGAGCCACCCAAACTATGTTCCACCAATCGGCTATTCTTGACCAGATGACCGTCGAAAAGGGACAAGATAGTAGAATATGCACTGGAGTTTCCAATTCCAGCAAACAAAATGGGCAAAACAGAGTTGTTTCATCTACTCCTACCATTATGTTCCTACTACTCAAAATTGATCTAGTTGCAATCTTGCTTTGACATGCCATCCACGAGAAAATCTCCACTTTTGGAGGGCTAAGACTTCTCCACAAAGAACCAAGTCCGGAATTCTGGGTAAAAGTTTCAGCTTCCCAAAGATCATAGACAGACTTAACAGAAAATAAGTTATTAGAATTCCCAGTCCAGAGCATCACATCCAATCTTGACGGCACCAAAGACACATTTTGTAATCTACCAATTAAATCATTCATTTGTTGACGTTCCCAATCATGCAATCTCCTTTGAAAAAACAAACTCCAATCTCCATTACCTACCGAGTTGAGCACATTACATACCAGTTCATCTCTTTGCGACGATTTCAAATACAATCTTGGAAACTCCTCTCGCAGTGTTTGATCCCCCATCCATTTGTGATTCCAAAAAGAAGTGTTATTTCCGGAATACACTTGAATTCTAAACCCATCTTGAATTACATTCCCCATTGCACTCTCTGTATTCCCAATTGAACATATGTCTCTCCAGATTATAGATGCCCTCCCATACGATGGTAATTGAGGAAGCCAATCTTGATATGAGAGACCATACTTCCTGCACACTACTCTAGCCCATAGAAAATCCTTTTCTCTACTAAGTCTCCACCACCATTTTGCTAACAAAGCATGATTCTGCTCAACCATCCTTTTCACTCCTAAACCTCCATATTTTTTACTACTTCGTTAGTTCGTTATGTTTGAATCATATTCATTCTAAGGTTATAAATTTTTTTAAATTTATTTTAGTTGAATTACGAAGCTAAAATACCATGTTTAATCTTTTTACTTCATATTATCACGTATATTGAATTTTTTTTGTTATACGATCCAAGGACCCATATTAAAATTTACTTTAGGCCTCCAAAATATTAGGTCTGGCCCTAGATCGGTGATTCAATTGGGCAGTTGAGAAGTAGGTTTGAGTTTGTGTTTGAGGTCCAATTAGTGTGTATAAATATGTGTGCGTAGTAATGTGTGGGATAAGTGAGAGAAAAGAGCAGAAAGAGAAGAGAGCTCGGGGCCCTACCAAGGGTTTTCCCCACCAGTGTAATGTGTGTAGTGAGTGAGAGGTGGGCCTGTGAGATGAGTGATTATGTAATTTTTTGTTTAAAGATGAATAAAAGTAGTTTGATTTGTGTGAACTATCTCTATACCCACCAACAGTAAGCAAGGATGGAATTAAAGAGGTCTAGTGGCGGCGGCGCAACGACAAGAATTTTAGAAAATGCAATTAGTATATGTAAGAAAAAAAATTATGTCCAACTTATACAGCCTCGCCACCACTAAATTTTTTTCTTATTTTTTGTTGTATACTAGTCCTAAATCCCCTCTTTTTTTTTTCAAGAAAGAAGACCCAAAAAAAAGTATTCCAAAACTAAATTCAATAGGTTAAAGTGAAATAATATTAAAAAATGAGGTGTAATTAAGGAAAAAAAACTTCACACTTCAACCCTTAAACAACTCAACCTAAAATATTAAACAAGTTAACCTAAATTAATTGGAGTACCTGGATTCCTTTTCTATTTACGATTCTCGGTTCCAAATTTCCGACGGCAGCATTGTGTGGATTTCTTGTTTAGTGTAGTGGTGGACTTTCGAAACATTAAAAAACCATTTATCGTCTGGCGTTTTGTGTGAATTTTTCAAACTAAATCATGAGAAAAAGGTTAGTCTTCTTCAATTTTTTAATATTCTATTGAAGTTAAAAGTTTTTGCAGGTTTCTTGATCACATACATTGAGAAGGACATAGCTGTTAGTTTTGACATCGATTCTATCGATGCTTTTAATGACATGGAAGTGTGTCGAACACGATTCAAGATGCCTCACTTTAGTAGATAGATTAAATTAAAGTTGGTTTTTTTTCATACTTCATGTGCAAATGACAAACATCATTTAAGTTTTTGTTATGTTATTTTAATTTTTTTCTAGAGTACGTCGATGACTTTTAATATTGCAATGCATCTTTTTATATTTTTTTTAGTTTACATTTCGCCACTGCTAAGGTAAAATCCTTGTTGCGTCCCTGACTATAAGTCCTGTGGTATGCATGTCCAAATACTTTCCCTCATACGCTAGTCATATAAGTGTATAGATTTTCATGCTTCAATGACAAATGGAGTGAAGTACCATTTTAATAACATCATATATACTAGTGTGTAAAACACCTTTATCCGACAACGTATATTGAAGTACGGGAAAATTAAATCATTATAATAATGTCTGTACTATTTGATATGAACCACTTTTACGCATGCGCACTTGCACCCGCACCTGACACAAAGTAAACATAATGTCCATGTAACATTATGTTTTATCATGTAGCGCTGTGCTCTTGAGTAATATCCTTCTTGATAAGTTTTAACAGACAGTTCCCTCAGGGTTGCAAAATGGACCATAACACGCTTGCATGTGAGCCCACATTAAATGTTTGTTTCTTTTGCAAGTTTTATTTTCACTCAATCTGTGTCTATAAATTTTGCTTACTTTGGAGTAGTTTATTTTTACATGCACATATTTTACACTATCCAATCTAACTCAAATTCGTAATTCTAGGCTTTCTAGCAATACTTTTATCTTCCACCAACTTTGGGATTAGCCTTAAATCATCATGTTTGTGTTTTCTGTTCTGATTCGGATTCTCTGTCATAACATACAAATCTCATGATACGTCTTCGGAATAAAATATCCAGAAGTTTTAGTCTTATAAAACTGGAGAGAAAAATGTCTTCTTTGTGAACTTTATTCTCAGTATTCTTAGAATCAACAGAACCATAGCAATATTCATTTTAAATTTTCCCACTTGAATTGATCTGCTAATACGTGCTTCCATTAAACTGAATGCATTCCTTTTTGCAGGTACGATAAGGGGACTGAATATTATGATGCAGATGTTAGGTCTGAAAAGAGAGAGCACTTGAAAAAGGAAATGATGCTAGTAAGCCTCCTGATGGCTGTTTAAAGTTTTGGATTTTTATACCATTAAATGTGCTATAGGTGATGAAAGTATCCCATTCACAACAATGCACAGCTGACAGATAGTAGGAACTTAGAATCTGTGCTCAATATCCAATCAAAGGGTACATAAACTGAGATCAGTCAATCAACTTATTGAGAAATCTAGCATCGTATCTGATCGAGTCTAGCGTTGCTGGTAATCGGCCAGCTAAGTTTCAATTCACTTAACAAACCATGATGTATAAGCAGTCTTAGGATTAAAAGAGAATAATTTCCCAAGTTGCTGTGTGGAACAAAGTACGAAACACAATCACGTTCTCCATTTTGAGATACTTAAACATGAGACCTATAATTTGCACAGTGACATGAGGAAGAGATATTGCCATTCAAGAAGGCTAATTAGATGCTGTTTATGGTCCTATGGTGCATGTGACATGCCGTACCTTATACCACATCCTTGTGTTTTGTAATTTCATATGAGACTGCCTCCCTTATTAAGCTCACAGTGGGAGAGTACTTTTATCATTTTAGCTTCTCATTTCTGGAGGCTCCTGATTCCACCAGGTCACTGGTTTATAATAATTGAATATGTATCGTTGATGTTATTTGACGTGTCTTCATTTTTATCAATGCATATTCTCCTGATTTTTCAGGTGGTTCAATTGGCCTTCCAACCCATTTTAGCAAATATAGGGTCAACATATCTGATGAAATTCAAGGAAGCGTTTCGTAAAGCTTTAAAAAAAGGGAAAAATGCTGAAAAGGCTGCTCATAATTGCAAAGAGACTTACCTGAAGCTATTTGATGATACATGCGCAGGTACAATAACAAATATCATGATGCCAATAGTGGTTGTGAAACAAAAACCATACTATTTACAGGTTTTAGAGTGTACGTTTATTCTCTGATTTGGTAGCTGTTAAGTAAATACTCACTAGGTGGTGTATCTTATGCTAGCTCCCTTTATTAATGCCACTTATATAAAAAGTTCTACTCAAAAACAAAGAGTAACCATACGACATACTCAATGGGATGGAAATGCACGTGACTTAACACAAATTAGGGCTTCGGCTGCTGTATACAAACTTCTGTTCGTGTTTTGTTTTGTTTTCTTCTTCGGCAAGGTTCATGAGTATAAATATATGTTTTACCACCAGTAACTTCAAGTATAATTACCACACATTTGTCCTGGTACCACTTACTAGTTTGAATATAAAGGTTATATTATATGCCATGGAAACAGTTATTCTGATTGCTGAATGGAAAGATCCAAGAATCTACTGAAGCCCAAAATAGAAATATGGATACACTTTATACGAGTAACCAATAATGTGTGGTGGGTAGGGGTGTGGGGATACCATATAGCAGTGCCCCTAGACCACGAAATAATTTTTTCACGTGGGGTAGAGTGTGACAGCATATGTGTCCTCTTTTCAAAGCACCATACTGTTTTTTTTGCCTTTAAGCACCATAGTGTTTGTGATGTGCAGAACGTGCTTGTCCAATTTTTCAAATAGTTATAAGATGAATTGCTTGTGGCTTATCTTTCCAGCATCTCACATTTTGGATACTTACCTATTTACTTTCCAGATGTCATTGTTGAAGAAGCCAACTGCAACACAAAAGAAGAGCGGAAGAAACTAAAGCGTGAGATACATGACATTGTTCGTCAAGTTGAGCGTAAACTAAATGACAAAAAGGTATTTCCGATGCTTTTATTATCAGCGTTTCAAAAAAAAAAAACCCCGCCATAGAAGACATTTCCTGGCGTTTTTGGAAAAACGTCACCAAAGAGGCAATTTTACTCGTGAACAATCCCGACTTTTTTCGAAAAACGCCGCCATAGATCATTTGTGACGTTTCTTAAACGCCAGAAACCTAAGCCGACTTTGGCATCCTTAGCGCTTGCAAAAACGCCACCGAAACCTTTGCCAGCGTTTGTCTGGTCTTTCCTGGCGTTTTTCAAATGCCGCTATGGGCCAATAGATAATTAGATAAGAATCGATAGATCATTCCAATAGAGATGTAAGTACAGAACCCTAAACCACTCGAACACTCGGTTGATTCATCAGCTCTACAATCAATAATTAGAACTGTAAAAAAAACTCACACGAGTCACACCATACAAACACAACTATATTTACTACCTTAGTATATTCTTTATACTCCCTCGGTCCCAAATTATTGCTCTTGTTTACCATTTGAGATCTCTCAAAAAATTGGCTATATCATTAAATTTATAATTTTTTGTATAAAATTTGGATCTTGTTTAATAGATTTCAATTAATTTTATTAAACAAAGTTTTCAAAATCAGAAAAAGCATTTTGTCCAGTACGAGACTGCTGGCTTTGTAGTTGTATAAAAATTTTCTTTTACTTCTGTAGCAGAAGCACTTGTCCACGTCAGCCAACCTATTCTTTATTGTATGGGTTACGTTATCTCTCTCTGTCCTAATTTATAATTAACCTTGCTAGTGAAACTGTTTACGTAATCATGGGGTTCAGGCGTTCTCAAATTGGTCAAACTTGGTGGAATTCATTTATCTACATAACTTGTTCATTATAGTCGCTAATGCATGTAGTGTAAGCCTTATTGTTCAAAATCCCATGCCCCTATATATAGCCTATTAAGAGCTAGGGACTAAACTGGGTGTAGTATTCTAAATTTTCCTGACACAGAGAAGCTTCTTCTACCTCATTTCCTTTTATTTTCTGAATAATTTTATATCATAAAACATACAAACCAAATCAAACCGAACCTTAAGTCCCAATTAGTGGGGGTGGGCATCATAAAACCTACTACGTACATAGATAACTTGGTTTAATTTTGTTGTGATATTTAAGCTCTTTTTTTTTTTTTATTGACCTTTGATCATTTTCATTCCTTTAATTTTCAGGAGAAAGAAAAAATAATCGTGGCGGGAGCGGGGGGGGCTGTAATGGCTACGGGAGTCATCGTTGCGGCCGCTACACTGAGTATGTATTCCTCTGTGTTAAGCTTTTCTTATCTTTCGGCTGGCACTCCCTACGTACTGTTCTCCAAAGGAATGTTATAGTTTTTATAAACCAAACTCACCGGCCTAGTCGCCTATTTCTATTCATCATCTGTAAGTGGTGAACCTCTCTCTCCTTTCGTTGTCTGCAATTCCTTTCTTTATCTTTGTACTTGATGCAGGTGCCATTTTCTTTCCAGCCACTGCTCTCGTTGCTGCCTCTACTGGTGCCGCTTTTGGTCTTACTGCTTTGGTGTCTTTCGCAGAAAGTGAGTTCTCCTATCTGTTGCTTTCTCTCCTCATTAATGTCTACTTGGTCAATGGATTAATCATCTTTGATAATCTTCTTCTTGTCTTATTAATTAATCCTTTCTCTTCACATCTTAGAGCTACAATTCAACCCACGTCTCTCTTTAAAAGACTCACAAAATTAGTTATTCAAAAAGTCCATGAGAGTATATCTATTTGCTAACACTCCAATTACGATTCCTAATTTGCATCTCAACTTCTCAAAAGCTCAATCATTTATTTCCAAACTAACTTTTCCTCCAAAATCTCTACAATGATGATCTCATTTTGGAGGCAGTGTTGATTTACATATTTAACAGCATATGTATCTTATATTGCCACAGATTTATACCAAAGAAAAAAAAAAATCAGTATATAGACATCGGATCTACATCACGAGTTGTATCTATTTTTCAAAAAGTCCACCTCTAATTTGTTTACGAGTCTTTATATTTGAGAACTCAAGGATTATGTGGTTATTAGTATCTGATCACAGCAACCTTTGGTATGGCTGATGTTCTTGACAAGTTTTTATAAATGAAAGATATTGTCAATTATCTTAGTATACCTGCAAAGGGCCTCAAGCCCTCAACAGTATGGACGTGTCCAATTTTTTTCTCTCTTTAATTTTTATTATACATTTAGGCGCTCTCTCTATGTTTGCAGAACGCTTCAAAAGCTACAAATCCAAGAATTGTGAAATTTCAATTGAGTTTGAGGCAAGTAATGGCATCGATTAATGAGCATCGTTTTGACCACTAGTGGAGCCACCCTTAGCCCAGTGGGGCAATCAAAATTTGAGCTTTGTCATTGAATCATTGGTATTGTTTGTCGAGAATAAATTCTTTACACCGCCGGTGTAAACATTTGTTTCTTCCAAACATTGCGACACGTGTCAAAACATTATGTCCTGACTTTGGATTTCTATTACTTGAGCTTTTGTTTTAATTAATTACGTGAAAGTCCTGGAAGTTTTCATGGGTTTTGTCTTTCTCTATCAAGAAATCCATTATCACTATTTTAATTTTTATTTAATAAAAAAAAATGCATATAGAGACTTTCACTATTCATTCCTACTCCAAATGCAAATCTCTATTTTGATCTCTAAAATCTCCCTCCACAGTTATACCTACAACTCCCTCCCACTTTTTGTGACAATATTTAAATATAGTCACTAATAGACTCGTTGTGAAGATATGATGAGACTGCATGAGCTTGTAAATATAGCTATCCAGCCGATGGTAATGAGGCTAGCAAGTGACTCAGAAACTTAGTCACATAATTTGTGTACATGCGCAAAAAAGTGTCTTTCGAAAACATTCCAAACTATTAAAATTCGAGAGAGAGGATTGAAAGAATGAGTGTAGGCTGAGGATTGAGAGCGGAAACAAAGAGTACTACTGACAATTTATGCGACTAAGCTCACAACTATGACCAAGAAAGATGAAGGCAAGGCTCATGACCGATCCACTCACCCTTGTTTCAATCTCCCAAACCTTGAACTTGATTTGCATCAACGACAGTCCGGACAAATATCGTTCATCTGGGGTAGTCGATAATTCAGGGATATCAAGAGGAATGAGGCTGAATGAATCAAGGGAGTCATACAAATTACATAACACTGACAATAAGTTCGAGTACAGATGCCTGTTTCACTGACCACGATTGAATCGAAAAGTAACAAAGAAACATTAAGTGAACAAAAAAACACAAACTTCTATCAGAAAGTGTTGTTTCCGTGAGACCACAAGAGGTTGGTGAAACTTTGAGTTGCATCAAGAGAGGCTGCATTTCAAAGCCTATGTAATCAACCAGCAAGGTGGAGGGGATTCCATGTTGACCGAAGCCAAGCATATCAGTCTTATCAGAAGTATTTTGGACTTGAATCAAAGAACTCTTTCATTTCGTTGAAGAATGCCGTGGATCTCTTCGGCAGATTTGTCTCAAATTGCAAAGAAACAGCCATACCCTTTGGCAGGATTCACGACAAGCATGAATCATGAATATGTACAGGCTTAGAGTTTTTCTTGAAAAAGTCTATAACAGGAAGCTTGTGCTGCATTAAGGAGCTCATAATGTTAATGTTCCTTTCACCTAAGCGAGCCTGAAAACTCCTGTGCAGCAATTTCATGTAGACAGTATCAGACATATACAATTGTTTCAGCTTCAACCCGTGCACATACGATTGTTTCAGCTTAAACCCGTGCACTAGTGGCTATTGGTGCTACGTTATCTCTCAGTTTGGAGACTTACAACATGAAGCCTGCTAGTGATTTAGCTCTGCTACTCATGACATGCCCGTTTAAGAGGTCCCTGGCGCAATGATGATCGATCAGGCAGAGAAGTGGCAGGAGGTATGATTGATCAAATCATTTGCAAATTGGTAAGGTTTGTTGGAGTGGTATTGCCAATTTCCAATGGATAAGAGTTTCTGATTCAGGTTGATCTGAGATTACAGCATACACCACGAGTACAGATTTGCTATATCTTCATATGGAGAACTAGTTATTTAAGTTTCTTAACACCGTGATTGGTAGAACTAGCTAATGAACTAGATATCCTTATATAGAAGTAGTTGACGAAGACTTGGTATATCTTGCTTATTGAAGTTTTGTATCTGAAAGTATCCATGCTTCATATTGCATAGATAGGTTACTAGCACTAGAACCTGAGTTCGGAACTCAAGACAACGGTTTGGAACTCGAGAAACCCCATCGTTGGAAGTTTGATACTAACAACTTACAACCCAAATGGAAACAATGCGTTACGGATTCAATGCCTGAAATTGATTTTAGCATGTCATTTCTAGAAAGAGAGAGAGTACTTGTTGTTCCGCAGATGTTCCGTAATGCCTGTTGTGCTTTATGGGAGTCACACACAATTTATGAGAGGAAAAAACTCCGACTTTGTATTAATTGACTCAAATACAAATCATGAAAACCCTCTCTCAGACAACTCTAGTTCTCTCTGATCTCTCTCTCAGTTCCACACCTTTCTACTCCTACACATACATGTATATATACAAGAAAGGTGAAACAAAAGTCCAAAGCCATTTAAGGCTCAGTCAAGCGAGAATCAAAATCGCCGGGATCCGGCGCCTAAAATCTCAGCTGTTGGTGGCTAAGATCTTTGACTTTGGGGCCTGGGTCACTTTCAATTGGGACCCCTCTCATCAATGGGTAAAATTCAACAATCACCCCCTTTTACCCAATGAGAGAATCTTCCACCCCTCGACCAGATAACTGCGTCCCATGAACCAAAGTTTGTCATTCTAAACCCACACCTTCCACCAAAGGTGTCCGCACCCCTTCACCGGAGTGCCCGTGCCCCCATAACGGGGTGCCGTGCAAAGTCATCGCCTTGCAACCTGTGACTCTACCTCCCCCAATCCTGCAGGAATTTTTTCGGAGGTATATCTGTCACTGATTAAATTCGGAGCAAATGAGATCCTCCTAGTCGTCGTGGTCGCTGGCGCTGTACAGCTTTTCAAACACGACTTCAACCCATTGCTCTGAGCTTCCCTGTGAACTTCTCGGAGCCCCTGCACACCTTTGGATCCGACTATCTGTGCTGGAGAATCGACCTAGGCCCTACGACTCCTCCTGCGCCTGTTCCTGTTCCGTGTGCGTCTGTGCGTTCGTCTCGCTCCCTGTCCACTATTCTTGAATCTTGTACCGCTGAACTCATGTTTGACAGTAGCTCCTTCTGTCACAACATCTCCCTCCAGCTTGTATAGGTCACCAACTCTCTTTGCTTGCAACACTTCCCGGTTTTCCTTGAAAACCTTTAGAACACCCCCTTCAACCGAAAACGTGCAACCCCTCGCATCAATCTTTCCAAGAGGAACAAGATTCTTTCTCAGTCCTGGAACATGCCGAACCTCTGTGAGCTTCATCCTCCTTCCGTCTGACATACGAAATCGGACTCTCCCTTTGCCAACAATTTTGCTAGTTGTTCCGTTGGCCATCTTGACACCCCCTCCATCGCATGCCTCGTACTCCACAAAGCTCTTCCTGTCCGTGCACATGTGTACTGAGCATCCTGAGTCTAACACCCAGTCTAGTTCCCCTACATCTGATGTATTGGTTGCTGCTATGAGTGCATCTTCCAGATCATCCTCGTATCTGAAAGGTACTGAAATAGTTGAAGCCTCTGCTGGTTGGTTCGTATCCTTTCCTTTCTCTGCTTTATACTTCGGGTAATTTCGTCTGATATGCCCCTCCTGGCCGCAATGATAGCAGGTAAATCTACGACCTCTCGAACTAGATCTTCCTCGGTTGGAACTCCCATGGCCTCTTTCCTGAGATCTGCCTCTCCCGTCAACTACTAAGGCTTGCGTGCCGTCGTAGTTAGAAGTACCCATTTCCTTCCTTCTAGCCTCCTCGTTAAACAAGGCATCCGAGACCACATTCATGGTCAACTTCCCGTCTGGCGCGGAATTACTGAGAGAAACCACCAAGGTATCCCAGTCATCTGGCAAGGAACCGAGTAGAAATAGGCCCTGCATTTCATCGTCGAATTTTAGATCGATGCTCGCCAATTGATTCACCAAGCTTTGAAACTCACTGGTATGTCCGGCAATGGAGTTACCACTTCGGAGTTTCAGATTCACCAGTCTCCTCATCAATAATGCCTTGTTTCGCGATGTCTTTGACTGGTACACTGCCTCCATCTTCATCCAAAGATCGTAGGCATCGGTCTCCCGGGCTATGTGGTGAAATACCTCATGTCCAACACACTGTCTGATCAACCCAATCATTTTCCAATTGAGTTTCTTCCAATCATCTGCCTTCGTTTCTGCTGGTTTGACCCCTTTTAGCTCCAAAGGGTCAAACAAATCTTTGCAGTACAGCATATCCTCCATCCTCGGCTTCCAAATCGCGTAATTGGTTGCCGTTAACAAAATCATGGAGCTGGTACCAACCTCCGCCATCTTAGTGAGCTCACCTCCAAGCATGAAATCATAGAAACAATGGGCCTTCGGGCTCATGGTTGACTCACGACCACCAAATATAACCTCGTCGGGCTATACAACATGCACACCAGCAATGTCGGGATCGAATCTTTAAAAAAACGGAGCACACTGTTGATTTTGGAACGTCGAAATAGTTGAAAATCGACTACTCACATGCGAAAATTGGAGTTCAGACCGCTCGAAAATCGCGAAACACAAAACTGGAATATTGCACTTGAATATTCATTGTTGACTAGGCAAACTATGCTTTGACTGCGAAGGAACTTCTTTGACTGGGACTGTTCCCACTTCGGACAGAAGCTCTTATGCGTGTTCGACACGCTCGCGTCAGCCCACTCACCACCTTCCTCCAGCAATCACGTGCAACACACCGTGAGACTGGATCTCACTTTCCGACAAGCGCAGGCGTCAAACAGCGCGTGAACTCTTTTCCCGTGGCCGTTCAAAGTCGGATAAGCACCGTTGTGATCGTATTCTCCGTGCGAACACACCACCGTGATCAAAAACAAGTTTTGACCACTTTCAAAATCTGACCGAACTGAACAGAGGACCAAAAACCATTTTTTCCGGCGACTCAACCCTCACAACTACGCTCTGATACCAATTGTTGTGCTTTATGGGAGTCACACACAATTTATGAGAGGAAAAAACTCCGACTTTGTATTAATTGACTCAAATACAAATCATGAAAACCCTCTCTCAGACAACTCTAGTTCTCTCTGATCTCTCTCTCAGTTCCACACCTTTCTACTCCTACACATACATGTATATATACAAGAAAGGTGAAACAAAAGTCCAAAGCCATTTAAGGCTCAGTCAAGCGAGAATCAAAATCGCCGGGATCCGGCGCCTAAAATCTCAGCTGTTGGTGGCTAAGATCTTTGACTTTGGGGCCTGGGTCACTTTCAATTGGGACCCCTCTCATCAATGGGTAAAATCCAACAATGCCGATAATCTAGCACTTGTTACATCTATATCTTCAAAATCTGCTATTGAGAGTTCAAAATCTGAAAGTTGAGTCGTTAAGGTAGTGAGGGAAATGATGAAGAATGCCAGAATTAACAGAATGAAAATTGTTCGTCCTGATCTCATTATTGTCATGATTCATACCAGTCTGGCAGTCTCCATTGCGGAGTGCAAAGTGCGAAGGGAACCAAGCTGCATAATCCAAGATCATAAGATCAAAGCAATCTCCAAATACATAAACTCTTGCATGGCGGATCTGGTAAAACTATAACCAGTCATTTTCTTTGTTTCATCTTTACCATGTCAGTGAATCACATAACGTTTTAGATTACTTTCTCTTTGGGATTCTACTGAGCCCTTGAGGTAATAACTTCGGCACTATAACACTGCAGACAACCAGATAGACAACTATAGCAAAGTTGATAACTAATTGTGGTTTCTTTCTATTCCAGAGAAGCCGATTCCTTGTTCAACAGTCTTTTAAACTACTTTTAGAGTTTCATGTGCATATAATAGCTCTCGTACAATTTAAGAAGCACACGATTAGACCCATGTTACCAGAAGAAGGTAATACCTAACGATTTAATTATTGGAATGCATGTTTCGAAACATGGTACCATACCGTTTTGTTCCGAGACAATGAACTTAACGATTCAAAGCGATCCCAATGATTTTCCCATTCATTCCAATAAAATCTAGACAGATCGTACCTTTGAAAGACAATGTAAAAGAATTCGTCAAAATACTCCGACAAAGGTGTCTTACTTACATGAGTAATTTGAAAAATAAGATGTTTACCAGTTGTTCATCGTGTGCACGAAACACATTTTAGCTTAATAAAATATAGGAGTCTACCCCTATCGTACATTTAATGCATATGGCGCGCCACGTCCTCGTTCCTCATACTCATACGGGAACAATCCGCGTTTCATTTAGCCCTAGATCAGACATAATCAAGCAGAAAGAATGAGATAGCTACTTAAAATTAACTCCAAAAACGAAAGATAGCTACTTCCATTGATTTGCATCAATTTCAACTCTTTGTACAAAATAATTATACACCAACTACCATTCTATGCAACTTTATGAGATAGCATATGCTAAAATCAATAACAACAGTACACAAATTATGCTGAATAATCAGAGAGAACCAATGACAATACCTACACTCCCTAAGATTCCAAGGGCTGAAACTGACCAGCTTCATGAAGAGAAGATTTGAAGTTACATTCAGAAAACCCAACACAACTAGTCCATTCCATTTGCCTCATTTTCAGGAGCAGAAACAGCACAATCCCACACCCAAATCCCAAAGCAGCACTAGAACCAGTGAGTGAAACAGCAGCACAGACAAGCATCACAAACGACTCCTCCTTAGTGTTCATATCCCTTGAGGCCATAGCCAACTCAATCCCAGCAAACAGCAACAGCACCCCAAGAATCCCTATCGGGAACTGACCCAATATCCTCCCAAACGAGTTCCCCAAAACCAACCCAAGCACCAACTTCCCAACCCCCAGAAACACCACCGACAAGCCGCTCCGGCCGCCGAACCGGTACTGCCCCGCCAACCCACCGGCGCCGTGGCACACCGGCATTGCGCCGAACCAGCACCCGACCAAATTCATCACCCCCACACTCATCGAAACCGCCGTCACCGATACTTCCTTTTCAGGAAACAGATCACCGGACAACTTACAAACAGCAATCACAGAGTTCAGTATAGACAACGGTATTTGAGGTATAGCCGCTTTAACAAACCCAACCTTCCAATCCTCCCACGTGAACTTCACAAATTGAATTTTCGAGGGACCCAATTTGAGATCCTTAAAGATCGATGGATCCCGAATAAAACAAACAATAATTCCTATTAGGAACACGATCAGCGCGGCAGGAATCGCCGATAAAACCCTCAATCTTTTTCGAACGCGACGTTGGGATTGAGATTGAGATTGTTCAATGTCCTCAGTGTCTCCAGATGCGTGTAAGCTGGCCTGTGCGTCGCCTGACCCGGTACAAAAGATAAGGAAGAGTAAAGACAGAGAGGCGATCACGAGCCCGTCGAGTCCGAGCCAGGACCGAGTGGACCCGGATTTCCCTTTAGCGAAATCCTGGTTGAATTGGATGTACTTGACGGCGGTGAAGGCGAAGGAGAGGCCTTGAGAGAGCTGGACGCCGCGGACGACGGGGAGGGGGATGAACCTGTAGAGGAAGGACATGAGGCCGGTGGCGCCGAGGAGGAAGAGGACGGCGGCGGTGGAGATGCCGGCGGCGGAGATTTGGGGGACGGTGAGGGGTGGGGAGGAGGAGAGGGCGGCGGCTGCGATGGACTTCATGGGCTGGACGGGCATGGGGATATCGAAGAGGAGGCCGGTGGTGATGTTGTAGAGGGAGGTGAAGAGGAGGGTGGTGGAGAGGTCGAGGTGGGAGACGAGGGTGAGGGAGAGGACGATGGGGATGAAGGTGCCGAGGTCGCCGACGGAGCCGGCGAGTTCGGAGGAGAGGGGGGTTTTGAGGCCGAGGAGGCGGTGGTGCCACCGGGTGGTGGGGTGGTGGAGGAGAGGGGTCGTGGGATTGGTTGGCTGTTGTTCCTCTTCCATGGTTGGCTGATTGGACACTCCACCCAAGACAACCAATGAGTGAGTGAGTGGAGTGATTTTTGATTTTCTCTGGTGGAGTATTTTCTACGTAGAACCCACGCAAGTATGTGATGGAAAAGACCATCAAAGCAAACGTTACGGTACTTTAAGGAGCAAGTAATAATTTCCCCGATTTGTTATGGTCTTGGTCCGATTGTCTCCAATACAATTTGGAATGCCTCCCAGGTCTTTTTTTTAGGAGAAATTTTTTGGTGTTGAGTGGGTATATCTCACATGGTGTCCGCTCAGCATATTCGAGTTGTCATTTGTACTTTTGGACGGCCCTCTCTCTCCTCTCACCCCATCGCTCTCTCTTATTTTTCTCTCTTCAAATTTGAGTTGTCAAAAACTGCAATGGACGGTCTGGATGTGCTGAGCGAGCACCACGTGATACCCGCTCGGTTCTAAAAAATTCTTCCCTTTTTAGACGAAAAAAATAGTATTACAAGTAATTATTTACGTATTTGATAAGATACGTCGATCCAATTGATTTTTGGCATAGGAGCTCTTCTCATCAGGTTTTGGAAATTTTTTTTGAACTCTAAACACACTCATTATCCCTATTTTCAATCATTACTCTTCACTCATTACCCCTGTCTCCAATTATTTTTCTCTTTATTTCTCTTCACTCATTGCCCTTGCTTCCAATCATTACTCTCATAAAAAATTTCTTAAAAAACTTCTTCAAGAACTCGTCCAAACATAGCAGCATGCAATTCCGATCACTTTTCGGGTTCGAAACAAACCATGGAAAGCTCATATTAAAGGGGATTGGTCTGGTACTCGGACCCGTGAACCAGGCTTCAGTCCCTATCTTTTAAGTTTGGTTGAGCTTTGAGTTGTAAGTCGTTGTAGGTGATCGAAATATGGCGTGTGTCTCACGAAGAAGATAGGTTCCTTAAGTTATCTCAATTGAATGGGGTAATCCAACAGTTCATGTTTTTAAAACATTAAACGCATAGCAAAGCATGCGCAAGTTTTAAACTTCCACCGTTCATTTTGTCTTTCAAACTATAAGACGTTTATATAGTTTTCATTGTCCGATCAAATTATTCGTTTCAAAAAATAATCCGATTGGACGTTCATAACGAAATTATCTTTATTTACCAGTTCAACAGTATCAACGATTTTAATCTCCATTTGAGACGAAATAAACTCACATCCTAAAACTGGAGTCGAGTTCCAAACAATTGGACAATTGTGTTTGGATTTTTTCTGTGAAGTGACTGAAGTAATTTTGTACGTCCTAGTCCAACTAACATTCAACGAAACCTGCACGTCTCTAATCTCTCTTGGACTGACTATTGGGTTGTCGTTTTGTTTGGATGAGACCTCTTGCAATGAGAAACTTACACCAATTAAGCTACAACTAATCAAATTTACATCAACACATATATATAATTCTCCCATCTATGTGTTTATGCCTATCAAAGAAATTGAGTTATCAAAGTGCCTAACTCAAAGTGCCTTTCTATAGTGCTGCCTGAATTAAGGAAATTGATAATGCTAAAAACAGTTTGGTTTTTTTGAGGGAAAAAGTTATAAAACACAATTTTTTATTAATTCCGTGAGAGTCTTGTCCTACCGCTCTTATTTTTAAAGAGAATGAGAACTTGTTAAAGTTACGCTTCAGAATTTCAAAAAGTTCTAAAATAGCCCGTGGTGAAAGTCAAGATTCTTCTCATCAAAGCCATAAATTGTGAAATTCTTTCTAGAACCAGTTTGGCCGTATGCAAATATGTGTATCCATTCACAGTAGATTGCACCAAATACTGCATGTAAAATTCAGAAAGAAAATGAGAAAATCATACGATAAGGAAAAACAAATGAGTTAACCATATAAACTACAAAAATAGTAGGATTTACAAGATGATTTTAGCTTGCCTTTGTGTCGTCAAATACACATCATCTTGGTTGGCATAGCCATCAAAAACATGATCGTATAAATGTCACTTTATCTCATCTCTCCACTGATGTTCAACTATGAACTCATCCACATCTGCAAAGACGTTCTTTCCTTTCTTAGCAAGTTCACATCCACATCTGCAAGGACATTTCTTCCTTTCTCAGCAAGCTCTTTTTCACTTGAAGGCCTTAATAATCTTGCCTTTCATAAGTATACCAAAAAGTTCAAACATTTTTGGTCTTCCGGAACAAGGTCCACATGGTGTGCCCAACCAATAGCCAATAGTGAGTAGTCTTATGCACACCTTGTGCGCTTTCATCCTGACAAGATAAATGCATGGTCGAACAATTTTGGTGGGGCATGTTTCCGAACTACTTAAACTTCTCAATCTAAATAGTAATAATCTGTAGAGACCATCAAGTCGAAGCACACATTTTATGCAATAGAATTAGATCAGGAAATGAGAATATGGTACGAAACAGAGCTTCTTCACAACCGATATGCAGAATCACAGCAAGAAGGGAGAAACATAAACAAAGAGCAGAACAGCCTCCTAACATTGGTTTTCTAGGTGTTTTTGTTTCCTCACACATTCTCTTCCAAGTTTTAATAGCACAGATTGACAATCCAAGAAAACATATAAAGAACTACTCCTTAGATGACTTGTTGATGAGTGACTTGTGGATATGCGAGATAACGCCACCACCGGCAATGGTGCCCTTGATTAGGGTGTCAAGTTATTCATCTCCACGAATCGCAAGTTGCAAGTGCCTCGGGGTTATATGTTTTACCTTCAGATCCTTGCTCGCATTTCCTGCTAATTCCAGCACCTCTGCAGTCAAATACTCCAATATAGCTGCTGTATATACAACAGCTGTTGCTCCCACCCTTCCATAGGCAGACGCCCTTTCCTTCAACAGACGGTGAACCCGCCCCACCGGGAAATGCAATTCAGACGTAATTAAATAGTTTCAAACAAAAGATGGTATGAAATGGCGGTCACTGGAAACAAGAGATAGATGAGGGTATGAAATCTTTCTTTTGTTTGACCCAAAAAAAAAAAAAAAGACGACGTAGAAGACAAAGTCAATATTAATTCGATGGGGAACCACATATACCACAAAAAGACACCGGGTACCAAGAAAAATAAAATGCATTACTCGATCCAAGCATAAATTGCATTACTCGATCTAAGCATGCACCTGGAAGCACATGACCGCACACAGATTCATTAAACATATACATCACAGACCATACCAGTTCGCTATGCTCGGTCAGCAATGGGGATATTTACTTCAAAAGTTACACACAGATTCATTAAACATATACATCACAGACCATACCAGTTCGCTATGCTCGGTCAGCAATGGGGATATTTACTTCAAAAGTTACAGGGATTGGCCTTTTGGAAGTGTCAATGCAACAGTTTGTAGAAAATAGCATGCCACCAGAAACAAGAGCCCCACTTCCGCGTATAACCTATTTGAAATTGAGAAGTTATGTTGAATGAGGAATATTGTCCATCCATTTTAATCAAATATCGCCTTCACGTCTGAACCTCAAATATTGCCTTCACGTCTGAACCTCAAATATCAATAGAATGTAAATTTACCTTTTCTTCTGCATCTCCATGGCATAAACCGTGTTTTTACAATCTTAGCTTTCCTAGATTTATGAATTAAACATTTCCGTTAGTCGCATCTCTCACTTTCTCTAACACCAGACATCCCACAATACTTATTAAACCCCAACTCACCCACCAGACATCCCACAACACTTATTAAACCCCAACTCACCCACCCCTCAAAGTCATTACTGTTTTTTGCATAAATAAGAGTAGGCATTTGCTGTTTTTTGCATAAATAAGAGTAGGCATTTGTGAGAGAGAGGCATTTGAAGGCAAGGAAGGGAGGGGAAAAAACAAGAGAGAATTTAAAAGGCACTGAAATAGTTGAAATGGAGAACATTCTCACATAGATTTATGTTTGGTGTCAAGCCATTGGTGTAAGTTATGAACGTCCTCTCACGAGACTTTGTCTAGTGGTAGTGTTTTCAAAGACTTTGTCTAGTGGTAGTGTTTTCAAATCGGGATACGTATGGTGTATGAGTGGGAAATGAAAGTATTTGTAGTACACTTGAACTCAAACTTTTTTTTGGCTTGGTATAAAATAGCTAGAACACATCTTTATTTATACTACTCCATGGAAGACTCTAGTACAAAAGATATTTCTAGAATTACATGTGACTAATTCTCACAAAAGAACTCTAGATATTTCACAAGGATATCCTAGAGCTATTAGAATTTCTAAAAACTAGATATTTATATCTTTTTCAATAATATCTTTCATCTTTGGGTTTTGTCAATTGGAGCCAAAATACTAAATTTAGTTTATGTTTCAACAATGCTAATAATAATTAATATACAGTTAAAAAGTAGATATACCTAATAACACCAACAAACTATGCTTCCATTTAACAAAAAGTTTTTTAAGATGCAAAATTTCAACTCTCTCAACTGGGGCCTATTACATTAAGAACTCGTTCAGTTGCATGAAAAGTATGAGAAAGAATGGAAAAATCAACTTTCTTAAGTTTTTCGTGTGTTCAAATACTAGGAAAGTTGTAAGATTCACAAGTCCAACTTTTCCGTTGGGAAATACTTTCCTGCAAAATATGTCTTGCCAAAATGAAGTAATTCTTATTTTTCTGCAAGATTTCTGTCAAGAGAACACACAGGAAAATAAATTTCATTTTCCTTTACTTCACCTCACGTCACTTTTCTTGGGAACCAGTTTCCCACACAACATTCCCGACGACTGAACGAAGCTTAAGGCTTTATGTTGCCTTTGTCAGGGAAAGAAAAGTTTGGCAACACAATTGAAGTATAGTTCTTTCTTTTATACAAGCCCTACATTGAGATTGAATATCTATCAAATGGTTTGAAATATGTCATATGGTTAGAAAGATGTCATAAGTAGATCAAACGATTTAAATTAATGCATTTAAGGTTTCGCTTCTTGAAATAAGGTTCGACTTTTTCCCAATAAGTAATCGTAGGATATGTACCGAATTAGAATACTTGTATAAATCATAGGATACGTGGTCGTATCGTATGATTTCTATTCAAATAAGATACAAGATGGATATATATCATTTTTTAAAGGAAACGATACAAATCGTAAGATACGTATTATGTATCATAAGTTTTTAACAATTATGTCTAGTGGTACCAGTGAATGCCAACCAAAACATATGTGATGCATTAGAGCACCATAGATGGGTGAATGTTGTGCGGACGTTGAACAGGGTATTCGGTACGTAGGGCTTTCATTTTCCAATTTATAATTGGGAATCTCATACTCCCTCCGTCCCACTTTGTTTCGCATGTTTTCTTTTTTGGATGTCCCAAAAAATTGTCTATATCTCACAATTTATAATATTTTATATATTCAATATGGATCTTGTTTGATAGATCTCAATTTATTTTATTAAACAAAGTTTTCAAAATCATAAAAAACATTATAGATTATGAGATATAGACAATCTTTTGGGATGTTCCAAAAAAGAAACAGGCGGAACAAAGTGGGACGGATTACGTGTAACTCGATTAATTTTAAAATCTTTAAACCTCAAGTACGTGAAAAAGTTTTGTGGAGAAAAGTGGAAAAAAATAGTATACACCGCCCATTAGCATAAAATGTTATCAGAACCGCAACTAGATTAGAGCCCGTTCCAGAACACCTTTTTAAAAAATAAGTACTTATTTCACATTTTCAAACTAAAAAATAATGTAAATGAAAAATAAATTTTCAATTTTTTTTACACCGTATTAAAGATCTCATTGAGATCTTTCAAACAAGATTCATATTGCATATTTTTATATTTCAATAAGCCCATTATTTTTAAACTTGAAATTGCCTTCTTAAAAAATAAGTACTTATTTCGCGTTCCGGAACGGGGCCTAATTTTGGGGAAAACATTTGATTTTTCTTACTGATTTGCGCACGAAATATAGTTGTTTTAGAGCATTGCTTATTTTTGCAACGCGAAGTCAAACAGCAATCCGTTGGTGCAGATGTTAAAGCTAAAAAGGTACTTTATTATAGCTTTCTACCTGTGATTATTTCATTTTCAAATTCAGAATGATGATATAAATCATTGGTGCTCGTAGTTATGATCTGTTTGACTAGGTCTAACGTGCTCCACCCCTCCCTTTACGAAACTATCCTCACTTCCTTCTAAATTCACTTGTATGAGAATTTTATTTTGCAAATCGGGTACCACGTCAACACATCCTGCCGTCCAAACAATGCAACCGATGGCTCGGATTAAAACACTCTTTTCATTTTCTTTTTCTTTTTTTTAAATTTGTTCGATACCATTCAATCCGAGCCGTCGATTATATGTTTGGACGATTCAAATGTTGTGCACAACTACCACATCAACAGTACCCTATTTGCACCCAAAAATTTCTCCACTTGTATATACAGTCACGTTTCGACTAAAAATTTTGAAGTACAAATTATTGCATTTTGTCATGTTGCTCGCACTAATTCACAACTTCTTCCTCATCATTTTTCTCTTTGGCCCATCCATACCATCTACAATTTATGGGTTAGGCGAAACAACTTGACATTTTTGGACAACTTTTTGACATTTTTGGACAACTTGTTCTTAACTTAGAGGAAACGTCCCCTTAAACTAATGAAGGGCAAACTTGTCTTTTACCAAACAAAATAAACCTGAAATGGTACTTACGCCGTTGAGAAATTTTAAGGTTGTAGGACCAGCTTATCTAGCCGTTACGCACCACACCGTTTGCAAGCCTGGCACATTAATTTTTAGTTTAAAATTAAGTCGACCGTTGGTCTCTTCCTCAACAAATTACTTCTCTCAGCTCTTAGTTTTCCCCATACTCTCACCCTCACTCTCACTCTCTCTCTGTCTGAAGAAGAAGAAGAAGAAATTAACACGACAATGGCGGCTGATCTTCTGTTTACAGAAGAAGAGATGGCAATTGACGAAGGACTCGGGTACCCAAAAGCCTATGGGAAGCTCTGTAGAGATCGGGGTTTCGGTCCGTACATCCATGGCCCTCCTTTCACTTTCACTCCCTATGCTCTCCAACAGAACGAGGTAATAACAAGAAGAAGAAGACCCTTGTTTGATTTACTACTACCCAGCTATTTGCCTAGTAAGAAAGTACAAGAAAGTTACGAATTGTGTTGCAAAGCTACCATTTTGATTGGATCCGCTCTTGGAAAACTATGATCAATCCTTTTTACGACTATGTTTTAATGAAAATTGTAAGTTCAGTGTGAAAAAGTTTGTCAATTTTGAGGTTTTTTTGAATTATTAGTTCAAACCTTAACTTGGAGGTAAATTGGGGTTTGCTCAAATTCGAGTTTTGAAACGTCAATTTGGAATTCATTCTGGGTTTTCCTTGAGTTGGGAGGTATATAACTCTAATTGCAAGATAGGTGAGTTGGAAGAGATCCTGAAAACATGTGTCCAGATACGCCCAATGCACTTGTGCGTCCTACATGATTCACATGGACCCACATACATAGAATGACTCCGAACCCTTGTGTATCCGAACTTCTGGAGCATTTTCTGCGTTGGAAAGTGATGAATTATTAGTCTTAATTAATGCATTTCATGTTGATCCTGGTAAGGAGCCCAGTTTCCTTCCAAATCAGAAAATTTGTTGTTTACATGTTTATAGTTGTGTAATTATGTGATTATAGGCTACGAGAGTGGGAGAACTCGAGGAGATGTTCCCGATTATTGACCCGAAAGCAAAACCCACTGCCAAGCCCAAGATTTTTGTCAGTCTTCTGTGGAAGCAACTTAACCACCTTGGGTAAACCCACTGAACTATACTCTTGAGCTCTCTCAAAGTTATAAAAATTTGGGTTTCTAACTCTTGTTTCCTGTTTGAAATGTGTTAGGAATGCTGGATTCGACCCTGCAACTTTTCGGGTTGACCCGTATGGCAATGTCCTCTATTACCATGCTGATTCAGCTTCGCCTCTTGCTTGGGACATTGATCATTGGTTTCCTTGCTCAAGTAATCATCTATTGCTTCACATATGTAGTAGATCTTTTATCAATTGTAGCTGTTTAACTACTTGTGAAAACATTGTTATGAATATCATGATACTACTATTGTACACTAAGTCATGTTCTCGCAGATTCAAGTTATATTATGGGCACTTTTGGTATTTTTGTACTTACTTCTAGAGCCATATCAATTCGAGCTATCTACTTGTGAAAGCTGTGTTATGAATTATAGTACATGGTGATACTACTTCACACTAAGCCGCAACTTATGTTAAAGGCATTTTTGGTATTTTTCACAAACTTGTAGCCTTAGTTATATTATGTTGATAAGAAGGCAATTCCAATGTAATTTTGTTGTTCATTTCATCATAATGAAACAACTACATTGATGTCAATGTTATTGTATAAACAAAATTAACGTTTTTAAGTCCTCGTTATTCATACCGACAATCTTTTTTGGACGTCATTTAGTTTCTGCATTCGTGTCACAAGATCCTGTGTTAGAATTCCACAAATTCCTAACAAACATATGGGTTTCGGTTTTATGCAGGAGGAGGATTAACAGTTCCAAGCAATCTAAGGATACTACAGTGGCAAGTATGCAAGAAGAAGCTTAACAAGCTTGAATTTCTCATTCCCTGGTGGGATCTTCAATTGGGTATCTCCATAAACCAGTTCTTGTCAATCTTTGCTTCTTCAAACTCTGATTTCAGGTGGGACCTCTTTATTTTCCGGTTTCTGCTTTCCTAGGATTTTTTGTTCCAATAGACCAAACTGGTCATAAATGGTTTCCACAATTTTGGCAGGCATAGGGCATTTTCTATGTTGTTTTCCGAGGGAGAAAGCGAAGAACTAAATGCTTCACTGACAGTGGACTCACATATGTTCCCACAACATTATATTGAGTCAAAAGAAAAAATAGGACTTGCCCCAGCTGCTATTGTTTTATCTAGGAGAGAATCTTATGAGGCTTCATCAGTTCTGAAATCCCTTGATGTCAATAGAAGACCAAGGTCAAATTCCCCCATAGTTGGTAAGAAAAAAGGGAGATCAAATACTTGGACTTCAATATTCAATTTGGAGGTAACTAGCTAGAAGACTAATTTAAATTTCATTTGCTTGTGGCAGCTGTGAGGAAATCGAAAACAAGTTCGTTGAAAGAGAATGAGAACCCGGACATGGTTTCCAACCCATATCAGGCCATTGTCATGGCCAGAGATTCTTTGAGGCAGAGAGAAGAAAGTGGAAAGATGCATGGAGAAATTCAGAAATTGGATGATGAAGTGAATGAACTGAAGCAAAAGACTGAAGAGGAGAAAGTTTCCATACAAGAGCTAGAGTTGGTGCTCATAAAACGAAGACGTAGGGCTGAAAAGTGTCGTCGGCTGGCTGAGGCACAGTCTTCGTATAGGGCAATGCTGGAGAAGATGATTCGCGATGCCATGCACCAGTAAGGATACAAACACCTATTCATAATTTGTAATTCTTCATCATAATCACTACATGATATCGTACTGACTCCGTAATACCATTGGGCAATAATAACAGTTACTTTACCCTTGTGATTCAGGTCATACTATGTTATTTTCTCCCCTTGTATTGGTCTTATTTACTTTTGTTTGTTTTATGAGCCTGTCTATACATAGATTATGTTCATCAATTTAGATGACAATGTAATAGCTCTATCTATTTGCCTCTACCATTATATCGGATTCTATTCATCTTAAGAGTGACAATAGTTCGGTTGATGATAATTGATAAAATCTTGTTTCCCTCTCTTTATCTGTAGGAGTGTCATTTACAAGGAACAGTTGAGGTTGAACCAGGCAGCAGCTAATGCCCTAATGGCAAGACTCGAAGCTCAGAAAGCAATTTGCGATTCGTCAGAGAAAGAACTCCACAGAAAGTTCAAACAAAGAGATGAGCTAGAGAAACTGGTAAGGCCAGGAGGGGAGCATGCGAGGAAGAGATCAAGAATGGACGATATAGCACTTGACGAGAAAGATGACGAGACAAATGTTTTGTACTTACCAGTAAGCAAACCAAGGACACATTTACAGAAGGAAATCACTGATGCTTTCATGGAAGAGAGACACGAAAGGGCACTCATTTATTTGCCGGGAAACAAGTCAAGGACCTCTTTGCACAAGGAACTTAGGGTGTTTTTGGAAGAGGAGCAGAAATTATCAGAAGCAGGGTTATCAGCAAATGAAGAGCAAAAACAGGATGAAATTGGCAATGAATGTGGCAAAGGCATAGTTGCTGCAGAGGAGGAAAATGAGGCCAAAATTCAAGAGCTAAAAACAGGAGAGCAGAGGGAGATACTGAGACTTCAATTTCCAGGCACCCGTGAATCTGAAAGAGAGGAGGATGAAGAGAGCAGAAGGCAGCGCGGAAAAGGCAATATAGAGAAGTGGATTCAGATGTTGTGGGAGGAGAATACTCCGGAAGGAGATACTGATGAAAATCCTCAACATTTCGATGACAATGACAACAGCAAGACTGACGAAATAATCAGAAAGCTAAATCTCAAATACCCACCGCCAGACATTAAGGTTGTAGCTTTGAAACAGGATGAAAAACAAGATAGAGGGAAAAGTGAAGAGAAGAGAGTTCACTTTGAAGATAGAACTACACCCATTAAAACCCCTCCTTACAAAATATTGAAAGAGAAAAGCAAAGTGAATGAAGAGTTGGGTATTGCTGGTAAAGGAAGAGAAGAAGAAAGAAGGAGCAGCTTTGAAGTGCCTGAGAAAAAGGAGAGGGATGGGAAGGAAAAAGGAGGAGAAGAAAGTAGGACCAGTTTTGAAGTGCAAGAGAAAAAGGAGAGGAATGCGAAGGAAAAAGGGCTTGCGAGGTCCGACAGTTTTAGGGCGTTTAGGCGAATCCCTTCTTCTCCGTCTTTGATTCTAGGTATGAGAAAGGGAGTGGATTGCATTAGCAAGAAGCCGTCAGTAATTGGTGATGAGGACTGTGATGAGGATCTTGCAGCGGGAAATAACTTCATTAGGTCATCCATCAAGACTATTAAGAAAGCAGTCAAGATATGAACTTTAGCTACAGCTTGTCGTATGATTTTGTTTATACCCAATATCTTCATTTTTATGATCATATTTGGTTTAGAGAGTGTTAGTTTACAGCTATTTCAGCTGAATAATTGTGTGAGATTTAGGTTTTCTGGGCGTGATTTGTGTATTATAAGAGCTTCGTTTGTGTACTAGATATGCAATAACAGCTAGTTATTTGATCCTGGCCCATGGGTTTTCTGCTATTGTTTTCAGCATACAGCAAATTCTAATTTCTCCCTCCTGCATTGTGTGAAAACTTGTTGGAATGTCTAAATAGGTCCACTATGGAGGGAGCAGCTATTTTACGTGGACTATTCACTAAATTTTTCAATTTCGAGCGAAACTTTTGGAGAAAAATCATAGACCGTATCTTTACCCCTTTTTCTGCCGAGGAAAAGGATGGATGAGGGGGCATTGATCGCACGACATTTGATTCACAAGACTACTAGCGCAAATAGATTTTACCCTGCAACTGCGTGGGACAAAGACGGACAGTTAAAATAAGCTGCTTCACCAACTACCCCACCAAGATTGTACCCTTGATTGTTTGGATCTTTTACGCAAGTCGCCTGTATCCCGAATTTTAGAGTTCAAAGTTTAAACATTATTGAGAGCAACACCAAGTCCACAGGCAACCAAACCCACACTCAAAGAGATGCTAAGATTCAACAAAAATCCAATTCTTACAACTAAGTTACTAAACAAACGAAGTGACACAAGCTTTAGGACATAATTTAATCTCAGTTTTCTATTAAAAAGACGTGAAATACCTGCCTTTGTCCAATACAACCAATGAGATTCTAATTATGTCTAAATGAAGTAAAATCCTACAAGCAGCAAAGCAACTAACAAGACTTCTCAACATCTTTTTCTGGCATCTGTTGTTCCTTGAAGTAATGAATGAATCTTTTCAAAGATTGTGAGGCCTTGAGGTTGATGAACCGCTTGTCGAGTCACCTCCAGTTGGATTCAGCGCGGGCCCACCCACAAAAGATCCGTTCCCACCTTCCTTTTCCTCAGCCAAAACTGGGATTTTCACGGCCGCTCGTTCCATCTCCTTCTCAAGCTCTTCCTCTTGACGCAAAGCAGTAAATTGGGTGTCCAAAGACTTGGCTGCACCTAACCATGCAAGCACAATCACTAAAAGTATGCCCCCAAGGTAAGGGGTTGAGTTCGCCAGCGACCCGAAAGTTAAGATCATGAATTGCTGGATCAAAGCTCCTCCTGACTTCCCCAGTGGGTTGCAGACCACATCAATGGCAGCCTTTCCTTTCACCTAATGCATTAAAAAAAAAAAAATGGAGTACGGTTCAAATCGACAATGAAAATGAATCACCTGCTCTTACAAAAAGTTGAAGCATATTCATGTCTAGGTTCGATACTATATTGAGATCTAAGAAATACCAGCTCTTCGCTTTTGTACAATGGAAACTAAAGGACACTCATCGTTTTCATATTGTTTTGTTCTCTGTGCCAAACGGCTTTCGAGAAGGGGGAAATGTCATTTTGGTGTTCTCTGGAAAATGGATTGTGTTTAGGAAATTATTCCAAATACTATTTTGTGCTGCATTTTCCTAAAAACACAAAGCGAAAATTATACCAAGCATGCCCTGCTTTTGAGCTCAAGCTACTTTTGGAGTTCTTACAAAATTTCCACTAGATATACCGATGATTCAACATTCAGATTCCTAATACGGGAAAAAGGTGATGTAGTGAGTAAAGCATCAAACCTTGGTTTCCTCATCTAAAGGAATATAGGCCATTTCTTTGCAAGGATCAAACAAGCTGTACTTGGCGCTTTTGCTGAAAATATTTTGCAGTGCACCAACATATACGGCTGCTAGAAGTGGAGTCATCCCAAACTTTGCAATCACAGGTGCAACTGGACCACCAAACAATATTAGTGAAAAGAAGCCAACTCCGGTCAGAAGCAGGACCGTGGGTGTGATCTTGGCTGCAACTCCCCAACCATATTTGTTAAATATCCATTGGCTTAGAAGCATCATCGTGAAAGTTGTTACCCCAGTTGCAGTTGAGAAGTCACCCATGAAGGAAGAGTACTCATTTGGGCTTGGAAACTGCATAGTTCAGAGTGAAAGCAACTTAGAGCTATGTTACATGGAACAAGGTTTTAAACGGTAAGGGGAACATAGTGACCGTGCTTTGACCTTTTCCCTTTTGCTGAAACACAGTCTCTCTTTATTTCTATAGTGCATTTGATGATGGGAAAAAGATTTAGGGACCACTTTAGATCGTTGAATTCACCATTTTGGAACAAAGGTGTACCATGTTACAGAATGTTTGTTCCAAAACGTCATTTGGTAGGTATAAATGCAGATGCTCCGTGGTAACACACAGTGGCACGCACCCACACACACACACAGAGCAAAGTATGATGCAAACAAATTCAGAGGCCCACTTTAGTTTACCTGGGCTTTGAGCTTCGATTTCCATGTAACCTCAACAAGATTAATACTAATACCATAGGCAACCACCAAAGTCGCAAGATCCCTAATGTATCTTGATGAAACCAAGAACTTCAAGCTCTCCATTGTCCCCATATTCGGTTTTTCCTGAAAGGAATAAATAGATAATTGCATCACATAAATGGACCCATTGACTAACTGCAAAATAATTTTTAAGTTTTTCACTTTAGCTGCGGAAAGTTAAGAATTTGAAGACAGCGTCATAAAAGAGGATTACCTTCTTCTTCTTACTTCGGGTTGGAAGAGGCACATACTTATTCACCCACCAATACAGAAAACAGATTGCGAACCCCATACCCACGACAATGCTCATCATTGCTTTTAAGGACATAGCCCAACCATCAACTCCAGGACCCAAAGATTGTCTTAAACTAGAGAAGTACTTCACAGTTCGACCTGAGAAAATAAGGGCAACATTGGCACCAAGCCCGAAAAGTGGGTAGAATTTTTTAGCTTCCTCAACTGTGGTAATCTGCAAAAGAAGCATGGAAGAGTTATTTGCCGTACCAGCCAGTACATTTGAGATGGGAAACATGGTAATATCGATACCATTCACAAACATTGACGCAAGGAGCATTTAAGCAACAAATTTGTCATCATTATCTGCCTCAGTCAAATGGAAGCAGTCAAAACTAGCAATTAAAGCCAGGGTGCTCTTTTTACCATCCTTGAGAGTTTAGGCATTTAAGGATATTCTAAGTGGCATGTATACACATGATGGGCTAAATAACTCATCAGCCCATTTTTCTTTCAGCCCATCTTTCTTTAAGGCTGTACTCAAATCAAAAATTTATAGAGGAACTTTTGGATGGAAAAAGAAAATATACAAGATTTCCCTTACAAATTGAGTATGCTTTCCTCAACTTTTCTTTTCCGGTTATCCTCAACAAATATCTCCATAAATCCTCAATCCAAACACAGCCTAAAGAAGGCAATCAAAAGTGATTTCAATTTCTTTTCTTCTTCTTTTTCGTCGGCAAGAAAGTGATTTCACTTAGCAATGCATTTACCAGGATATGGCACGTGCCAAGTGGCTAAGCTTGACAAAGTGACTTCATAATGACACAAATGGAAGGAGCACATTTTCTTATGCATGACCAGAACAATAAGGTGATTTCATATAGCATGCAGTCTATAAGGATAAAGATGGGGTTTGACACTACTAAGCATGATGAAGTGATGGCCAAGATGTTTCCTCGTGGAGCATGGCAAAGAACTCTTTGGCAGAAAACCTAGCAGCTACTTCGATTTCTTCAGGTTTAAGAGTCGATTATGGTGGGAAAAAAGTATGGGGAAGTAATCAAAAGTCATGAGTTGCCAAAAATGAAGCACGGGAGAAGGGGGGAAAAACAAGATGAGATCAGAATGAAAAGACAAGAGTCATAAAACAAGATGAGCTTAGAATTCAAAGTTGACATCTATGTAGCACGGACACAAACACGACACCGACACACAAATTTTCAGAAAATGCGGGACACAACACATTGGGGGACACGTTATACATGTGTGTGTGTATATAACGAAGAGAGTATCCCTAAAGTGTACACTTTGATCCACTTTAAAAGTTCTTATAATTGCATTTTTACCCCCGACATGTCTCTAAAGTGTCCGTAAAGTGTCGGAAGAGTGTCGGGAGAGTGTCAAACCCCAAATATTGAAGGGAAAAAAAAAAAGGGACACTCGGGGAGATATGTCGGACATGTGTCGGGAGCGTGTCCGTGTCCGACACCGGTACATTGCCTTCAGTGGAGTGTCGGTGCTACATAGGTTAACATAGAGCAATCGCGAAAGCAACAAAATACATGGTACAAACCATAACCGCTCAACAAACTATTCATCTTATACAGGCTAAATATTATAGGGCAACACCACATTTGGCAGTATAGGTAGCTTTGTCCCACATGTTTACATCAGAGTGCTTTAAGGTGGTTTCACTTCCACCATTTTTGTGACAAAAAACCCCCTGAACCTGTTAAAAACAAATTGGTGGCAATGGAAGCTCCATAACTTGATCTGGGTCATTTGTCTTGCAGTGCTGGGAAAGTCGCCCTTCAATCGCATAGGAGGTTAAGACAATCCACATAAGTTGATGAAGTCAACAGTAAGATATAATCCTTAACTATCAGTACTGGGCGTATATTCGGTTAACGTAATCAGTTCAGTAGCAAGGGGATCACAATTGAAGCACAGTAGACATAAAAGCTACAAAACAGAAAAAAAATTTCCCACTACTTGACTGAAACAAACGTTAGGAAAGTGCATGAATCAACCAAATAGAGTAATATTTCAGTATCAAGTCAATCGATATGACAACGCTTTCATCTCCGGCAAGACATCATCTGTCACATCAAATAGAGAATATCCCTTCATTTCATTTCAGTCAACAAATTATCAAGAAAAAGTATCCCAAACCACAATCCGAAAAAAGAAAAATTCAACAAAAATAGATGCTACAGCACAATCGCATATTATGTACTTCACAAAGCATTTCACAACCATAAGATTATCATACAACTGTGACAAAGTGCACTTCAAACTTTTGTAGATACTTTGAAGTGTTTGACTTGTTAACAGGAAAATACTAAGAATTCCTTGAGAAATGAAGAATCAAATAGACAAATTCTTACTCAACTTGAAACTCAAAAAATCTAAAACTCACAAAGCATATGGAAAAATCAGAAAGCAGAAAACAGTTTAATAGAACATATTATCACCTGATTGGCAAATCCCCAAAACAGCACTGAAACCACCACGCTACCCCAGAGCTCAGCCATCACATAGAACAGACAGAAACTCCAGATCCTAATAATTGCAAGTGGACCAAGGAATCTGGGACCAAGGGTGGCTAGAAGCTTATCAGTAAAAGCTGTAGGGTGGAAATAATGGCTAAGGGGATACAGAACAAACCCAAAAGCCCCAAAAAAGGCAATAAATGGGAGAATAACTGTGTAGAAGAGAGCTTTCTTTGACAACACATTAGCCAATTTTGTGTATAAAAGCATAAACCCAATAGCCATGGGCAAGTTGACCCAAGTTTTCAGAAATGGTATAATCTCAGCACTAGACCCTTTAGCTGTCACAACCAACACATCTTTGGTGTCTCTAAGGATTGTGTAATTGAAGAGAATGCAAAAGAACATCAACCCAAGAGGAATAATCTTTTTTAGGGTCACAATTTCAATACCCATAAACTTGGGGGACTCTGGTTCTCCAAATAGTGGCTGCCCATCAGCTGCTGCTGCCGCCTCAGCCCTGCAAATATGAAAAGTTCTATTCTTTTGGAAAACCCCATGAGGGTTTGTTGCAAAACCATGGAACCTTGACAACCCATTGAGAGATAGAGATAACCCATCAAGGGGTTTGGCTTTCAAGGGAGTGATGAATCTATGCCTGAGCCCCTGTGATGGAAGAAGGTTGAAAGCCCTAGGGTTGGGTTTTGAAGGAAGAGAGAGAAGCCCTTTTGTTTGTAGAACTGCTTCCATCTCTCTCTCTCTCTCTCTCTCTCTCTCTCTCTCTCTACCTTACCTTGAAGAAACCCAAAGATTGGATTTTTAAGAGGAGAGCATGAGAGAAAGAGAGGATAGAAGAAGAGGGATAAGGTGAGGGGGAGAAGATTGATTTCTCAGAGGGGATTGGGGTAATAGATACAAATATCTTTTTATATGCCACCGGAGAAGCATAAACCCTCGAGGGGCAAGGGTTTGGAAAATATACAAAAAATGGATGGTAGGGCAAAACCACAAGAGATAAATAGTGGAGGTGGGGGAAGCCAATAAATCTTTAGTTGCAGATTAAACAAGTTGGCATATCAATTGTTGAACTTTTTGAGCACGAGAAATTACTTTTGCAAACTAAAACAGAGGTCTTGAAACGTGAATAATGGGGGAAGTGTATGATGTGTGAAAGAAAGAGTCAATCCTAGAGGAAAGTATCCCAAAAGGATCTACACCTACATTTGCAACAGAAACATGGGGAGCTGCTAAAAACGCCTCTCTTTCTTCTCTGTGCACCCTTTAGAAATCCAAATCCTAGAAAAGTAGTGCCAGAATTGGTTTATAAGAGCATCTCCAGCCTTGACCTATTTTAAGACTCAAATTAAAAAATGGGGCAAAAACCAGAAAAATCTCTCTCCAATCTTTGACCCAAACCCTTTCCCATTTTGGGTTTTACCCAATTTTTTGCCCAAATCTGAGACAATTTTTGCTTTGACCCATTTCTCCAACGGCTAGTTAGAGAGAGAGAGAAAGAGGGAGATGTGTAAAATTTGGGTTTGATGGTTGGAGATGTGTCTACCAAAATGGATTTTTATCCAAAATTTAAATCAAATTTGAGGAAAAATATGGGTGAAGGCTGTAGATGCTCTAAATATCATGAGTGTAGACAAACAAAAGGCGGTGAGAAATATACTAGGATAATCACTATAAGAGAGATAACTAGTACTTTCCCAGCTTACACTTGTGCAAGAATGGAGCTAGGAATGGGCAATAGGGGTGGTTGTCCCTATAAAGGAAAAAAACAATTCTACTACTCCCTCCGTCCTTTTTTAAATGTCCTGTTTTGTAATTCCAACTTATTAAAAAGATATCATCATTATACCTTTCACATCAACTTTTTCCTCCACTTTCCCTACTTACCCATCATCATTACACTTTTACTCACTTACTTTTAAAAAAAAAATCTACTTTTAGGGATAAAATAGACAATACACCAATTTTTACCCACTAACTTTACAAAATGGACACTTATTAAGGGACAGTCCAAAATAGAATACTGGACTCTAAAAAAGGGACGGATGGAGTATTCTATAGGGAAAAAAAAATTCTATGAAATATATAGGGCTCGCATACATAATTGTCCTTGTGTAATGAATTTCTTGAATCCGTATTTGCTGACTTGTGAGTTCTCAGACAAGTGAGTCATGTCTATACTCTTATGAGTCCGGGTTAAATTTTACCGGCCAAAGTGTTGGTAATAGTATTTTATCTTAAAGAGTGTGCTGCGACCTCTTCCAAGCAAGAGCTCAAATAATAAATCTCATCAAGAGAGTAACAAAACTATCTCCACTCATTTTTATTTCTATTTTTATCCTAACCATCTCCACACATATTCTATAGAAAACTACACTTGATGAGGTATGCTCGATTGTGGAGAGAAGGAAAGGAGTGCATTTAGAAGCTCCCGAGATTCATGTGATATAGAGGTAACGTCATCCCCATAAATGCCTCTAAACTTCCAAATGACCAAAATCTCCTTGAGATATTTAGTTAATACTGATTCTCTACGTCTACGTTAGAGATTCTAGCAACGTGAGGTGCACTGCAAATGGAAACTAGGACTGTTGAGTTTCTGAAGCTGCTGCAATTCAACCATCCACACAATTTTGTGCTTTTCTCCATCCCATTTTGGGAGGGGCTTCAGCCTTCACGGTCTGAAAAATGAAAAATTATTCAAAAGTTCTGGGACACTGTTACGTGATGCCTGAAGTTCTTTTGAAAGGGACTTCAGCCTTCACGGTTTGGAAGAAGAAAAATTATTCAAGCTCCAGACAACATTACGTTATGTCTCAAGTTCTTTTGGGAGGGGCTTCAACCTTCACGACTAATTTGACAAAGCTGGTCGATGATATCAAACTATCATTTTCACCAAAGAACAAATCAATGTTGTCTACCACCACTATATTTTCGTACTTTTCTAATGGGAGAAATGAAAACATGAGACCTATAAAGGTACTTTTTCAAAGTCCAAACAAGTTAGCTAGAAGTATCAGGTATACACGCCTCATTGACCGTTTGGATGCATTGAAAATGAACCGTAACAATTTCATGCACATTTTTCCCTATTTTGGAATTCAAAAACAGCAGCTGCATGTGCAAATGTACCAGAATGTTCTAAATTTTCTGAATCTCCCAGTCATGTTTCTTGATACATACATATACTTGTTATCGGCGTTCCAAGAAAAATGGAGAGATTATTTAGTACTCTTGGAGCAATACTACTTCTTTGAGCCTCTTTCCATCAAAACATCGAAACGTTCGAGTGGGATCTAATCCCATGCACACCAACCCACGGCTCCGGACAAGGTAATTATGATCCCACATCAATGCGTCATGGAAGAGGTTTGGGGCATTGCTCCATACTAATGCATAATCTTCCAAAAGGGCACCTCCAGAGTAGGATGTGTGAGCGCTTTTTGTAGTTTAGTATTTATTCTTTTCCTTTTTATTATCAAATGTTGGAACAGTTTACGCAAATTTTAATTAATTCTAGGGCCTTGAAGTTAATGACAAGACAAACATTCCAGTATCCCTAAGGTTTGAAATGTAACCTCCAGAAAATTCAAACCTGCGATCTCGTGAAAGAAAATCATTCTCATATTTCCTTGACCAAACCCCTTTGGGGTTAGTTTAGTACTTGTTCGTAGTAATGGGACCTATTTGTACATAAGACCCATGTGATAGGACATTATAAACAACTACTATTTGGCAATTTGTTTGTCTGGGAAGAAGAGAGCCCCTCATTTTTTTTTTGCCATTTTTTCTTGATGATTTCATTCAATAACAGTTGGGCTTTCTAAAAATGTACACACGAGCGGGAGAGCGACCCGGGAATGTTGTAAAGCAGCCGCCTTATAGTCCCGTAATGCCTTTGATTCAGCTGTTCATTTCGATTATAGACAGCTTGAAATTTAATACGAACAATGAGTGATTCAGATCAATAGAAACTCGAATTAAATCTAAATCGTCCGTACTAAAATGAACAACACAATCGACCGCTAATATGGTTGTGCACCACAGGAAACTCCAGTCCAGGACTCCATGGGGGGGATGGGCCCAAACTCTTTGTTGAATGGAGGGGCACATATTCTCACAATATTCTCATGGGATTGTGGGTCCCCGCGAACCATACGATGTGGAGTATTCCACGTCGAAATTACTACAGTAACAGAAAGAACAGATCTCCAACCTCGCGAGTCGGAAATTTTGATCTTCTGACCACTCAGCGACAGGAACGGCAATTCGTGGGGACACGTCATGCGATGATATTTTATGAGTTTGAAATTAAAAATTCTTCAATTATCACATACTCCACTCTCCTTTTTTCTATCATTGCAAAAGTCATTATTGTTGTATTTAAGGATAGAATCAAGAGATCTCGTGGCGGCGGCCGTTACGATAAGAGTTTTAGCAATTGCAATTATTATATCTATAAAAAAAAATTACTCTCAACTTATATAGTCTTGTCACCGCTAGCTTTTTTTTCTTTTTTTTGGTTATCAATCCTAAATCTTCTCTTCTTTTTTTCAAGAAAGCAAACCCCAAAAAGTATTCCAAAACTAAATTCAAAGGGCCAAATTGAAATAATATAAAGGATGAGGTGTAAATAAGGAGGGAAAAAACTCCACACTTAACCCCTAAAACTACTTAACCTAAAAAATTAAAATTAGTCTTTTTTATACTTCTTGTGCAAATGACAAATATCATTTACTATAGTTTTTGTTATGTTATTTTAATTTTTTTTAGAGTCGATAACTATTAATATTGTAATGCATTTTTTTATTTTTTTAATATACATTTCGCCACTGCTTGAGTAAAATCCTGGTTTCGTCCCTAGATGTACTAGAAGAAAAGGTTGAAACCCCGACTTCTTTTTCTCGTAAGAAAGAAACTTATTCCAAGTTATTCACGGTTCTGCGCAATTTCAGTCGTCCGTTTCGGCAATCAATGGTTCGGATTTAAAAAAACTATTCTAGCGAAATAGTACTATTCTAGCAACTAAGTTTTAAAAAATCTGGACCGTCCAAAACATTTTTAAACTCACACGATTGAGTGCCGTAAACTTTGTTTATTACTCCGTAAAGTTTTTCTCTTCTTGTAATACACAAGTACAACACATACTTACACCCTTTAGGGTGTGTTTCACCAACACAATTGAATTAAAAAATAATGTATTGAAAGGGAATGATCTGTCTCGTAAAACGAAAAATAAGCACTTACTCCCTTCGTCCCAATTTGTTTGTCCAACCTCAAAAATCCAACTTTTTTTAGGAAACACAATCATTACACTTAAAAAGACACAACTTTCCACATTTACCCTCAACTTTTTTATAAAAATTACTTTATTCTATTAAAGAAATGGCAAAAAGGAAATTTTGATTCAATTAGAAGTCAAATGGACAAACGTTTTGGGACAATTAAAAGTCAAAAAGTTGACAAATAAATCGGAACGGAGGAAATAAAAAATAAGAACCATAACGAAACGGGTCCTTAACAAACACACACTTCAACACCATTGTATGTGGGGCTCATTGTTAATATACATGTTAAATTATTAATAAGTACGCTTGTAGATGTAAAAGAGTTATTTTCGAAAAAAAATTAGGGATACCCACTTGCTCACACACTGATCATGTTCCTTCTCTTTATTTCTCTTTATTTGTATGGGTGCATGTGCACGCTAAAGTGTTCATTTCGAAGTGTAAAAACTAATCCAAACATTTGAGTTATAAAGAAAATATTCATCTCGGGCATAACTATTTTGTGATTATACAAATAGGTAGCCTCCAAATTGGGAGAACAAAAAAAACTCTCCACGCGCGAACTTAGAATAAAGAACTTACATTGTTTGTTAATAGTCGCCCGCGAGGGGATTATAATAATCTTTCCACCCACAGTCGATTCATAAGCACCTCCTATATTCGTCCTTTTATTTACCGACGAGAAAATGTTACTACTATTATTAGTTTGAAAATATCAATCGCGTACCTGTATCCACCAAGACGCTCATTAAAAAATTATCCAAAATAAATCTCGTGTAACCAATCATCCCTCCTACCATCTCCTCCTATTATGTTCTTTCATATCTCTCAAAAACTTATCCCGCCGACAAATCGACCGTATGTTTCACGATTCACTTTCATTCTGTGACTGTTTGTCTATTTTTTACTTGTAGTCGACTAATCGACTAAGAGTTGTTGAGCGTGCTGGAATGTGGGTGTTTGTGGTAGTGGAGTTTGGTTCCTTGCCGTATTTCAGGACTTCTCTGGAATCAAACTTAATGAAGTGAATAGAGATGAAAGAAGAACAACAAAATGGACTTTATTATTCTCTGAGGTAGAAGTCGATCGACGGTGAGAACACAATTGAATAGACAATTAAGTTACAAGCTACTCCTAGAACAAAAAATGTAAAGTACAGATAAAAGTAAAAGTCTTTGGGCGATTGATTGGGGGGTTCTAAATATCTTCTATTCTTGTATTTATAGGCTGTCATCGACTTGAAATTCAAATAAGATGGAATTCCCTCCTTCGATTTGAATTAAGTGGTTCCATGCTCCCTATTCTTGCTCCACTATCTGCACGGGACGGTTACTTCTCCATGATCTCACATGTTCCCAATGTTGTAATTGCTTCAACTGCCTGCTTGCACTAACTGTCATGCCCACGATCTGTATGTAACGCATGCTCTGAAACATGTTCTGGAGTTAAATATTAACCGTCGATCAGTCCACTTGATTTTCCTTAATAGGTTTCACATTGCATTTACATTAATTAGTCTAAAACGTGCTGACACGTGTAACATACTTGTACCATTTTGACCCAATCGATCATATTAGACTAAATTACTAAATTATGGTGTAAACAGTGACCTCACACATAAAAGTGAATCAAGACTTTTCATTTTTTGAATTTGAAGGGATTCTCTTCGGTCCAAATTCAAAATCGGTATAGTTTTCCTGCGTAATTTTCTCTCATTTTTGCCTCCTATGAGAAACCACGTGCAGTGGCGATAATTCTGTCTGTTTAGAAATCCCATCAGTCGCAAGAAAGACATAGGATAGGAGCACGTAGACATCCATCGGATATATCAAAATCGAGCAATGGTCAGCAGATGAACAAATCCAAAGATTGAATCATTGGTGGTTGCAACTATTGTTGTTTGGGAATGGGTCTGTTTTTTTTTTTTGTTTTCTGACGTGTACGGTTTCTCTACTTTCTACAAATAGTGGAAATTCAACTCGTATGGAAGTGCTTATCGGTTCTAGTCCAGTTGGCATCTCTTGGTCGTTTCCATTTGGCAGGCTAAGGTTTGAGCCCGTTCGTGCACATTTGGGATTCAGGGTTATGAATAGCCTTTGAAACTCTTTGTGAACTAACCTGCTAATTCCCGTTGATATGTTTTTTTTTTGAACGGCGAAAATGAATTCTTGCTGATCTGTATAGTATTGGCAAAATTAAAAAACTCATGTAGAATTCAAAACTTCTCGAGAGCTGAGACATTAGGCACTAGATAAATGAGGCACCATCCGTGAGAGCAACAAATGTGCCAACCTGCTTGCACAAGATGGCCGATATCATCTCTTTCCTTATCTACTTTGTCTTAATGGCTCGTTTGGATGGGGATTAAATTTGAAGGTATTATATAAAAAGGGGGATTGGATAATAAGGGGTATTTTATGTAAAAGGGATGGGCCCACATTGATGTGACGGAAGATTAAATAATACTTAGTTTGGATGAGAGATAAGATGTGAGATAAAATTATTTTGTAGTTGAAATAGAAGGGAGAAGGGTATTATCCGGAGGTATTAGGGGGGGATTCCACAATGCTGGTTCAAACCCTAACCATTTATAGCCCCTGGGGGGTTATGGAGGAGGCCGTTAGTATCTTATTTTGTATTAAATACCAACTTTTGGATGATTTGAGGGTACTAGTTACACCAGAACTATGTACTCGCAATTTTTTATTTATGCAATGACTTTCCAGTTTACCAAAAAAATAAAGGTTTTGTTTGATTGGAAGTTTAGTTTAGTTTAGTTGTGGTAGTGGGTGGAGAGAGAAATAGGGTAATGATTGAAGAGAGGGATAATGATTGGAGAGAGATAGAGAAAGATGAGAAAGTAATAATTGAAGAAATATGGTAATGATTGGAGAAAGAAGTAGGGTAATGATTGGAAACCAAAACAAAACAAAACAAAACAAAACTATGAACCGAACAAAGCGAAAAAGGTGTTTGCCAAGACATTTTGGACGATCCCAGAATTTAAAATTCATCTTATTAGAAAATCATATTCGTCGGTATCATCTTCTTATTAAAAAAATTATCCCCCGCATCTTACATAAACACGCACATTATGACTCAGAAATAGCTAGGCAGTTGAATTTTGCGAAGTCGGAGTGCATGACATACGCGTAGATGGTGTAACTTTACCCTGATTTGTCTCAAGATGATGTCAAGGGAAACTTTCCGAAATCTCACTTATTAGCAGCTCTAGACTTTTCCGACCAATAGCTCACAGTACTTGAGTTGAGATAATTATTTAATCAACAGATTGAACGCGAGAAATTTTTGAGTCTTCCAAAACATGTTCCACATGGTGTGCCCAACCAATAATGAGTAGTCTTATGCACACCTTGTGCGCTTTCATCCTGACAAGATAAATGCATGGTTGAACAATTTTGGTGGGGCATGTTTCCGAAATACTTAAAACTTTTCAATCTAAACAACAATAATCTGTAGAGACCATCAAGTCGAAGCACACATTTTATGCAATAGAATTAGATCAGAAAATGAGAATATGGTACGAAACAGAGCTTCTTCACAACCAATATGCAGAATCACAGCAAGAAGGGAGAAACAGAAACAGAGAGCAGAACAGCCTCCTAACACTGGTTTTCCAGGTGTTTTTGTTTCCTCACACATTCTCTTCCAAGTTTTAACAACATAGATTGACAATCCAAGAAAACATATAAAGAACTACTCCTTAGATGACTTGTTGATGAGTGACTTGTGGATATGCGGGATAACGCCACCACCGGCAATGGTGCCCTTGATTAGGGTGTCAAGTTCTTCATCTCCACGAATCGCAAGCTGCAAGTGCCTCGGAGTTATACGTTTTACCTTGAGATCCTTGCTCGCATTTCCTGCTAATTCCAGCACCTCTGCAGTCAGATACTCCAATATAGCTGCTGTATATACAGCAGCTGTTGCACCCACCCTTCCATGGGCAGACGCCCTTTCCTTCAACAGACGGTGAACCCGTCCCACCGGGAACTGCAATTCAGACGTAATTAAATAGTTTCAAACAAAAGATGGTATGAAATGGCAGTCACCAGAAACAAGAGATAGATGAGGGTATGAAATCTCTTGTTTGACCCCAAAAAAAAAACGGCTTAGAAGACAAAGTCAATATTAATTCGATGGGGCACCACATATACCACAAAAAGACACCGGGTACCAAGAAAAATAAAATGCATTACTCGATCTAAGCATGCATCTGGAAGCACACAACCGCACACAGATTCATTAAACATATACATCACAAACCATACCAATTCGCTATGCTCGGTCAACAACGGGGAAATTTACTTCAAAAATTTACAGGGATTGGCCTTTTGGAAGTGTCAATGCAACAGTTTGCAGAAAACAGTATGCCACCACTAACAAGAGACCCACTTCCGCGTATAATCTATTTGAAATTGAGAAGTTATGTTGAATGAGGAGCGTCCATCCATCTCGATCAAATATCGCCTTCGCGTCTGAACCTCAAATATTGCCTTCACGTCTGAGCCTCAAATATGAATAGAATGTAAATTTGCCTTTTCTTCTGCATCTCCATGGCATAAACCGCGTTTTTACAATCTTAGCTTTTCCCGAGATTCTTCATACTCATTACAAATTCCCTGTCTAGTCCATATATTGAACTTTTTTCTAAAGCAAGCCCTCTGCCAGATCGTATTATATGCATCCAATTGACTTGATAACATAATCTGTTGAGTGACTTGACTCTTGAGTCCACTAGAACCTATCCTTCAGTAAACAAGAGGTATCAGTTGATACCGCCGTTTCCTTGTTTACCTTCTGCCTAGGGTTAGTTCCACTCAACCATCAAGGCAATGCAACTACGAAATAAAAAAGCTAGAATAGCTCCCAGTAAAACACGTTTGAGCACCACATATATCATAGGCATGTAATTATAGCAATATTACTACTTGGGCTGTTTCCATTATTCACACAAACACTCCTTCCATTTTGTTGTAACAATGCTTCAATTACTCAAAACAGTCGCAGACAACCAATTAACAGAAGAGAAGCATTTGGCAGAAAATGCCAGGTTGGGAATCCCTTTAACTTTTCACAGCCCCCCTTGGAGGACAGTACCATCACAGTTTTCCTTCCTAACACATCACACGTATTTTTCCACCTCACATAGAAACTACTGCAGGTAGCCAACATGGCTCCACTTAGGAGAATAAAACCTCACACAGCGATGAAAGAGTATTTTCACTAACAACAATGGGCTTATTTTTCAAAATTTTGCAATCGTTACTCACACAGGTTTAAAACATTGAGGCACAATACTAGAACCCTAAAAGGAAAGTACTTCCAGTGTTAAAGTTCCTTTAGCAACTAACAGGCTTGTATGCAGCGTCGCAGACCAACTAATGTCATTTCCCTTTCAACTTTCAAAGAGTGCATTTGTTAATACAGTATTTTGAATATGTCACGAGGAATCAAGGAAAACATCTCCGAAAAGGTTTTAATCTTAACCCTACCTAGTATTCTCCATCCACTCAACAACAAGCCACACATTCATTATTGTATGTTGGATTTGCTTCTTGATGCTTAACCGTACTTAATGAAAATAAAAAATAAAAAGTTCAAAGGCAATCACAAGCTACGCCAACCTAACTAAACTTTTATGCCCAATCAATTGGGGTCAGCGCCTCAGCAACAACTAGACGCCAGAAATTGCTGCTCTTTTGAACCAAACAGACCAGAAAACAGCACAGTGACTCAGTGAGTCACCCAATTGGACAACCTTAATCTGATCCCTCTTAAACCTTGGAAAGGCAACTCAGAGGATGACATAGATCTCAGAATCCAACAAGTGATCCCAAGCTATAATGGAATCTCCCGTCAAATGAAGGATAAAGACCAAAGTCACCAAACACAAAAAGCACGAACAACTGCTCCTAAAACTAAAACCAACAAGATACAGTGGCAAGGATCAAGGATCACAAAAGGGAACAGAAAAGAGGCAATCATAGACAGTCAACCTAGCCGCTCACTAACAGACTTAGAGAATTATCGATGCTTTCCTTGGCAAAACACCAATGCACAAATATCATCTTGCCCGATTTATTACTTAATGACATATTGACACCCTTGACACCATTAGTTTCATTTGTATAAAAAAAATGTAAGAATTCAATAACCGAGGCATTATTACTTATGACACCATCAATTTCGTTTGCAACAATAATCTCAGAACTTAGAAAAACAATCAATGGAATTCCATTATTTTCACCGTCAAAAGAGACAGCCCAGTCGGCATGTTAGTTCGAGCTATGACAGTATTAATGCCCATAGAGCAATATTGCACCAAGGAATGTACCTTGGATTTGATACCAAATCAGTAAGGGAGATTAATGGATCCCTTCATCTAAATCCATGTGTGTGTCAAAAGCCAGGAACCTTCCAAACCAACAATGCAGGAATAACTAAAGTGGACAATAAGGTCACCCCTCTAAAATGGCTGTATTGGTAGAAACCACCTCTTATTCAGCAAAACTAGCTTCCCAATGAGAACACTTTCCGGTATCTCCAACAAACTTTTCTTTGCACATATGTGTCTTGGTCTGGGAAGTACCATTGGCAAGACTTATGCATCTGCGATTGTCCTGTCACTCAACGGGTCCTTCCCCCTTGAATCAGACAAAGAAAGAAGGGAATTCCATTGAGCTTTTACGCTTTCATGTTTACAACTCAATTCATCAGATGACTCCAGGGATGAACCCAATCCGGAATATGAACCATAAAATAAAAGACCTAGTAAACCGATCACAACAATACCAGTTATAGTACCTATTAGCCAAAGAGGAATCCTTGCAGTAGTATTGGCCATTTTTAACCCTCTTCCCTCCACATTTCAGCAAATGGTCATGCTGGAGGCATAAATAGCCATGGATAATCATGCAATGAGATTCTTCCGTATGATCTAAGAGAATTCCTTCTATGTTGATTCTCAATATTGAACAGATGGACACTAGATGATGCTCACTACGGGGAAGGAAAGAAAAAAAAAGAGAGAGTCTCCGTTTGGATGGATGTAGATTTGAAATGAAAGGGTAAGACATACAATTCAATAAGAGTAGCCCAAATGAGATTCACTAGCTTATGTATGGATTTGAGAATGTGTTTGCATGCTTTATCATTATGGATTTCACATATCTAACGTGGGGTTGCAAGGCAAAAGGCACAAGCTACCTACAGGCTACAGCTAAACCTCTTGTATTTTTGACAAAATTAATCATGAAATCCCTTGATTGAAATCCACATCTAGCCCAAGCTTAGCCTAACCTTGGTCACATAATCCTTTGGGTAGGATCCCTCGCCAATTCTAGTAGTTTGCGATGTTTTTCAAAGACCCTTTCACACCCGTATCCGCGCCTGTTGCATTATGTAACTTAGAGCCTAAATACCTTCTTAAATTCCCAAACTTCGAATTCGATAACAGTCCACAACAAAACTAAGATATCCAAATAGACATGCATATAACTTCCACAACAGCATGCTAAGAAAAATCTCTCAGAACCCTAATCATCGAAAGGAAACGAACTGAAATCAGGAAAAAAGAAAAAAAAACAGAGAGATTTCTAGAGAGAGAAGAGAAGAGAACCTGGAGACCAGCGCGAGAAGAGCGAGAGACGGCCTTCTTCTTGTCTTTGTCCTTGTTGGCTCCGTTTGCTGCGGAGGACGACGACTTTCCAGTTATCAGGCCTTTCGCTCCTTTTCCCGACATTTTCCCGCCAAAAAACAGAGAGGGAAAGCTAGGGTTTTCGCCGGTCGATTGCTGGACGGCGGGAAAATCAACGGCAGAGAAATGAGAGAGAGAGAGAGAGTCGACGCCAAGCTGATCCTGATTGACGAAGTTTATTTGGCTGTGCGACGAAGTTACCCCTTTTGGATTTGATATGACAAAAATAGCCTAGTACGGAGTAGTATGGAAAAATTACTGAACTCCCCCACGTGGTGCCGTCTTTTCCCATCACACATTGGGGGCACGCAGGGATGCAAATGATCCTAGCTTACGAAGCTCGTTGGTAAAGAAATCTCTATAAATGAGTCAAGTCAAGCATAAAATTCGAGCTCAAATCCTAAATGAGTCGAGTCAAGTGTCGAGTTGCTCACGAGAAACGAGGTTTGCTTAGAGCCCACGATTTCCACGATTTCTTTTTCCTCAACTCCTAATTTGATTTATTTCATCCATAAACTAATACTACTACTAGCAAACAAAAGAACTTGGGGAAGAGATTGGAAGGTGAAGTCTGAGATAGAGGAATTTACGGACCTTGTATCAGTCCATCAAACAAGTTCACAAAATTATCTTCCCCGTTCTATATCGTCCAACAAAGAGACTAATTGACTCTTTTTGCCCAGAAAATTGGCAGAATAACACCTCGCGCAATGCCATGGTCATTTTTTCCCTTTTTACTATCGTGAAACATTTTCAAATTGGTTGAACAACATCAAATCAGGTAGTTTAGGGTCACAGTTCGCCCAAGAAGTCAATGATTCAACTAGGTGCATACATTGTGGAACGCCGAGGAAATTCTGCTATCACCAGACCTTCAATACGCATGTACTGCTATCGCTATGCAACCCTAAAGTACTTACAATTACCTTATGCAATTCCAGTCATATTGCTACAGTAGAAGTTCTAGATATGAATCATATCATAAGAGATTCACATTAACAAAATAGTAGTACTATCAAGTTTAGTTTGGCAGAATTTGGTACAACTTGTTGGGAATTCTGAAAGATATTTTCTTCGTTAGGGTACCAAATGCCTCTGAAACAGCTCTTGAACTTCATAGACAACCGATGATTAAGAAAACCAAGACAACAATTCAACAACTACCCTGATTTTCATTTCATTTCATTTCGGAAACATCTACTATCAATTTGTTGATCAAAAAACATTAATCTATCATTCACCAAAAAAGAACCCCTTGAATGTGATTCTTAACCGAGTCTGGCATGTTCCTTTGACATATACAATCACCGTCTTCTTAAACGTCAGTAACTATTATGAGGACCCGGAAAAAACATAGTCACAGACAAGACGATAAAGTAAGTACAAAAAAAAAAAAAAACTTCGGAATTCAACGTAATTCTAGACGAGGACATCCCGGAGGAAAATCACACCCACACGGTCACCGACTCAGCCAATAAGAGAGAGAAAAACATGTCTAACGGTGGTGGTTAGGCATCTGTTGCATCTTCTTTCTCTCCAGCCTTCCCTTCTTTGTCAATATGAAAGCCCTCGATCTTATGAGCGACCTCATCAGCTGCAGCGTTTGATTTCTCAGTCACCCCGTTTGCGGATGCATCATTCTCACTAAGAGGCAATGGGCCCGTCTGCCATAATCTAATGGTTCCGTCTTCTGATCCTGAAGCATAGGATTCCCCTCCAGGCGAGAATCGCACACAGTGGACAGGACCATGGTGGCCCTTATTGCACCCTAAAACAATGGAAGTGATTAATCACAATAAAGCTCATTGAACAAATGAGTTGACAGTTATCACCTATTATCACTTACAAACAAGTGAGAGTCATCACCATAGTGACACAAAACAACACAACATTTTATGGAATTTCATGTATAAATTAGTGTTAACAAAGATGTTTTCGATTTCTCAAAAAACTTTCTCCACTGCAAAATTAATATGCTACGAGGAAGAAAAGTAACTTTCATTTTAAATCGGTTACTGAAAAGTGCTTTGCAAATTCAATTTTGCAAACAGCTGCCAAACAGCGCCATATATAGGTCGAGACTTTAGGGGGTAACGACAACATTTAAGTTGTGACGCCAACCCACTACCATCTGGACAAGGACAGTGAATGACTGGTGCCTTTTAAGATCAGGCACCAAGCAGTTTTAATTCAAAGAAGATAATTTTCTGTTTTCTAGTGGTCATTTCAGCAGACACATACCAATCTTTTCTCCAGTATGGAAGTCAAAAACATGAACCCACAAGTCTTCGCCTCCGGCAATGAACTTGTTGCCAAACTTTGGCTCCAATGAAGCCGATTCCACATTGCAATGCATGTCATAGCTCTTCACCAACCCAAAACTGAAAATTGAACGAGTGGAAACGTATAAAACCAATCAAAGCCGATTTTCTTATGGGATGTACAAAAAAACAAGGTTCAATACTTACTGATTTGCATCCCAAAACTTAACGGTAGACCCATCTGCAGTAGTTATATAGCGGCCATCCTGACTCACTTCAGCACTGGTTACAGGGGACTTGGTCTCAAGAGTTTGAACAATATTTCCACTTCTCAAGTCCCATAACCTATGATAAAAAAAAAAAAAGTCCCATAACCTAGAGCATAACCATTCAAATCAGAGAGAATATTGTGGAAAGGGCAAGGTGAAGAGCCAACAGATTACCACCCACTCATGCGGTTAAGATACAAATTAAGGAAAAGTTACAACTAAAACCTTAAAAAGGAAGCGAAAGGCTCAATTGAAACAAATGGTGAAACGGGCATCAATGTGTTACAACTTATCAATGATCATAGGGTGTGGGTGATCTTTACATATCCAAGTTTCCAAGGGACTATGGTTATGCCGCTTCACCTTTCAAGTGATCAACTAATAACAAAACCACACATAACCTATAATTTTCTCAATGGTGTTACTGACATCCCAAAGAGACACTGTGTAAACAAAGAAGAGCTGGTCATCTTGAGAACTAGTGGAGTTGGTCTTTTAAACAGCTTTTTATGAAGCAGCTCTTCTTGTTGAAGGATATTACGCTTCTTAGTTCTACACATATCTTGTTGAAGGATCGACATATCTCCCACCAACACAAACGAATTGAAAGACACAGGATTACTTCAAAATGGCACTTGATACATAAAATCCACTGAATATACATCCATATATTATTTCTCTAGAAGTATTCACTAAAAAAGATACCAAAACTGTACATTTCTTTTTTTGGGCAGGCGGTAGAAATATCCAAGATGTTTCTGTAAGAAAATGTACGACAAAGAAACACTGATTTTATCATGATACTGGAATAACAATGAACATGCCGGGCACACAAAGAAGACAAGGATTTCAAGCAAGGGTTCCACAAACAAATTGAAAATTTTCACTTAAACGTGGAGAATAGCTAGTTCTGAAATCATGTCTTCAGCTTTAGCCTCAAGTGCCATTCGAATTTGGGATTAAAAAAAAAATATTGAAACACAAAGTTCACTCCTCCATCCATTCTCTGGGACAAGTATCTCATGACTGATGAGATAAGAGCCTAAATTGTACTCCAGAAGCTCAATATTACACGTTGCCTTAAGCCAAACTTGTGATACATAACGTAATTAGATTCCTACTCTATCAACAAATGTAAAAACATACAGTATAAGCCCACAAACAAAAGACAACTTTAAATTTCCAAGGTACAAGTAGCAAGGCGGTAGTAATATCCTTTTGCATACCTCACACCCCCAACATCACTGCACGAACTTAGTATGGTCTGGTCACTGTGGAGCCATGCAACAGTTCTTACTGAACCAGGAGACTTGTCAACTTCTCTAGCAGGTGCATCTGGACGGTTTAAATCAAAGATGCGGAGTATTTTCTCAACACCACCAGTGAGTAGGAGGTGTGTATCCTGAATGATAATTGACAAACATTTAGTTCAAACTAAGTTCAACAACCATAAAAGTGAACCTTAACACCACCAAACAATCAGTACTAATTCGATCATTTGTAAAACAATAATTGATGTTTTATCAACAGAATATAAAGTATCAATCAGTGGTTTTAAATGGTTTACTAAAAAGACTGCAGGATACATGAAGGTAAAAGCAACAGTAACTAGCCAAAAGAACATCCTCGCATCAAGGGAGAAAAAAAACAAAAGGGATCATAAAATAAAAACCGGGTTATCATGCCTGGAGAACCTTTACATACAAAGATCACAACGAGAGAAATAGAAAATCACTTCACAGACTCCAAATCCTAAAGTGGCATGCAAATCTTGCATGGTGTATATAAAAAAGATCTAACATCTAATAAGCCCCTACTAGGTGATTTATGAATCAAGTACACATTACAATCACAGGCACGATTAGGTGTCAAAGCATGAAAGTTCAAGATTTGTGCAAAAAAATCAGATATCAAAACAGATCATTGATCCGCGCTGAATTTTTGCACTAGGTCTCAGCATCTGATAAGCCATACTTTCCAACTAAGCTTTTGCACTGGCATTCGAGGACTCATAATAAACTGTAGCTATTATATGAGGGCATAGGACAAAGAATGACAGAAGTATAAAGAGAGAAGAAAATCGAAACTACCTCTGAAAAGGCACAAGCACGGACAATGTGTTTGTGCTCGAAAGAGTGCAATTCATCCCCCGTCAATGCATCCCATAACTTCCTGGAAATAAATATATGTTAAGAAACCAAATCCAGATGCAACCTTGTGAATACTAGCAGTCGAGAATTCAAGAAAGTCAATTTGAAGCTCTCAGCAATGATATCATCTATTTGTGAGTAGTGACAATAAAAGAGAATGCAAAGTTACAATTGTACACCTCAATTATCCTAAAAAGGAAACAGGCAACACTTGCAGCACTTGTCGTATCATAGAGATAAAATGACATGGATACATAATTGAACCATTTTCATTAACCACATCTACAAGAAGATAAGGCTTAAACATACGCAGTAAAATCAGCAGACCCAGATGCAGCACGTAGAGCATTAACATCGAGGCAGCAACTCCACACTGCACCTTTGTGCCCTTCAAAGGTTCCGATCCAATCTCCTGTCTCACCATTTCTTAGCATAGGTGTGGAATCTACATTACAGATAACAACCTATGGATCAATATTACACACACCCAACATATGCAGGCATCTTTCTTTTGCACATGATGGTAAAAAGAATAGAAGAATTGTTATCTAATTAAGACAACCTGGAAAACAATTGCACTTGGATCATGATGCAATTCATTTCAACAATCTTCAAATAAACGATATACTATCAACAAGTCATCACCAAAATATAAGAGACAAACAAACAAAGAGAAAAAAAGAAAGAAGAGGAGGTATATAATTAAATAACAACAATGCACAGGGAAATAAAATAAAAAAAACATAAGCAAACATGGCAGTCAGTAAAGCCCCAAAAGAAACCATTACCACCCAAAGAATTACAGATGATGCTAAAATCTAAATGTGATGTTATTTTGTACCAGGTTCCACTTGGAACTTTGGACTGCAACTTGATCTATTAAATAGCATGACTTTCAGCATGAATTGTTCAGGTATTCATAGTGTTAAATGCACCCATACAGATAAGTTATGGATGTGCTCCTCTTTTATCATCTGTCTACATTTTATTAACTTGTACAGCGGTGGAGCCATGATATGAATTCAGAAGTGGCTCTTTTTTATGGGAGTCCATTTGTTTCATTGCATGTTTTGCGCAAAAGTATGAAGAGGATGGTTAAGTGCAAAGACATGTTATTAGGCCTTGTCGCAGGCTTCTTTTTGTTTGAATTAAAAAAAGAATAAAGGCTTGGTCCAACTCTCTTGTAAGTTGTAACATTGAAATAAAAGCAATAGAGATCCTATTGTTCCGATCCAGACCGTTTATTATTTAAACCGGGATTTTACAGTATCTGTGTATGTACATTAAGCTGTTCGGATACCAATAAGTAACTAATCAAATGACATTATTGTAAGAAAAAAAATCCTTCGTTCAAAATTTGGGGCGGTACTTATCCCCAACCCTACTCCATGTGGCTCCACCACTGCTTACACTCCTATTAACAAAAAAACTTCCTAGAGTTTAATTCCCCGTAGTTCACTTTACTAAATTCTAATCAACTAAGACAAAGAGCTTACATTCCTTTGTAGCACCAGACTTAGTGTGTTGGAATATATACTTCTTTCGTAAAGTAAACTGATATGATTAGTCTTCCCTAACTAAGGTCCAGTGACTTAATGGGATCAAAGAGCTCCAAAATGAGTAGGCAAACCTGTGTAAGACAAACTTCCAACAAGTGTGGTTGACAATACATGCGTGTATGGCATTTGGTAATGTCATTCTTCTTTAGTACCCAGCAACCAAGAATTGGTGAGTGCAGGGCAAAGGAACAAATCCTTGAAACATTATTGAAATGTTACTTTCCGAATATTAGTTGCATGCCTGTAGGTCATAACATAAAAAAATACAGGATAAAAACTTAAAATCCGAAGGTTCATCTAACAACTTGGGAATTCAAATAGGGTTTGGTTCAGTCATACTCAAAATGTCAACCTAAATCCACAAATGGGCCCACCCATTGGATGTGTAACTTGTAACAATCATCATGGGAGACATGCCAACCCAAATGGTGGTGATCAACTTCTAATAGCTATTTACACTGATGCAACTAAAATTTCGTCATTCTAAAGCCGAATTCAACAAAGGGAGTAAATAAAAGGACATTTCATGAGCACATATGTTACAATTAAAACTGTATATACAGAAACTTTCCAAAGGAATATTTTTTTACCCTTGCTGGCACTAATGAGAAAATATCCATCCGGTGTAACTGGGCTGTAGAACAAATCAACCACGGGCCGAGAATGCCCGTGACACACGAGCGGAGCTGAAGCCTTCTTCTTGTCCATTACCCAGAAAATCCAAATACCCAGAAAACCCTAGACTGATCCCTTTTATCAGATTCAAAAGGAAACTTTGTGCAATGTACTCGACGAATAGATCAATCAACTAACACCAAACTCCCAATACCCACAAAACCCTAGACTGATCTTTTCAAACAGATTCAACAGAAAACTTTTTGCAATGCACCAGCCGAATAAATCAACTAACAACAGAACCCTAATTGCAACCAAAAGCACCCAATTGCCTATAGGTGACAACTTTTCAGGTCAAGATTTTGTGATTGATCGTGCCCAAGATGAAAGAACAATGAACCAAACAATTTACATAAAAACGTATATGTAACGACGGGTAACGTAAAACGGCGGCAATTAACAGAGAAACCCTAATTGGGAGTGCACGCCTCCTAATTCTATCAACCCAAATTAACTGATCATAGAAAGGGAGGAAACAAAAAAAAAAAACACGGAAAAATTAGAAAATAAAGAAACTAGCTATGGGCAAAGCGCAGAGAAGCAAGGAGCTTCGCCAGGTATATATAGTGTGAATATTCGGTTTCTTCTTTTTGCCCTTTTTCTTTTCTTATCCGTTTTTAGGGTTTAATTTTGTTGTACTATTTTGTAAGAACAGCCCTGTGTTTTGAGAATTTTGTTTAGTGGCGAGATAACAGCGCCTTTGGATTGAGTAATTTCAAAAGAAAATAAAAGAAAGGGTTTTGGTTTTTAGCCAAATCATACATTTAGATTAACTATTTTGGTGAGAAATGGAAAGAAAAGTACAGAAATGAAATGTTTTGACTGGCTTCTCCCCTTTTTTACTTAATCTCACAAAAAATTGTACTAGATTTTGTAAGAAATGACTCTTCTTTCTTATCACACCCTTTCTCATCATCCAAAGGGGCTGTAAGTGTTGAGGACATGGGTTGCAAATGAAGTGGGACGTTGCAAACTGTTCGAGACCCGGCTCGGTAAGAGTTTGTTCGAAGAATCAATAAGCATACCTTGAACTTTAATTTTAAGCTCATTTATTAGTCTAAGTCTTACAGTATTTGACTCAATTAGATTTCAAAACTTAGACTCAATAAATACTACATATAGTATCATTTTAGGATCTATTCATGCTGATTTCACCTTTTTGGGTATTTATTCCTTTTTTGCACCTGAGCATATTCAAGAAACAAATTGAGATAGGGTTTGTCCAAGGTTTTGCTCCAAATTAAAGCCTCTTCTTGATCGCAGTCACCACGTTGGAGCCTCATCTCCATAATGAAAATGCTATTTGTATCCTAGTCCCGTATGTCGAGCATAAACGTATCATTAATGATTAATCTTTGTATCCATTACATTTGATTAATAAAAAAATTTTGCTGCTCAAAAAAAAAACTAGCTCCTTAAAATTCGTAAACAAGCTCAAGTTCGGCTCAAATTTAGAACACGAATTACAACAAAAACGAAGTGACATAACCAGCCCACAATCAATTGCTGACAACAATTTGTTTGCGTCAATGTTCGTCACATCTCCAAATAATAATATAGGATCTCAAATCTCATGCAATTTTGTTGGAGATGAAATTTTATCGTAGATGAGAAAATAATTGAAAATGGACTAGGCTTTTGAATTATTGCTAGCAAATACACATGCGCAGTGTACATTTTTTTTCCTCTTATCCTGTTGGAAGTGGGCTTTATTTGGGCTGATGCTAGAACTGGGTTGATCACAGCACTGTAATCCAACGCAGGTATAATTGGGCCTACCAGTAGTTTACCGAGCTTGACCATTCCAATTTCTATTCGGCCCAGTGCGACCTTATGTATATCTCCTTCTTTTTTTTTTTTTCCCGAAACGGATAGGAAATTGATTTTAGCACTCAAAAAATTGATGGAGGGGCTTCAAAACGACGTCGTTTTTTGTATCAACACAGTTTAGTTTTGGAGCCCCTCCATCAATTTTCGGAGGGCCAAAATCACAATCCTTGATATCTCCTTTCTTTTGTTTGTTGATACTGTATATCCATGGACACTTTTCCCTGTTCTCTCAACTCTTGTTCGAGTCACCTCTTATATATACTGTGCTATGTGTCTTGTGATTATAGCTTTCGAATAGGGGAATGAGTTTTTTTAGGGCTAAGGTCCTTTGTACTTAATTTTATTGGTGTGCTTATTTTTTAGGACGCACAAACATATTGCATATTCATAATAAAAACAAGTAAAAAAAACACTATGGGAAAAGGTTATTGAAGGAAAGGATAGCACACATGTTCGTGCTCGCCCGTTTAGGGACCTCTCTTTCACTAGGTGACGGGTTCAACTCCCACATTACCCATCCCTCTCTGGTTCTCCCATAGGATAGCTTAGAATTGGAGTGCTGCTACAGGTACATAAAATTGGGGACCGAATCCGGACCGACGGCCGCCGGCGAGCCATCTCCGGCCACCGGACGGCCGATCCGAGCCGTCCAAAAATTCTAAAAAAAAAAACCGAGGGGCCCCACGCGGGAATCAACGTCATCCGAGGTGTGTAGGGTGCTTGATCGGAGCACCCCTTTTCGTGTGTATATGTATTATACATATACACACGAAAAGGGGTGCTCCGATCAAGCACCCTACACACCTCGGATGACGTTGATTCCCGCGTGGGGCCCCTCGGTTTTTTTTTTTAGAATTTTTGGACGGCTCGGATCGGCCGTCCGGTGGCCGGAGATGGCTCGCCGGCGGCCGTCGGTCCGGATTCGGTCCCCAATTTTATGTACCTCTATCATTTTTGCTTAGAATTAGGATTTTATTTTTATTTTTTTTAACGCAAGGTGGTCTGGGCCAATTTACGCACAATTCAGATTAATTCTTACAATTCCTCACACAGCCGTTTCACATCCTTACGCGTGGAGTTGAGGTGGCCCCATTCCCAAAAAAGAGTTCCTGGCAAGGAGAATTGAATCGTAGACCTTAGGAGGGAGCAAACTTCTAAGTCCCACACAAGACCACCTGACCAACCCCTCGAAAACGGGGGTATTATAGTGAGGACCCTGTAGTGCGGTATTGGATTGTCCGTTTCCTCAATCAACGGTTCAAATATGTTTGTTAACTTTTACCGGTAATAATTAATTTTGATTGGTATGAGTGTTTCAATAAATTTGAAATTTTGATTACGGAAATGAACGATCCGATGCCACACTGCAGAATCCCCGGTTTCCATTTTCCAACCCCTCGGGGTTGAGTGTCTGCATGTGCTTGTTGACGCGCTTTTCGGTTAGGCCACCAGAATGGAGGGAAAGAAAAATATCTATTTCAAAAAACTCAATCACATTACCATACCTAAATGTACAGGGATCCATGGTTTCATCAAAATGCAGGTGTTCGTGTTTTATTTTATTTTATAATAATCGGATGTTTGGACCAGCTTGAACGCACCTCAATTAATTCTGAGATCATAAAGTTAACGATCCAGCAAACCCTCTAGTGGCCCCAATGTTTGAATTATTTGCCCTCCGTTAGATTCAAACATGTGATCGACTTCGCAAACGACAAATACTTATTTGTTTTCTTATGTCTGCTTGGCCAAACCTCTCGCGGTTCTCCCGTCTTTTAGTATTGCACATGCCATCGCATCAAAATACGAGAATTATATTGCCGACCAACAAAGGAATATAATGAAAAGAGGTGGAAACATAAATTAAGTAATTTGGCAGACAATTAAACTAAGATTAAATTGAGTGCATAACCGAGATCGAAATCATGAACCTGCACATGGGTTGCCCGGAATCACATCGTTTGACTCTACCCATTTCCAAGTCTCTTTGATTGATGATTTCAAAAAAATATATATATGATTCTGATATTTTTTTAAAATTTTGTTTTGTACCCCCAAATAGATTAGAAAAACAAAACTCTTGTAAAAATAAGGAGTATTTGGTTTTCCTAGGTGCAGGATAATTTATAGAGTAAATTTCACTGACCACCCCTCAGATTTCTGACGAAAACAGAGATCTCTCGTGAGGTTTTTGAAATGTCACTTGCCTCTCTTACACTTCCTTTACCTGACAATATAAAGATTCCCTTATTCCGTTGTCCGGCCTCTTACCTCGTTAACTTGGCTAAGCTAATGAACAAAGACCCCTTCTCTCTCTCTCTCTCTCTCTCTCTCTCTCACAACCACAAACCCTATACTTCTCCCATTGTTTATATTGGGAGAGGTAGTTTGAGGTCATTCAAAATGTATACTCTCTCAATCCCGCAAAGTTTGACAAGTGTTACACTATTTGTCCTAACTTTCTCAGTTTGGTATATTTTGATATTATTATTTTGGCATTGTTTTTGTTTTAACGAAAAATATCTAAAACTAAAAAAAATACAACTAAAAGCTAATTTTGCTGAAGAGATAAATAATCAGAAATATTTGTGAGTGTTATTTTCTCTGTCTTTTATAACTTTTTTTTTAACATTCATCCAAGTTTTTCATACTTTTTTCTATATCTCGTCGGGAAGAATCTAAAAAATTCATTAGTATGACCAAAAGCTAATAAGAATTTAACTAACCACGAAAGTAAGGCCTCGTTCTCTTGAACTCAACTTAAACTGAACTTTAAATTTGAAAATTTTGTCCTTATTTAATTTTTTTTTTTGCATTTGTTAGTTTTGCGCCAAACTTTTGTGAGTTATTGATTCGTCTCGACGAGAGGAATTGGAAAAATAATTTTTTTTTACTTTTACCCAAGTATTTTGAGAAATAACCATTTTTTAGCAAAAAAAAAGGACATTTTAGTGCTAAAAAGTGGTTATTTCTAAAAATACTTGGGTAAAAGTAAAAAACTAAAAATTTGGAACAAAATTAACAAATGTAAAAAAAATTCAAATAAGGTTAAAATTTTCAGATTTAAGTTAAATTCAAGAGAACGGGGCCTAAGCTAATGTTTAAAAGTACTTAACTTCTTTTTTGATCAAGGAAAAGCAACTTACCCTAGAGTATCCACATCAGACTCTTTATATTTTGGACCAAATTACCCTTAAAAATTCATTTTATTACTTTAGCTACTCACTTTTAAAATGTCTACTGCATCAGACTCTCTATATTAAAGTTATCACATTTAAAATATTGTTTTTTCTTCCTCTCTACTCAATTAAATATTTCTTGGCAAGGGCCCTGTTTGGGGCACAACTAATGAGCAATAAATTGATATTTTTTGGGGGCCTATTACGGGTTTTACAAAGATGATTCAAGCTGCAAGTCATTCTTAAAATACTTTTTTATGGGTTTTGAAAAAAAATTAGCTAAGTCCTATATCGGTAATGGCTGTTTTAGAATCTGTAGGATACCCTACGCATTCAATTTAGAAAGAAAAGGGGTTGAAAGAGACAAAGTACCAGATTGAAAATTAATAAAATATTCTTTAATTGGTGAACAGTAGCTCGCTTGAGATAAAGAGGCACTTTTACAAAATCAAAATTTTGACAAGTGATCCCCACCACTAACGAGGCTGATATGTGAGCCCATTTTACACATTTGGCTCGCTACTATAGTTTTGGTGAGAAGTAGCTAGTGTGATGTGGATGCTCTAAAAATGATAATCAGTCTTACATATCGATATTTATTCGATCCATGTGTTAAGATAAGGGCGAGCTCTTCAACTCTACCCAAAGTACAATGGCTATGTTAGCTAGCCTGGCAGTTGTTTTTTGTACAAGAAGATTATAATGATATTCATGTTCTTATAGTAATGAAAGGGCAAAGTTGTCATTTCATCTATCCCTTGCTCCAAACACCTTCCCAGAGGATCTGAACAAGAACCTCCATTGTTTAATCAAGACCATGTGGCTTTTGTCACATTATCCCAGTGATGATTCATGACTTGGATGAAGGAGGGAGACATTACAACTTTTTCTTTTTATAACGGAATGTTTGGGTCAGCTGCGCGCACCTCGATTAATTCCGGGGTTCTAAAGTTAACGATCGGACAAATCTTACAGTAGCCTCACTGTTTGAAATGTTTAATCCACGTAAAATTCTAACATGCAACCTCGTGGGGAGGAATTAAAACTTGGGAAAATGACGGCCCAGGACTGGTTTTAATAATTAATACCCTCCAAGGACATGATAAGAACAATTGTTAATGTTGAAAACGTCCTTGATGGGTATTAATTATCAAAACATGTCATAGACCGTCATTTTCCCTTAAAACTTGTTAATTTAGGACCCATTTCCATTTGCCGGTAAAACAAGTGGGGCATTGGGCCATATTTATTTATAAACTGCTCCCCTTTTTGAAAATAAATTGCATTTATATATGGAGTAGTGGTTTTTGAATTCTCCATATGTTGGACCCTCGGACAGAGCAATAATTTTTGAATTCTTCGTATTTTGGAACCTCGGATTTGTACATATTTTTTCTATGGTTGAGATTTACAGGTAGTAAGACTAGAAATATATTTGGAAAGAATGAATATTTGAAAGAATAATGAAATAAAAACTAAAATTGATGTTTCCTAATCTTATTGTGATTCCTTATTTTTCAATTTTTCCTTACTTTTCTAATAGTTATCATATCAGTAAAAAACGATTACCGTGATGTCTCTCTTTCCCTCATACATTAATTCCAAAACGGATTCTAATTTTTAATCCAAAATTGCTCTCTCTCTCTCTCTCTCTCTCTCTCTCTCTCTCTCTCTCTCTCTCTCTCTCTCTCTCTCTCTCTCTCTCTCTCTCTCTCTCTCTCTATATATATATATATATATATAGACACACACACACACATACTTAGGATCCAATGAGGGATCCCCGCACGGCCTTACCGTGCGGGACTCCCCTTTCCCGATCAAATTGCGACGATCCGAGCTGCTCAAAGTGTGTAGAACGTGATTTTAAGGGTGCCCGCGAGAAATCAGCAAAAAAAATGATCGAGAAGGGCTTGATCCGAGCAGTTTTTTACTGAACCGTTCAATAAAAAACTGTTCGGATCAAGCCCTTCCCGATCATTTTTTTTGCTGATTTCTTGCGGGTACCCTTACAATCACGTTCGAATCACTTTGAGCGGCTCGGATGGTCGCAATTCGATCGGGAAAGGGGAGTCCCGCACGGTAAGGCCGTGCGGGATCCCTTAGAGGATCCGGACTGTATATATATATATATATATATATATATATATATATATATATATATATATATATATATATATATATATATATATATACAGTCCGTCTCCCGTAAGGACCACCTCATTTTAATAAAATGCGGACCTCCCTTTTTCCGATTGAATTTCGATGATCCGAGCCGCTCAATGTGTTCAGAACGTGATTTTAAAGGTATCCGCGAGAAATCAGCAAAAAAAATGACCGGGAAGGGCTTCATCCGAGCAATTTATGTTTGTTTTTTATCGAACGGTTCAAACAAAAATCACGTTCTGACTATATATATATATACCATAATTAGTCAGTCTCAAATGAGGGAGTCCTTATTTTAGTTAAAATGCAGACCTCCTCATTTCTCCCATTTTTCGATCGAATTTCGATGATCCGAGCCGCTCAATGTGTTTAGAACGTGATTTTAAGAGTACCCGCGAGAAATCGACAAAAAAAATGACCGGAAAGGGCTTCATCAGAGCAGTTTTTGTTTGAACCGTTCGATAAAAAACAAACAAAAACTGCTCGGATGAAGCCATTCCCGGTCATTTTTTTTGCTGATTCCTCTCGGATACCCTTAAAATCACGTTCTGAACACATTGAGCGGCTCGGATCATCGAAATTCAATCGAGAAATAGAGGTCCGCATTTTATTAAAATGAGATGGTCCTTACGAGAGACGGACTGTATATATATATATGGGCCCTGTTATTTTTGAAATATATTTAGGTTGCTAGATGTTTTGTTGATTGAGTGATTAAGGGGAAAAAATTGATTAATTATATATTTGGTTATATGATTTATTATAATATGTTGGTGGTAGCAAATGTATTTATTTTGTTGCATCTTGATTCTAAGTCATAGTTTCATCTTCGCCTTTATTAGGTTGAAAGTCGAAAGCCAATGAAAATATACATGTCCCCGTGTTTCTGCATTAGAGTTAATTTTTTTATTTACCTTAATTTTTTATAGTACATAACACAGGGGTGTAAGACTTATCCATACTTAACAAAAGATAAGTTGTTATAATGAATGATTACTTTGATCCAATAGTTTAGGCTTATTCTCTCCCTTTCAGTAAAGTGCTTACACTTTTTGCACATATTACACAATTGCCATGTAGATTTATTTACTCATAACAATTATACATTAATGTTTATGTGATTTTTCAAAAAAAAAGAGAACAAAATACCAAAAATTTTCAGATTCTGTGCTAATTTGAAGAATATATATATATATATGCAGTCAGTCTAAAATGAGGGAGTCCGCATTTTAGTTAAAATGCGGACCTCCTCATTTCTTCCATTTCCCGATCGAATTTCAATGATCCGAACCGCTCAATGTGTTTAGAACGTGATTTTAAGGGTACTCGCTTAAAATTGACAAAAAATATGATCAGGAAGGGCTTCATCCGAGCAGTTTTTGTTTAAATCGTTCGATAAAAAATAAACAAAAACTGCTTAGATGAAGTCCTTCCCGATCATTTTTTTTGCTGATTTCTCGTGAGTACCCTTAAAATCACGTTCTGAACACATTGAGCAACTCGAATCATCGAAATTCGATCGGAACAGTGAGGTCCGCATCTTATTATAATGAGGTGGTCCTCATAAAAGCCGGATTGTATATATATATATATATACACACACACACAGAGTCAGTCTCAAATGAGGGAGTCCTTATTTTAGTTAAAATGCGGACCTCCTCATTTCTTCCATTTTCAGATCGAATTTCGATGATCTGAGCCGCTCAATATGTTCATAACGTGATTTTAAGGGTACTCGCAAGAAATCGGCAAAACAAATGACCGGGAAGGGCTTCATCCGAGCAGTTTTTGTTTGAACCGTTCGATAAAAAATAAACAAAAACTGCTCGGATGAAGCCCTTTCTGGTCATTTTTTTTGCTGATTTTTCGCAAGTACCCTTAAAATCACGTTTTGAACACATTGAGCGGCTCGGTTCATCGAAATTCAATCGGGAAAGGGAAGTCCGCATTTTATTAAAATGAGATGGTCCTTACGGGAGACGGACTCTGTGTATGTGTGTGTGTGTATATATATATATATATATATGAGGGAGAGAGTGTTTCGGGGACACAGAAAAAGACTCTGTATCTCAACCATTGAAGCCAATATATTGCTGAGATTAGAAGTTCACAAAAAATTACTTTTAATCGCAAAGAATTACTCCTGATCGCAATGAATTACTCTTGGCCGCAATAATTACTCATGACCGCGAAGAATTACTCTTGGCCGTAATGAATTACTCGTGGCCGCAATGAATTCCTCTTGGCCGAGAATTACTTTGGCCTCATCGAATTGGACTTGGCCGTATTGAATTGCACTTGGCCGTATCGAATTGCTCTTGGTTGCACCGAATTGCAATTGGCTGCATCGAATTGGACTTGGCCGCATTGAATTGCTCTTGGCCGTATTTAATTGCACTTGGCCGTATCAAATTGCTTTTGGCCGCGTAATTACATACGGCTAAGTGCAATTCAAAGCGGCCAAGAGTAATTCTTCGCATCCATGAGTAATTTTTTGCGGCTAGGAGTAATTCTTTGAGGCCAATAGTAATTTCTTTACGGCTATGAGTAATTCTTCGCGGCCAATAGTCATTCTTCGCGGCAGAAGTAATTTTCGCAGTTAGGAGTAATTCTTTGCTGCCAATAGTAATTATTCGCCGCAAGGAGTAAAATTTTGCGGCCATGAGTAATTTTTCGCGGCCAGGAGTAATTCTTTACGGCCAATAGTAATTATTTGCATCAGATTCTTTTTCTTTTTAACTAATAATAGGTAAGAGAACAAAATTATTGTTCAATACAACTTAAGCTGTTGGTTTGAAGTTTCATGATCTGTCGGGAATTGAAAATTGCAGGTTTTTTGTTGGAGTTTTTTGGGTAGACAGAGTTTCAAACTCTATTCCTTACTTGGTTATATGTACATCTTGGAACTATTTTGCTTTTCTATTTTTCTAGGTCAGTTAAAGAAACAAGTGCGATAGGGGTGTCACTTTGAGTGAGTGGACGTTCAAAAAATTAAATTCAAGTTGAAATCCCGTATGATTATACATTCTTAATATCTCTGATTCTATCACTGAATGCAACTAACGAAATTGAACAGATTTGGTAATATTTGTTGTATTAGACTATTTTATGAACTTGGTTAGATGAATCATGTTTGAAGCTTATTTTTAAAATGAAAATTTCCGAGAAGTTGATTTTGTTGGGAGAAGGGAATTTTTTCTAATTCATGATTATTTAATAATACTCCTATCGTATGAGGTGAGACTATACTCATATCCGAGACTCACCTCATATGAGATGGAGTTAAAAAGAATCGTTGTATCCACACAAAAAACTTCGAAAAAATGAGATTCGATACTTCATTTAAACTATGTTTAGAAAACAAGGCACGGGCAGTTAGTAGTTATTAAATATACTTTTTTGTGATCAAAAGGGAACAACTCTAAAGTCCATTATATTTATTTGCCTTCGTAACTGTAAATTTACTTTTCTACAGAATATACGCAACTTTACATCAAAGAGTACTTTTGAATTATCCTACCATAACTCCAACCCCACAAATCCCGAGTTAAATGTGATGTATTAAGAGAAAATGATATGTCTCGTAAAGCGAAAAATATGTACTTTAAAAAATAAGAAAGCTTAGCGAAAAATATGTACTTTAAAAAATAAGAAAGCTTAGCGGAACGGAGCATGATATAGGATCTGAAATCGTAATCTCACAACACAAATGCCACAACCCGATGCTAGATCAAATATTGCTCAGGTAAAATCTTGAATAAGTACCTCGATTCGGTACTTCGGAATATGGATCGATGTCATTTGCCAAATGACAACTATGCCTTTGGACCGACGCTAACGACTTAAATTCACTCTGCCTTCGGAATATGGATTGATGAAAGGAATGGTGGAAGAAAAAATATTGGGTGTTTGTTTTGGTTGAAATGATGGCATATATATATATTTCTAATTATGTCTTTATACGACCCACCAGTTTTATATACATGAAAGAAAATAAAAACGGTAAACTGAATACTCGATCTCTTTGTGGAGGGGATATATAATTTCACCCTCATGAGATTTCTAATCCTACACGACAGCGACGTATGGACTTCTTCTAAAATTTAAAGAGTCTATAAACGGATGCTCTAATATGTTATTTCATCCCAACTCGTGACACCAATCGTTTAGGATATATTACACTTCCGCGCGCACAACGGCATATGTGGATTGCGAATTACTTTCGTTCCTAAATCCGAACCTCCAATGGAAGAAACCCATTTCGTTTCTAACCACATCAGGTAGTATATAGGGAAATAAACATTTGGCCAGTGGTATAGCTCTTGATTTGAGAAATCATTTGGCCTCTGACCCTTGTATTCTGGCAAGGATTTCGCCCGGACAACGTGCAAATGATTTCTTGGTTAAGATTTTCAGAGGGAAAACAAATCAGGGGTGATGTATAACAAAAACGTTAGGTAACATGATCAGAAAGTATTGGAAATTGATTCCGTAAAGGAAATTAAAAACTGTCTAGTGGTGGTATTTACGTAATATTCTCCATTACTGAGGGCTTTGTCGTGACGCGAAATACATAAATATAACCCACAGGAAATCTCATTTCCAAGCCAATTAACAACAACTTCTTCTTCTTCTTCCTTCTTCTTCCTTCTTTTTCTTCTTCTTCCTCCTCCTCCTCCTCCTCTCTCTCTCTGACACAATGTCGAGGATCGTGGTGTTGCTGCTGCTATTTTCCGTCACCTGCCATGTCGCCTTAGCCGTTTACTACGAAACAGGCGGTAAGCTAGCTCTCTTCTTCTCCTTTCACTGCAGTTTTTATATGTTTAATTTTAGTGGGCTTTTCAATATGACGATGGTTCTTCATTGTATGCCAGTTTTATCAACCGTGTGGTATCTCAATGCAAAAAGCTAATTAGCACGACATGCTCCACAGTCCACACCAATGCCGTTTCATTCCCTTCCCGTTCCCGTATGAAATATATCATCTTATACAAATATTGCACACATCTGACATGCGCTTAAGAGCGAGAAAATTTGACGAGAATAAAGCTATGCGCGTCCAAATTAATCAGCCCATTCGACGCACTTAGGGCAAGAGAGATTGTGAATAGCTAGCCTCAATCCTATAATGATTTATCATAAAAGTTTTGGTCTTTGGTTGCATTTTAGTGTTTGTTAGATTTGTTCCCATGTTTTTTTAGTTTTAGTTTATATCTCATGTAATATTCAAAATAGGTTCACCAAATCAAACCGAATCTTATGTCCTAATCACTTGGGGTCGGCTATATGAATCATTTTCCTACCTTCAAAATAGGTTCACCCATTACCAGTAATAAATTTCTAGTGGATTAATGTGGTGTTACAATCATAATAGAACATGTGTACGTGGGTCATGAATTAATAATCAAATGTAGACGGATAAAATGATAAAAGAACACATATACACTGTTTATATTCATTTAATTTAATAAAAAAACGTGAATTTATCTTAATTAAGTCCTGTAAAGGTAATTTATTTTTCATCTTATACTAAGTTATACTTGTCATCTATTCTTCCAGATCGGAATGCGGATAGAATCATAAATATGTTTCCACTTATTTAAAAGGTTTAACTCTTATATATTCTCTATTTTCAAAAAGCCTAGCTAGTTAATTAGAATCGCCCCATACATGTGACGTCCACATGGCTAACTTTCAAGTGACACAAATTGAGCCTTACTCTTGTTTAATTTCACATGAATGGTTCAATGAATAATCTTTGACTAAGAATTGTTTATTTCACAATTTCATTAGGGTAACAATTTCTACAGCCCTTTGTTTATTCAATATATAATTGCCTTTTGTTTTACTTTTGTATGAGAAATTAAACTTCTATGGAACAATATTACAAATTCAAGTATTATTATTATTAGAAGATAAAAGAATTACTAAATAAAAAATAAAACAAGAGTATGAATTCAATTACTTTTAAGTATGGCTGATAAGCGAGTCAAACGAGTCGAATAATACTAATCCAAAGTTTGCTTTGAAAATGTGACGAACTTAAAAAACATCTTCAAGCTTAACTTGTTTTTAATCAGGTGAACCGATTTCAAACGAATCTACGCATGCATCATAACCTAAACGAATAGGTTGTACTCCCTCCGTCCCTTTTTTTGTGTCCAGTATTCCATTTTGGGCTGTCCCATAATAAGTGTCCATTTTGTAAAGTTATGGGGGTAAAAGTTGGTGTATTGTCTATTTTGTCCCTAAAAGTAGATTTTATTTTGAAAAGTTAGTGAGTAAAAGTGTAATGATGATGGGTAAGTAGGGAAAGTGGAGGAAAAAGTTGATGTGAAAGGTGTAATGATGATGTCTTTTTAATAAGTTGGAGTTACGAAGCAGGACACTTAAAAAGGGACGGAGGGAGTAGTAGTTTGTTTGAAACATGGACGAGCTTTTGAGAAATCATCGTTCAAATTTCATTATTCAAGCAACAAATTGGCCTCGAATGAGCTTTTAACGAGCTAACGCGAGCCCATGATTTTGCAGGAGAAGTACCCAACGGAGGATTCGAGAAATGCCCGAGTCCGTCCGACCTAGACGGCACGAAGCTGACGTCCCCGAACGGAATTCCCGACTGGGAAACCACCGGTTGCGTCGAGTACATAAAGTCCGGCGCCACACAGGACCACATGCTCCTCATCGTCCCCGCTGGCATGTACGCGGTACGGCTCGGAAACGACGCCGCGATCAAGCAGAAGCTCACGCTCACGCCCGGCATGTTCTACTCGTTGACGTTCAGCGCGGCGCGCACCTGTGGCCAGCAGGAGAAGCTGAAGGTGTCGGTGTCGCCATGCACGGAGGCAGGCGGCTCGGGGGTGCTGCCGATCCAGACGGTTTACAGCAGCAACGGGTGGGACTCGTACTCGTGGGGGTTCGTGGCCGAGGCGGATCAGGTGGAGATCTCGATTCATAACCCCGGCGACGACAAGGAGGATGCCGCTTGTGGCCCGCTTATTGATTCGGTTGCGTTGGTTGCTTTGCCGCCGATTAAAAGAACCGCAGGTGCGTTCTCTCTCCCTCTCTCTCAACGGTCGTGAACGGATTCGTGAATTAGAAATGAACCGAGTGATACACATTGGAATTGCGAATATGCATGCAATTTCAATGTGTCTCACTGTTATATTGGGGTGCAACGGTATATGAAAATCGGCCATTACTTACCATATAATTGGTGATATTCCTCTCTGATCATCTTGAACAAAGCCACATGCAACCTCCCTGATCTGTAAAGTAACTTGCTACGTTCACAAAATTATGCGTACAAGTTTAGATACCTGTCTAGAATCGAATGCCGTATGTAGACCCTACAAAATAGTTTGAGGTTCACATGTATCGGATTATTTTAGACGTATCTATATATCAATATCTGTTCACATTATAAATACGGGTACACAGAACCTAGCTACCTCAATTTAGTAGGTTTCCCCATGTACAAGTTTTGTGTACTACTTTGAAATTGGCATAGCATTGTTCTACCAAATAACCTTAGTTAACTGAGGAGTAGTACAGTCCATGAAAACCAACACATGAAAATGTACTGTGAATCTGGATCGTTCATATGTTTTCATGAACACTTTCATGTGCTGGCCGGGTTTTATGGATCCTAACACTTTTGTAGCTAACTTGGTACATCTGCGTCCCTATTGCAGGCAACCTGTTGAGGAATGGAAACTTCGAAACTGGTCCATACATATCCCCCAACACATCCTGGGGTGTCCTAGTCCCCTCCAACATAGAGGATGCCCACTGCCCTCTAATAGGTTGGAGCGTCATTTCCCTAAAAGCCGTCAAATACATCGATTACGCCCACTATTTCGTTCCCGTAGGCAACCGGGCCGTGCAACTGATGGCCGGACGAGAGAGCATTATCGTTCAGATCGTCAGGACCATGCCCAACAAGGTCTACGACCTGACCTTTGCGGTTGGGGATGCTTGCAATTCCTGTGAGGGGTCCATGGTGGTGGAGGCTTTTGCCGGGAAGGAATCTTTCAAGGTACCCTACGAGTCCTCGGGCAAGGGTGGGTTCAAACGGGCCAAGCTCCGGTTCACCGCATCTTCGATGATGACCCGGGTTAAGTTCCTTAGCTCGTATTATCACATGAAGAGCGATCATTCGGGGTCTCTTTGCGGTCCGGTGGTTGATGATGTGAAGTTGGTGCTTGTTAACGCTCCGCCGCAACATAAACATGCTTGATCGTAGCGATCGAGCCTTGTTGCAATAATGGTTGAGACAAAGTAGGAGTTGTTTCTTGAATTGGAAAGTAATGCTGTCCCAAAGCATTCTAAACACTTTTTCAAAAATGTTTATTTTGTTTGTGATTTTGTGTATTGTTTTTCGAAGTCTTTTATACCACCAAGAGTCATTGTTTGGCTTAAGCCACTACACGTTATAATGTAGTGATGAAGGTGTTTTTTAACCTTAAATTGTGTCACAGATGTATCCATACAATAAATGAAGTGGAATTTTATTGTTGTTGAATGTACCCATTTTCTTCACATGCAACTAGGGCGGTAAACGAACCGAACAACTCGCAAGCTCAATTCGTTCGACAAAAGCTCAGCTCGATTAAAAAAGCTTATTTAGTAAATAACTAAGCTCGACTCGTTAAGGTTCGAGTTTGTCAAAGTTCGGCTCGGCTTGGATCGCCTCGTTTACAACTCATCCTAATATCCTATGTTCTGTTTTTACCAGTCATGCACATGATGCTTACCAAGTGCTTTTAGATCCGTTGTTTCCTCATTCATTTGCTTTGGAATTTATTTATTTATTTATAGAAACCAAAAAGAGCGATTCAATATTTCTTTTCTGATTTCCTCTTTGATTAATTTGTTGTTCAATATTTTCAATATGAAGTATAATTTTGAACTTCAAAGATTAGTTGAGATGCACATAGATCAGCTCGAATACTTGGTAATAAAAAGAAGAAGAAGAGATTACATCCTTGATCCCAAACTATACCCTGGCATTTCGAGCTGTCATCACCTGCATTAACCCACAAAGAAAAAGTTGACAGCAAAACATAACCAGGCCAGGTAAGATTTCCATCTCATCTGTCGCTCCCTAATTAATGAAAGGCAAAGTTCCCTATCACATGAAGTCTTTAGTACCATCAAAAGACAAATGATTGATGACTTTACAGCCCTATACCAGGCCAGGCCAGGCCAGGCCAGTCCAGTTCAGTTGGACAACCCATTTCAAGATCCCACACACGATCTATAGGTTTGTTGTATAATACACCTACCATGAGATGTTCACTATTTAGAATTCAGTACATATGAAGCCTACTACTGCTACTGCTAGCATCCATATAACATAGCTACCCCAAATAAAACAAGGGAGATGAGCATAAACCAAAAAGGTGGAACCGCCCAAGTAAAACGCACTCCCTTGCCCTCTCAAACCCTGCCCCGCGTGACTAGACATGTTGAACCCCCCGAATTGGCACTCTCAAGCTCGGATACGCGCCGCACAAGTCCTTCCTTCTTGTCTTTCAATCGCCTTACCACCTCCTCCATCTCTTCTATTTCCTTGCCCACCTTCTCCAACTGGTCCTGTGCAACCGGGAGCTCAAGTAGCGCAGCCATCTGGTCCAACCTCTTACGAAGACAACCAACTTCCAATCGAAAATGCGTCAACGCCTGCAAACCATCGCGAGCAGAATCAAAATCTCCAGGTGTTGCCTGAGGCAAACTCATATTCTCCAACCCCTCCACGAAAGATACCCGGGAGTCCAAGGCAAGCTTCCTAATAATCGAGCTCGCACCAACAAGACGAACGAAAGTACTTGGCCACAGTTCAAAGATGTTGGACAGTATGGCTTTATGTTCCTCTCGAACCTCAGCAAACAAAGTTCGAGGAGTTAACCTTATCTCCTCTTGTGCCCCTAATCTCATGCCGGCAGACCCATCCGGATAACGTGAAACCAAATAATCACCCTCTCTCCAACTGCGAGGTAGACCCCTGAGAGGAACCTCCAATTGCGAGGTAGAAGGCTCCACACTCGGAGCATGAGATTCGGCAACCCGTTCAACAGTCCCAGCATCGATTCCCTCCTGGCCCTCTAGAAAGTTATCAGTGTCTGTGTACTCCTCGTAACGCTCCTCAATGGGATCGCCTTGCTGCGGATGTTGAATTCCATGTCAGTTATTAATAAGAAAAGAAAGAAAAGTTCAACACAAGCACGAAATCAAAACACAACTACGTGTCCCGGTCCAGCAATGTGTCAAGGCTTTGTTCGTAGGAGATCCATTTAGCACAAGCGGAGCTCTCTTAGCTAGCAATATTTTACACCTGACACAAGAATGTGCGGTTGTAAAGTGGTCCGGAGTACCACGTGGCGGTACTACCGAACTATTAAATAATTATTCATTTTACACCCTCATCAGTTACAAACCTGAACTTGATCTTCACTGTCATCATCATCTTCATTATCCCTACTAAACTCTGCATATTCCTCGAGTGACTCAGCTGCAAATAATTCCTCAGCTTTCCCTCCATCATTTGTCGGGCTTTTCATTGTAGTTGAACTATGAGATTTTCCTTTGTTCATCTGTTGCACAAAACTGGAAGTTGACCTGGGTAACAGGTCGTGTTCGTGTCGTGTCAGTCGGGTTCGTGTCACAAATCACCCAATCCGAACCCGACCCATTTAGAATTCGTGTTTCTTGAGTCATTTCATTTTCGTGTTTCGTGTCAGAAATGCTCAACCCTAACCCGTTAACTTCGTGTCCGGTTCGTGTCGTGTTATCGTGTTTGTTACCCAACTCTATATAGAATTACAGATATACCATATATTTTATATATATATATATATATATATATTCGTGTTAATGGGTGACTCAGATTAGTAACCGTATTGGTCGTGTCAATTTCGTGTCTTGCGTGTTCAACCCGACCCCGACCCATTTAGAATTCGTGTTCTCGAGTCGTGTCATTTTCATATTTCTTGTCAGAAATGTTCAACTCTAACCCGTTAATCTCGTGTCCGGTTCGTGTCGTGTTATCATGTTCCGTATCTGTTGCCCAGCTCTAACTGGAAGTAAGACGTAACACCACAAAGAAAAAGTTGGCAGCAAAACATAACCATGAGAATTAATCTCATAAGCCTCATTGAGCTATGAACAATTTTCTTACACAAACCCAGAAAACTTGGTGTGCAAATGAAAGGCTGCAATAATGATACTGGAAACGAACGGATGAAACAAGGATGCATCAAAATCAAATGGTGCAAGAAAAAATCCCCAAGTGACATGAAAGCCTGTGTCTGTGACGATGAAAATACTCTGGAGAACAAGTGTAAGAATGCAAGGCCTGACTAATTCTGCTTACCACTCAACTTTCAAGCTTAAATCCCTCCCGGATGCTAACTTGTGCATGTGAATCATACTCGATCTATTGTAGTGTGTAGAATACTTTTTTGCGGTGCCAATAGAGAAGATTGAAAAACTATACTTGTTTATTATTACCCACAATGACAAACGGCTGTCAAATTTAAGGCGTTAATTGGTGAATATTTCTCTGACTCTACCTATTGTTTATAAAGAGGCATGACCACTCAAAACTATAAACGTATATCTGCAGGTGAAAACCTTCTTCCCCCAAACTGTTGGTGAAGTTAGACATAGGCTTGGGTCCCATACAAATTTATTTAACATGCGTCAAGTACCCACTATGAGGTTCCCTCTGACGAGCCCAAGGTTCTACTTGATTAATGGCCTATTAGCAGCTTCAACCAACATCTGATTGGTTCAACTTTTAGCACACAACCAAACTGTTTTAGGCAGATGTACAGTTACCATCTCCTCAGTTGGCTAAAAGTAGTAACTTATGAATGCTTTCACAACTCATTTCACCGTTTCTTAAATTGCCATTCATCCTAATATCCTAACTGAATGTTACACTCATGATTTATGTGGTTGGCAGAGGATCCACATTCCTACACGTGCTGCTAAAATACTTTCTAATAACAGAATTTCCTAACCAATACTTGGACCGTATTGTTGGACAAAAGGACATAAGGCTTTGGTAATAGAACATTTGTGAGCATCATACGCCATTGTTCACTGGGAATAACATCCATAACTATTCTCTATACCAACATGTGTACACCAGGGTTAAGAAAATATCATACACAAATGCACATACACACGTACAAGAGAAAAGAAACTATACCTTAAAATGAACCCTGAGATCTGAGCCCGTGGCTGTGTAGGCTGTAAAAAAAAAAAAAGCAACACGACACAATGAGAAGAATTCGGTGCAGGATTCTACTTTATATGGAACAAAAGTTCATCACTCTAATTGTAAATAATGCTGGATCACAATCAATTTACTGGGCGAATTCCTGATGCATGCTTTCTATAAGCACCCTTTCATCACAATCATTTGGTGGGAACTATAAGGGAACTTGTACATATTGAGGGATGCTTTCCATTTCTTCGTAACCTTTATCTGAATAATAACTACCTTACTGGTGGAATCCCAACAGAGGGTACTCAAATTAATCAATGACACACGTACATGAATAATATTCATTGTGTTCTCTCACACTCCATGAATGCACTCTAGATTGATTTCCTTTTCCAAAAAAATCTTCATATTTATCTTACATTCGTTGGTGCCTTTGTTACTACATGAGCTAGATGGATACGGAAACGGTTTAATTTGGATATCAAGTTGTTGGAGCTTGTAGAGTCCATTCAATCAAAGAGAAGAAAACATGTCAAATTATAGTCGAAGCTCGACGGGGGGGGGGGGGGGGGGGGGGGTTTATTTGCCAAATTATAGTCATGTTTGTAAAGTGCGAGTTTTAGTTGATTTAGACTTCGAAGGTTCAACTTGCGAAGTATATTTAACATAGTACATTAGAAATGGAAATATGAACTTACATAATGTAAATCTCAGAAATCATAATCGTTCATGTTGTAGAAATCATCAAGAACACTAATCCTAGTAGTAAAATTCATTCTAATTGAATACGAATCATTACCTCATCGCAAAGCTAAATGAAGTTTTTGTGTTTATAATCATGGGTTTGGATGCATTAAATCAAATCCAAAGCAACTGGCGTTTTAAAGCAGTCAATCTCGCGGACAAAACAGGAGGCCCAATTAAAGCTAAACTGCACTAGCACCCCTAGATTTAACTCAAATCATATTGCATGCCCCTTTTTCCTCTATATTCTCAATGCACCTCCTTTTTTTTTTTTTTTGAAAATCTACTAAAATTTGAACCCACATTTTCAAAATACAAACTTTGCCCTCTTTTCCTCTTCTTCTTTTTTAATCACCGGACACATTTTCTCTACCTATAGGTATTTTCAAACATATCAAAAAACAATCCCTAAAGTCAAAACTTATCTCTCCCTATCCATAGATATGTACACATACTTTATGATATCGGTATACTAGCGCATGCCCGTGCCTGAAGGCACGGCTCGAACAATCAGGTCACTTGCAATTTCTCAATACCTTGTCCAACGATTCCAACTATGTGAAAAAACAATAGCCTTAACACAAGCTGTTATCACCTTGCCCATGTCTGAAGGCAATTACAAACCAATACGATCAGTACCTTAAGCAACCATTCGACAATGCCCCCACACTGCTCCCATGATCATCTAGTACTCCAGCTACTGAAATTCCACCCATATCTAAATCATATAAAATTGGGACCGGTTCTCCTCACACAAAAGTTGACACAAATTTGAACACAAAACTCATTGGATTTTCACGCAAATGATCGGAACCGTTCATTTGCATGAAAACCGTCATAAAAACTGTTCAATTCACATCTAGACAACATTTTTAAATTATAAGGTATCATGAACTAAAATACCTATATTCTTTGCAAAATGTGTCTGCTGTTCAAAAAAAAATGTAATAAAGTGCCAAGTAGTCAATTACACTTTCTAACAACACTATGAATAATTGCTTGTTCAAAAAAAAAAAGTGTAATAAAGTGCCAAGTAGTCATTTACAGTTTCTAAATACAAACAATAGAATAACTGCTAATTGGCTTGTAATAGGGAAGAAAATACAACCACAACACTTTTTTTTTTGCTCGGGTACAACCATAACACATTGAGTCATCCCAACACATCAAAGTCCCATAGAATCGTTTTTAGGTGCTTTGGAATAAAGAAGTTCAAATACAACAAACGATAAGTATGAGATCTTCATCTTGCCCAGATCCAAGCCAACCATAATACACAAACAAATCAAGCTAATCCCTAAGGGCATCTTCGAGCACAAATGTGCATGTGATCAATGCCCACTATGAGGTCTTCATCTTGCTTAGATCCAAGTCTTTCTAGGTGGCCGGCATTTGGAGGGGGTCCTTTCCTCAATCAAATTGGTTTGAAGTGATTCAGTCTCGATCTTCACATATTTGGTCATCCCTTTCTCTAAGATGATGGTTAGGCCCTAATAGATGGCTCATATTTCAACTTCCAAACTTGAGGTGCATGTGAACTTGCGGCCGTAACCAAGGAGCCATTTGTCTTCTATTTTGAAAACACCACCAAAACCTCATTTTCCATTACTTTCATGCCATCCATGTTTAGCTTTAGAACAACAGGACGATACCATTTAAGTCACTCCTATAGAATTGCTCACACCATTCCTCTGCACTTGTATGTATATAGGTTGAAGTATTCATGTTTAGATTATGGTCAAGTCCAAATGCAGATAAGAAAAAGAAAAAGGCATGTAGTACTTCCTAATGCTTCAAATAATACCACTACTTAATGTAAAGTGTAAACCGAGACTATCGCCAATGAATCAAAACAAAGATACAAAGAGATGAGTCCAAAAGAGTCACCCCCACCAAAAGAGTGTTCTTCGACTGGGTGTCCTGGCTGGTATTCATAATACCAGTTTGGAATACTTCTAGTTTGGAGATTGGTTTAAAGCTTCATGGAAAATCATTTATTCGATGACAACTCATCAAAAACCGCTCTTCCGTATTATGTAGATGGTTAGAAGATGTCGATAGTCGACCATGATTTTGATTGATAAGAGTCTTACACTTGTATCTCCGTGCAACTGTTGTTCTGATTGCCGAGTAATGCTTTGCTTTAAAATTCATTCTCGCTCTCGTCGTGCACGTTGCGCAAGTGTTGCTTTTGATAGCTCTTTTACAATCTGTGCATAAAGTATGTATAGAAGAGAACCTTACGAATTATTATTGTAATCCCAATACTCCTAACAAAATTAAATCACTATCAAACTTTAGTTGAGTTAGTTGACTACCAATGATTTTTTCAAAAGAAAGACAGAAGATATGCCAAAGAGTGATACCTGTAAATCTTCTTCTCCATTGTCCACATGTGTTGTCTTCCTTTTCCTAGTCATTGTCTTTAAGTTTTTTTAATCCCAAGATTGAAAGATGCCTAATGCAAGGGTAAGGATCAAACCACAAAAAAATCACAATCGAAGGATCAATACATGGTTACGGGGAATGAAAATGATACCCAAAAATCTCATTCAAACATTTCAATATTTCAATTGGACAGAAATCTTACTAAATTTCAATTTTAGAAACTTCCTAGTCGAAGGGTACTCGGATGGTCGATACATTTAATCGAATACTTAACATTCTCACAATTCATCCTGTCAAAAATTGATTGGTCATTCGTTTACAATATGTAAGGGGGAAACAATGATTAGTCAACACATAAAAGTAAAAAAATTAGATTAAGGCTTACACTGGAATTGGAAGATTGACCGGTATTCCCCTAAAAGAAATTAGTCACATGAAGAAAAAGGATAGCAACTGTACGGAGATGTGAACATTAGAAGGAAGGAAGGAGAGATAGTGAGAGCATAATCAAGGAAAACTTGGGGATGGAGATAATCAAGGAGATTAAGATGGATTCCAATTAGTATAACTTCCTTAATTTAATTATTCCAAATAACGTGTTCTGAAATGAGAGAGAGAGAGAGAGAGAGAGAGAGAGAGAGAGAGAGAGAGAGAGAGAATCAAGGAGATTATGATGGATTCCAATTAGTATAACTTCCTTAATTTAATTATTCCAAAAAACGTGTTCTGAGAGAGAGAGGGAGAGAAAGAACTTCCTTAATTATAGATTTCCGGAAAGTTCGGAAATTAGTCTCTAATTTTCGGAATGTTTTGTTTCCTTAATCAAAGGCATGTAAAGGCATGGCTTTTTAATTTCAAAAAGAAGGTATGTATAGAAAGAGATTTAAGGTGAGAATTATATTTCCAATCCAACGGTAGAAAATATGTACCAATCCAACGGTGGAAAATATGAACCACCCTCCCATATTATATAGATATTATATAGATTATTGGCCTTCATGCCCACTAAAATCAAATGAAGAGTTAGACACCAAATCAACCCCCGTCAATCAAAATGGCGTTGTATGGTGGTGATGGGTGGGCGGCGGCGGCTTTGGACACCACGGGGTTAGGTTGTGTGGTGACTGGGGCTCTTGGTTAGTTGGTTTGTTGTCACTTTCATGTGGTTGTGCAGGTTGTTTAGTTTATTGCGATGGGCTTTTAGGGTTGTTAGCGACATGCGATTAGTGGGTGGGTTGGGTGTCAATTGGGATGCGTTTCGTTTGTTATGATGCCTTATTCTTTCTATCATTTTTAATCATTGTAATTTTACAATGCCTTGTTTGTAATTTTACTCTGGTTAATTAAATTTTCTTTGTTGTTAAAAAAAAAAAAAGAGACTGTAAAATCAAGAAAAAAATCGAGTTATTTTCAATTAAAAAAAATTCTCTTACATATGTGGATCAAATGACTCTAATCACGTCATCAATTGTTTTTAGATAGGTGGTGATTTTTGTTATTTGGAGAAGGTGGATCCATGATTGATCCATTTGTCTTTCTATTTGTATTCTTTAAACTTTTTTCAATCTCGGTTTATACTTTCATACTTTGTTTTGCTCATCGATATAAATACTTTAAATAAAAGCTTTAAAAAAAATCGCTAAACACTAAGAAATAATCATTTTAAGACTTCTTAATCACTATCGAGGGACACTGGCTCTGTGGTTGTTTAGGGTTAGGTCCAAATATCATGTTGATTGGAAGAGTAAAAAGTGTATAGGGTATTAAGGTGTCGTTCCAGATGCGCAGTAAAAAGAACTTTAGGAAAATGAAGGTTTTTCGAACTCACATATTATGAAAATGAAAAATAATTTTTTGAAATTTTTTGCATTGTTTAAAAGATCTTAGTAAGATCTATCAAACAAGATTCATATTGGTAGAAAAATTATATGCGTAAGCACATGATTTTGAGCTTGAAAAACCTTCATTTTCTTAAAGTTCATTTTACTATTCATCCGGAACACCCCCTAATTAACCGCTAATTGCATAATTCAACTCAACCGATGTAGGATAGAGAGTAGAGACTAAACTATTCTAACATTACCTTATAGCATAGAGGAGTCCCCTTCTCTTAAGGACCACCTTAACTTAATAAAATAAGGACCTCCCTTTCCCGATAGAATTTCGATGATCCAAGCCGCTCAATATGTTCAGAACGTGTTTTAAGGTTACCCGCAAGAAATCAGACGAAAAAATGACCGGAAAGGTTTCATCCGAGCAGTTTTTGTTTGTTTTTTATCGAACGGTTCAAATAAAAACTACTCGAATGAAGCTCTTCCCGGTTATTTTTTTTGCTGATTCCTCGTGGGTACTCTTAAAATCACGTTCTGAACACATTGAGCGGCTCGGATCATTGTAATTCGAATGGGAAATGAGAGAAATGGAGAGGTCCTTAGAAGGACCTCCTCATTTGAACATGACTGTAGCATAGAGTACTTTGTTGGCCAAAGTTGCATACAATACATGAAAAGGAATGAATAGATCCCCAATGAAATGCACACTAACGGTCAATTGAAAGGTTCACACCCTCAACCAAAAAAATAACCAAGAAATTCGACAACTTCAAAGGACCTGTTATTATGCCCCTCCACACAGTCCAAAATTGGCATAGCACATCTGCCTTCCAAGCAAGGACGGAATCAGGATTTTACCCTAGCAGTGGCGAAATGTATACTAAGAAAATCTAGTAGTGGCAAGACTATATAAGTTGCGCATAATTTTTTTTTAACATATAATAATTACATTTTCTAAAATTCTTGTCGTGGCGGTCGCCGCCACTAGATCCCCTGATCCCATCCATGCTTCCAAGCCCTCCTCAAACACCGCCTTGGCCAGCTATGTCTCCAAAAAACAAAAAGATTTTACATTGATTGAGGGATGATGCACTCCACACCCAGAGAGATTGAGTATAGAAGGATCACCTACTCAGTAGCCAATGGACAAACAAGGTGATATAGCAGATTTGGCGGACTTCTTCCACAACACGTTCTTCATACTTACAAAGATATATGTTCACAAAGATCATGGCCAACAAGATATTGCAAGGAATTGTTGCTACTGCTATTTGTAGCTTGATTTACAGTTCTCCTTCTTTGAATACGACATATGAAACCATGAACCTATCTTGATGTTTGACTTTCATGTGATTTGTTTCCAGATCACTGGATGAATACCATACACATGAAGGCATAAAGAGAATGCCAAAAAAACCTCCTAAAGTTTGTCAATGTTCCATCTACGGGGTTGTTCAAGTAAGAGATCCTTGCCTCATCGTCCAGATTTGGGGGTTGATGGGCTTGAAAGCTGTTAGGAGGAGGATCCACCTATCTTTCCATATCCTCACCTTCGTGCTATTTCCAATGCCCCATCTGGTTCCTGTTACAAGGACTTTCCGGGCTTTCAAAATCCCTGTCCATGAGTAGTATGGCCTGGACCCTAAACTTGCTTCCATAAATGAAGAGTTTGGGAAGTACTTGGTTTTGAAGATCTTGCAGATGAGTGAATTTTGGTCTTTGTAGATTCTCCAAGCTTGCTTGCCAAGCATTGCAAGCAAGCTTGGAGAATCTGCGGGCTTTCAAAATCCCTGTCCATGAGTAGTATGGCCTGGACCCTAAACTTGCTTCCATAAATGAAGAGTTTGGGAAGTACTTGGTTTTGAAGATCTTGCAGAGGAGTGAATTTTGGTCTTCGCAGATTCTCCAAGCTTGCTTGCCAAGCATTGCAAGGTTGAAAGCTTTTAAATTTCTGAATCCCAAGTCGCCACTTTCCTTCTGGACACGAAGCTTCGACCATGCTGCCCAATGGCTTTGAAGAGAAAGTTATTGGAAACCATGCACATGGAGAGGGCAAAAGGTTTTGAGACCCCAAGATTACAAACCCGTATTTCACAATAAGAAGTTAGGTTTGGTTTTGACAACCAAATCTGTCTTCCAACTAGCTCAACCTTGAGCATTGCTGTGGAAGTTGGAGCTTCATGTCAACTTGAAGCATTTCAAACAGAAGCAACATTCTTAAATAAGCAGGAACGGATTCAAAGGTATTTCAGCTTTCATTTGCACAAAAATAATAAAAGCAGAAATTGTATCATGTCCCTGTCATTGGTTGGTGAAAAACGCAAATGGATATTCTCAATACAACCTTAATTTCATTGCCTCGTTCCTCCTTGTACAAGAGAAGTTAAAAGCTGACAGAGATAAGGAAACCCTTCGAACTCATGAAGATTATAATGATCAATCACCCGACAAACACCTAAGCCAAAGGCAACAACATCTAAATCCAAACCCTTCACAAAGGAGCTTTTGGCGAGCATCATGGTGGCTTCAGCAGATTAAATCTGCAGCTCTTCATCGGTGGTATCAAACAATCTGCGTCGGCACAATGCACGCTACCTTTTGAGAAACCCACACTTTGCATTCAAATCCAACTCAAAGGTCCACTTGATATCAAACTTCATATGAGAAAATCAAAAAAATTTGAAATGAGAGATATTTCAATACTTAGTTTGGGGAAGAACATAGATTTTACAACTGGTATACCTATTCAAGAGCAAAAAAGTTCACATGTAGACAAATGTTTTCATCATCTTGAGGAAAGTCTTAACTGCAATCAGGTATACGAAATGACATCCAAAACGCCCATCGGAATATCTTCATCTTACATTAGACAAGATCTTCCAAGAAATTTTCAGTGGAAATAGTGTCCTTTTTTCCACCATTTTTTGTCCAACACAAGACTTGTATGCATCACTTGTAGGCGGTAGCATACTTTTGCCCTGGATGCAGTTATCGTGTCCCCAAGCCTCAACCATTAAAACATGACATATACCTATACCTTATTTTTTTGTTGTTGACATGGGATGCAAGAACGGTTACTCCATCTTCACCAAACTCAAGCAATACCCGCGCACCACAAACTATTACCATTACATCTATGAACTACAACTTCACATGGATGGAATTAGTGGGTTTAAAATACGCAATCTTTAACAAATTAAGCCACATGATGTCATGAACTCCTACGTCACATGGATAATAAGCAATAACTGTGTCACAGTGTATATGCAAAGTTAATGAAATTGGGACACTACGAAAGGCACCATTTCATTTCTCCTCTATATTATGCTAATGTTCATATTCCGTATTACCTTCTCAGCATCATAGACAATGAGACTGCCATGTTTTGATATTGTCAGTCCAAGTAAAGCATCGCTTTCAATCCTCCTCCAACCCTCCAATGAGCCGTCTCTATGCAATCTTTTAATCCAACCATCTCTTGTAGCTGTGTAGAGAGTCCCATTTTTATTGATACACACGTCTTCTGGTTTATCCAAAATCCCTTCTCCTAGTTTTATAACTCTCTGAGAACAAAATCAAACACCATTGTAATAAGAATCGTGTTATAAAGGCATATACTAAAATACTTACGTAACCGAAGATTAGTTCATCTGTAATTGGCTGTTTGTGGGAAGAAGGAAGTGGAAGAGGCTGGAGGAAGTTCAAGTGGCTCCGGAGTGAGGGGTGAGAAGAAGAAGACTTGAAGTATAATCGCCAGAAAACAACTTAAAATGAAGATTGAAAAAGCTGTTAAGTAAGGTCTGGAGGTCTGTCCTAAGGCTGCTGCTATGGAATCCATTGGTTTTGTGGAGATGGAAACTTGGGTTTGGAAGATAAGGTTGTAACTAAAGGCTCTGAAGTTATGTGGTGCAATAAGCAAAGTCTGATAGTTTGTCCTAAATGTGGCTTTCAGAAACTATAGATGGAGTTTGACTAGTACTGGTTGAGAGGTCTTAGTGTCGCTCCTTTTTGGACTGGATCCGGAATAATACAATTCCAACATCAAAACAAGGATAAAAGGGATTCCTTGACTTACATAAATCTATGCAAGTTACGACTAGGGAAAAAGTAAAATGAAATCAAAACTACAAATTAAAGTCTCTCATGCTTACTGCTGAAGAAGAATTGGTCATTTAGTCGAGGTGCACGTAAGCGGGCCGAAATACCTAGTTATTATAATAATAAAAAAAGAAAAGAAAAGAAGAAGAATTGGTCTCCATACCTTCAGAGGAAGCTTGCATCACCTATTTGTACCCCATACCTGTGACCACATTAGATATGGTCAATTGAATCAATACAAAAATCATCACTCTCAAGTCTACTCTTCCATAAACTGATAGCAGTCATCACTGACGTCCAAGACATGATGTTCAAGTCTATATCCCTTTGTCCTTGAATTCCCTAAATAGCATCAGTGCCTCATCCACAAAGCCGTTTCTCGAAAGCCAACTTGTGCACTGCAAGTGTCTATATCGAATGCCTCCATTTCATCAAACACTTGTGACATATGTTAACTACAACTGCTTTTCCCATACATATCCATAAGGGCGCTGAAACGCATTTGCCCGATTCCATTAGGCTTTAAACCTCGCGAATGCATCTTTCGAAATGTCAACACCGATTCCGAATAACATCCACTCTGATTGAATCCCGCAATCATCCCATTCAGTTTGATCCCTTTATTCTCCATGTCCTCGAGCTCTATTGCCTCACTTACATGTCCTAATCAAGCATACCCCGAAAATAAAGCACTACAAGAAACCACATTTGGTTCAGACATTGCATCGAGCAGCTTACGAGCATCCTTTAATTGGCTGCATTTGACAATTGACATACATACGAACCAAGTATGACTTTACAATGGGACCTGAGTCGAGCCTGGAGTCCGATGCAATGCCATGAACCTGTCGTCCAGCTTGACCACTGTGGGGAGGACTTGTATGGAGTTATTGAGCAGTGCATGCCTTGAATACTGTGGTGAGGATAAAGGCATTCGTGAACGCGAGTTTTTACCCTTGGCCGCAAGGAATTACATATGGCCAAGAAAAATTTAAAGCGTGATCACTGCTCATGATTATTTCAGGTTTTACATGTCTCAAAGCGCAAGGAATTACAGTTGGCCGCATATAATTACATATGGCCGCAATTAATTACATCTGGCCGCGAAATATTGAAATCGTGATCACTGTCCACGATTCCTTCGTGTTTTACGTGTCTCGTCGCCGCAAGGAATTACAGTTGGGCGCTGATAATTACCCTTGGCCGCGGCTAATTACATCTGGCTGCTTAATATTGAAAGCGTTATCACTGAACTGTTCACGATTCCTTAGAAGTTTACCTGCCTTTACCCGCCGCATCTTCAACATGCGAATTACCAAGAAAAAGGCTTCTCTCCCTTTTTTGCAATTTGCTAACGTATTTTGGAATGACTTTGATAATCCGATTTTCCCACATTGTGAAATTTTCAATTTCGTTAATCATGTAGAATATCTAGTCGATCAAATACCTACTGATATTTTATCGAAGGAGATATTTCGAAAAACAATGAAACGATTTGAACTGGGCACATTTGATTTCAACCTTATAAAAGGTAGCTTTGATTACAATCAAGTAGGAAGCTTTTCCGCCGTTTTTGGCAAATTTCTGACCTTAGTTTGGAATCAATTTGATGATCGATTCGTCCACATTGTCGAGGTGTGTTTGCAACTCGGGCGGTCAGAGCCGGTGAACTATGACCACATGGGCCAAAGGTACAATGGGTGGTGGTTGTTGCATCTAATTCAATTTCTATCGGCGTACAATCTAGTAGCTTTGCGGGTTTTGATTTTATATTGCTTACGGTATTAAAAATTGATGAAATGTATATGCCTTCCACGTGTTTGACATTTGGCTTCTGAAGTAAGTCGTTTTTCGGCCTATAGTTTTTTGTGAAGTCTTGATTCCAAAATAAGCAGCAAAGTCGGGATCCATAGCTTTGAAACCATTCTTTCATCTGAAGTTTTCTGGGCAATTGAGTTTCATATGACTTGGAAGTTGGAACTACATCTCTCACTTTGTCACTCTCGCAAACATACTAACAAAGTCACAGTCTTTTGCAGTTACCCACCAGGTGAAATTATTGTCAGGGCTCGTTGGTTGCTTCCATTGAACAAAGCAGCCTAAGCAGCTGGTTTGGAGAATCATGGAAGCACACAAAGGGAGGATACGCAGTTTGTAGAATCGGTGTATTTGTGCGTACATTATCTCTTTTGGATAGTTTTATTGATGAATCCGTACTTCACTTTCCAGTAAACCCTGGTGAACTAGATTTCCAGAATCATGTTAGTTTAGTGAGGCTTAGATAGTATATAATATCAACCCAGAATGTTGATCTCCTCATATATTCTTACAGTATAGCTGATTTGGACTTTCTGAAAAGTCTTAAATATTACCTTACTACTGTCTACTCTAACCAGAATGTTATACTATTCATTGTTATCCTTTGCGATGACTATTTTTATGATATGTTCGTTAACTAAGGTAATGATCCCTCTAACTTGTCCATGTTTTCTTTCTAGCCTGTCCTTCCCTCTCACTTAGCTGAATATGAGAGGCTCAGGTGGTGTCGGGTAGCATTTCATGCACTTTCATTTCCACCCAGAAATTTTGGCACTGGGACAACTAATGGTGGAAAGGTAAGAAAATCTGATTGATTGCCTTTTTTGTTAGCAACAGAGAAACATGAAGTATTCTTTCTTTGCATGGGAAACTAACACCGTGCAGTCATTTCGGCTTTTCCCTCCAGATACTCGGGACTTAAGTTCTTTCAGCATCTTTTGTACAAACCTGTCTAATTTCTGTGTGGGAGGATAGATTTGCATCTTCAGTTGAAAGATGTGAACCAGGTGGTTGTAGGACTTGTGTGGAAGAGCAATTTTGCAACAAATGTTCCTTTGGTTAGGAATAGCTAAGACATGAACATGCTGACCATCCTTCTTCAGATGTTGTACCTTTGGTCTTGCTAGTGTGAGGTAAGAAAAAATCCAGTTAAGAATGCATTGACACTGGTTAAAAATCGGATTACGGAATCTGGTTTGGCTTGTGGGTACTGATATTTCAGTCATTATTGAGCATGAAAAGATTTAATTGTAGTTAGAGTGCAAGCGGTTTAATCATTCCACAATTCGGCATGGGACTCTTGGGTGGAAGTCATGTATGGTGCTCCATTGAGGCATGCAAGCTTGATTCTAAATTCAGGGCCATGCAGGGACACCATTTAATTGCGCACTTCCACTTAGAATAGGTAGTCCTATCCTATTCATGATGTATTGCATCATTCAATTGGGATATGCTGCTTTATCCGTTGGCTTGATTTAGCTTTCTCTCGTGAAATGCATTTTTTTTCTCTTTCTTGAACTGCTATTTTTTGTTGTTGTAACATCTGTCTTCCGGTAGGATGATTGATTGGAAATTAACTTTTCCATAACAGGATACGAGCATTAGGCCAACCTATCTTGCTTTCAATCTTGGCCTTGTGAGAGATACCTTGGCATATACTCCCTCAGACATCCCAAAATACCGTAACCAGACAACACCATTTCACACACATACCCCCCCAATGCACTTCCCCACCACACCCACACACTTACATAGCCACACACACCCAATGGATACTTCAACTGATATCGATACAGGTGCAGGAGAATGGTGTGAACTGTGAACAATTCCATAGGAGTGACGTAAATACCTCACTCACGTACCAATCTGTATTTCCTTGGTGTATACTCACTCCAATTACCCTATGGAAGATTTGGAACGATAGTATCTGGGATTTGTTCTGATAATATTGATTCCATTGTTCAATAAATCTGTAGAAAAATTGAGTCTTATGAATCCAAATGTGTTGAGGCATTTAAATTCCCCCAAATCCTCTTGCTGCTTCTCCTATTTAAGTTTAATGGTATCCTCCTAGAGCAGGAACTTTGAAGCTAAACATGGATGGCAGCTGACATGAAAGTAATGGAAAAGGAGGTTTTGGTGGTGTTTTCAAAATAGAAGAAGGCAGATGGCACCTTGGTTAGTACGGCAAGTTCACATTTACCTCAAGTTTAGAAGCTGAAATTTGGCTATTGGGGCCTAACCATCATCTTAGTGAAAAGGATGACCAATGTGAAGATAGAGTCTGAGCCACTTCAAGCTGCCAATTCGATTAGGAAGGAGCCCCTCCAACCTGGCTGCATGGTGCTGTCATTTGGGATGCTTTGTTTTTGTTATTCAGGAAGAGCTGCTCCATTGGACACATTTGTCAAAAAGCCTATCAAAGTGCCCACCACCTAGCAAGACTTGGATCTGAGCAAGATGAAGACCCCATAGTGTGCGTCCACATGCACATTTTGTGCTCAAAGATGCCACGGGGACGAGTTGGCTTAGGGATCAGCCCGAGTTGTTTATGTATTATGTAGTTATGGTTGTGTTCTCTTCCCTATTACAAGCCAGTTAGCAATTATTTATAGTGTTTGTAGTTAGGAAGTGTAAATGACTACTTCTAAGCACTTTATTACACTTTCTTTTTTTTCAACAGACACGTTTTGCAAAGAACATAGGTATTCCATTTCATGATGCCTTAATAATCTAAAAATATTGTATAGTACGTGAATTGTACAGTTTTCGAACTTATACTTGCGAGGGAGGTCTTTGATCAAATGCATCCATTTATTGGTTTAGTTGATTGTTGGATGTTAATTGATTTACATTCGATGATTTCCCCCTCTTATAATGCTCAAAGTTAGCATTGATCAAATGGATGTTAGTAGCTTGGTTTTCTTTTTCTTTGTCAAATTCACTTATTGAACTTGCACAATGTATATAGATATAGCTATGGGTGGAATTTCAGTAGCTGGAGTACTCAATGATGGGAACAATGCGGGGGCATTGTTGTATGGTTGGTTAAGGTTCTGATCGGATTCGTCTGTAGGTGCCTTCAGGCACGGGCAAGGCGCTAGCGGAAAGACATTGCCAATAGGCCTTTGGCCCAATGGCATTAGGGGATACCTAAGGTCAGCAGTTCAACTCCTCTTTCAAGGTACTAATCTAACAGTTCTAACAATACTGACTTCCACCGATTAAAAGAAAGAAAAGAAGGACGTCGCTTGTCCTGTCAACTAACGGCTGCAGCTGCTGTTAGACTTCTATTTTGTCCTCAACGCTTCAAACGCTGTCATCTATCTTGCTGGAACAAAGGCTTGTGCGGACTGCTGGCATCCTCTAGATCTCGTAATTTATGTGCTGAGAGTCTTTCCTTCGAACCTCCACGTTCCATATGGATTTGCATATATGTGTTGGGCAAATTTATGTTCACCAAAATTATGGGCTCATTGTTATGGCCACTTGAAGGTGTAGGCCTGTTTTTGTCTACAATCAAGAATTCTATAAGGAACACAATTAATTATGATCTCGCTTCAGGTTATAGAAGTATGATGTTGGACATTCTTTTCTTGTTGGACATTCTCCTAAGTTTGGTTGCATTGAATTTCATAAGATTGCAACACTTTTGTTTAGGTTCTTTTGGCCTGTTGAATTTCATCTTCAACAGGCCAAAAGCAGGAAAGAAAGAAAACATGCTATCACTACATAAGTTTTCAATTTAAAAGACAGCAGAAAGCAACATGAAGTAAAACTGAATTCCCCTGATCTTCAATAGAATTGGGAAAATATTCATAACCGACCAGCAGCTTCCTCTATGCATGGAAGGTTCTTCTGCCAATTTGACTTGCTGTATACCTAGTTGCATTTCTATTTTGTATTCTTAGTATTCCATGGTCATAATAATATCTCTCCTTGTTGTGAATTTACTTAGCCATACAATCGATCTACAACTTAAAGATAGCGAGATTCTAACCTGACTGAGATTCCGCATGACCGAAAGTTAGCAAATCGTAATGTACTCCCTATCCGACTCTTTTTTTGTGGCTTTCTCTACACTTTTATGTTCAATGGCAAAGTTAATTAATTCTTACATTTTCCAAAACCTGCCGGTTAAGAGTTGCTATATTGTCATATATAGCTCTCACGTAATGCATTTGTTCAACAATGATGGAAATTCAACTAAATGAATCATAACAGCAAATGCTGGATCATTGAGCAACTTAACAAGAAACAACTGTTTGATCTAGTTTCATGGCAAAACTAAAGTCTCTAATCCAAAGATTAACCCACAAATCCAACCATCATATCAAGAAGATAGAAAAAAGAAGAAACGTTACTCAACATACAATAAGTGCAGTTAGGTATCATGCTCCATGAAAAGGTTGATGGAGCGTTTTACAGGGTCCTATGCTGGGTATACTCTTCTGAAGTGCAACGGAATCAAGTGAACACTAGAAGAACCTTAGTTGAGAGAGGTAGATTGTCCGTTGGAGTCCATTTAAAAGGTACAATTACTCTAGACCAAAAAAGAGTATTTAGACTATTTTTGAATTTGGAGCCAACCCCCACACACCCCCCCTCCCCCCCCCCCCCCCCCCCCCCCCCCCCCGAACAATTAACTTGTTAAATCTTTTAGAGAAGTAAGAAATCAGCCCATGATTTCCACATCAGAATTACAGAAGGCATGTAGCATAAAGCTGCTACAATACCACAAGGAGCATTCACTCTTGCATCTGAAGTTTCTATCCAAACAATGTGTGCATTTGGAGCTGCAAAGAAAATTGTAAGCTGGTTACATCGATTATGAGATTTACTGGAATTCAGTGATGAATATTGAGAAACAAACACTATTACAAGACATGAACCCATGATCTCTTAGCTCGGATACCTTATCTGAGATCATATGTTAGGTTACCAATTGCCGGAAAGACTTAAGTTATTAGGAAAGGGACCAACAATGTATATCAAACAAACAACTACAAACATCAATTAAATCAATCACCCCATTTCAGATTGGATGTTCTTTTGCCAATATTGTCCTCTAGTAATTGAATGAAGGGAAAACAATCTTTTGTACAAAACAATGATTTGCTGCAGCGACAGAAACCAACGTAAATGTCTTTAGCAACCTTGGTCAACTATCAAACAGTGCTAGATATAATTTCAGCTCCACAATTTAAATGACCTACAAAGGGCTAATCTTGCATACTGTGTTCTCAAAAAGTGGCACTCTAGATGCCCATCTTTATTTGGCACACAAACTGGATTTTACTTTGGAATTCATAGACACCTTTTCATTCCCTCTTATTGCTCAATCTGGTCTTGATTTAAGCACAAGTGAATCTACTGCACTTTTTTTTTTTTGAATCTTAATAAGGCCAATGATCCCCTACAACCTTCACTTCTATATGTGGAACAAAATTGAACATTTTGGCGAATAAATCCCATAAAATTAGAAGAACATTCATTTCACAACTCTACAGGAACTCCCCCAAAAGTATACTCTCTGATAACATAAAACTTAAAGCTTTGTGAAATAGCACATATTGAGTCCCTTAAATAGCACATACTTTTTTTTTTTTTGATCCGATATAGCACATACTGAGTCCCTAAAATAGCACATACTGAGTCCATTAGGAGAAAGATAAAGCTTACGACAGTCATGATTATAGAATGAAGGAAGCATATAAACAGCATTTCCAACATCAGCTTCAGCTTCTACCAATGCTGCCCCTGATGAAAGAAGAACTTCATACAACCCTCCAGCCAATTCAATCGGAAATGCATTAGTTTGAATCGTGCTACCACATCAACCTACCATTGCTTGGTGAGAACTATTCAGTCAAAGATGAGTGTCCAGAGTTCTAGGCATACAGAAGGTGAATATGAAATTTATAGATTCTTACCTTGGGAACTTGAGAAAGAGATGTTTGAAAGAGAAGCACAAAGATATTAAAGATTCGGTAGAAAATTATCTAGCAGCACAAAGGAATACCATGCATATCATATCCGTCACAATGAAACGGCGAAAAACTTTCTCAATGCATTTTATATTCTGATCAGAGCATACACACATGTTTGACTCTAAACTCTGATCTGCTATTCAGTCAATAGACCAACTGATGCAAGTTCAAGTCATTTAAGTTCAGTTTCAGTGAGATAACACTAACTTTGGCGAAAACTAGATTTATTGAAGGCGATTTGATGGTGGATCCAGAATAAGGGGCTGGCCAAACTCATAAACAGATTCACAAAGTTTGGGAGAAATTGAAAAGTGACCTTTTGCTTTGAGAACTTCATGTGGCCCAAAATTTTTAGAATTGCTCACTTGCTTATAAATCCTTTTTCGAAGCGACACTTGTATTACATCTCATATACAACTTTTCAGCATAGCAGCAGAAAGTGGCCAGTTGCTTGGAGAACTTCAGGTGGCCCAAAAGTTTCTAAAATGCTCCCTTGCTTATAATATGATATTTCCTAAATTGCTCCCTTGCCCATTTATTCTTTTTCAAAGCGACAGGAGTATTGCATCTCATGTAGAACTTTTCATGTAGATCGAATTCCTAGTTTCCAACTTGAAAGAGGTGCTTGGGAAGCTAAGCCTTTTGCTCCCTTGCCCATTTATTCTTTTGAGTATTGCTCCTTTTGGTGAATAAAACCTTTGCTTGCCCACCACAAGAAAAGTAAAGGAATAAAGAAAGCTCCAATGAGCGTATGCAAAACTTGCATATTAGAGTTGACAATAGTTACAAGAACTGAATCTTCTTCGGCTGCTAAGTGTTGCCCGTAACTCTTCCAACCAGACAGAAAAGCAAGGCGATTACAATGTACGCCAAAAGAAATTGAATTACTCCGATGTTACCTTAGATTCTTCCCCGCATTCAAACACTGAAGGGTCGATTTGGATTGAATTGATGGTTTTGGCCGTGTGGATGATAGTTTTGGGGATAAAGACAGGAAAAAATTATAAGAATTGTCCAAGAAAAAAAAAAAAAGAAGCACCGAGAATTGAACGAAGATGTAGTGATATAGTGTATACTATATATTGATACGTGTCTCTAACCATAAAGGGGATTGAAGCGCCAAGCCAGGCCAAGTGGAGCAAGCTGCAGCTTAGCCAAGAGTCAGTGCTGAGCTGTAGAAGGCAGAATCGAGTCTGTATTGGGTAAGTAATTTCAGAGAGAGAGAGAGAGAGAGAGAGAGAGAGAGAAACAGAGAATCCCAGTGGTTATCTTTCTGAGTATCAATAAAATTCCCCTCCCATTTCTTCCCAAACTCCATTTTCTTCTCGAATTCTACTTCTGAAATTCTTCTTCATTTACACAGAGAGAGAGAAACCGGGTTCTCTTCATAAGTACCTCGCATCTTGAACGATGGAGGTTCACCAGAACGACGTCGGTTGATTGCATTAGGACTTCGCATCTTGAGGCTGAGAAGTCAATTAAAACGACGTCGCAAAATTCGAAAGCTTCCATTACAGGAACTTCGACATCTTCTTGGTAAATTGTGAACTCAATTTGGGTTTGTTTCTTGATCTAATACGTTCAAGTTGTAAATCTTGTTAATAAGTTAGAAATTGTTGAATATGACGTGAATAAAATTGATATTAATATATAATCAAAGATGAAAAGCGTGAATTTTATTTTCTGAAAATAGAGCTTGCCACACTTGATCAAAACTGTTCAACTTGTAGAACTCGTCTGGTAAATTGCGAACTCGTTCTGGATTTATTTCTTGATCGAAAGTGTTCAACTAGTAGAACTTGTCAAGAAGATAATCAATGTTGAAGATCATGTTAATCGAATGCCGAATAATACATAATCGGGCTGGATCAAAGTGAGTTTCATTTTAAGAAAATAGAGTTGGTTACGCTGGATCAAGCTCATTAGTACTGTATTATTTTATTACGGAATAAATTCACTCAATCGTCGTCGTCACGGTTTCTACGGCTGAGGAAGGAATTCATGGGACTTCGTCTCTTCCAATCTTTCAGGTTCATCCCTAACTCAAAACCAGTCACTCGGCTGATGTTGATTTTCTTTGGATCATGAAATTCTGCTCCATTGCCTGTTTAAATTTTATGTTTGGAATAATTTCCTGTTGATAGGCCATGCGATGAGTTCAATCAGTTAAATACATGAAGAACCTCGGTTGTCTTCTATTTTAGTTTTCTTCCCTTGAATTTAATTTGGGTTCGTTTTGGTTTCAGTTTCTGCAGTTTAGGAGCTGAAGATGATGGTGATGCTGTCTTGCTGATGTTGAAGCTTGAGATTCGAATGATGAAATCAGATTTTGGGGAAGTTTCTGAATTCTGGTCCTTGGAGTATGAGTTTCAGTTGAGGTAATGGTGCCTATGCTGGGGTGTTTCCTGTAACTGCTGTTGAAGTCGTGCTCTCTTCGAAACTTTTTGCTTCTGCTGCCTATAACTTTGCTGCTTGTTTTTGTTTGTCAGCTTGTACCATTCTTTCCACAACCTTGTATTTTTCTCCTTTCCGGTCTTAGGTCATTGGATGGCATATTATTGTCCGGGGCAAAGGTGCCAACCAAGTTGGGCTTTTTGTTCCTGGTTGTGATGCCGCTTTGTCCTCTATCCTTTTAATCCTTGTAATTCTTTGTTCATCAACTGATTAATAAAATCTCTTTCTTTGTTGAGTCCTGCTTTCGTAGAAGTCATGGCAGGAGAGTTAATTAGTTCTAACGAAGGGACCGGTGGTAATACTGGTGACAATTGTCAATAAAATCCCAGGGAGTTGAAGATAGTGATTCTTCCAATCTTCTGTTCCTTCTTTTTTTCTCTCCCTTTTAGTTTCTTTTCAGGTATGTTTGTGGTGAAGTATTGAATCTCACGTCGACTCCATTTGTTTTTTTCATATACGTAGGAAAATGAGCCCAATTCATGTGCTATTTGAAAGATTAAACGAAACCAGGTGCTTTTAGTGATCTTTTAGATTTAGTATTGACTTTGTCTTGCCAAAGATAGGTTGCTCCTCCCAATATAGTCGGGAGAACAGGGGTACAAGGATGATGACCATATTAGCCCATCATGCAAAAATGCTAGTGAGACACAGAAGTGCACACGGACACTTGCTCTGGTACTCTAGTTTCGTTTTGTGCTTAACATCCTTGGCCTTGAATAGCAGCACAGTAAATGTGAGCGTGTGCAAAATGCGTGTGTACTTGTGTGTGTGGACTAATTGCTGCACATGATATTACATGGAGGAAGATTAAGAAAAGGGAGAGAAGATAAGCTGGAGAAAATAAAAAAATGACTTTTGAGCTATGTGTGAGGAACTTCGTGTTTGTTTCCAAGTTATCTCGTTTCTTCTTAATCTAGATGGGCATTGCTGACGCTATCGTGGACCTTGTTAGTTGCGAAACCACATTGCGAGAGAACGATTTAAAAGAAATTGAATGTGGAGTAATATTGGAAAGTCAGGGGAACTCTCTTTTGACTAAACCAAGCATGTAAAACCAATCCTTGAGAATTTATACAAAAGAGGGTCTTTGTTCTATCAAGTTGAAATTGTCTGTACGTTTTCTTACCTTGTCTTCAGGTTGTCCTTGTTGCTAGCAGGAAGTCCTTGACCCAACGCAAAGGTGTATTAGAGATCACATCCCACATGAAATGCTTGAAAGATTAGAGGCACATATGAGGGCAGCTGGCCAGTTTACGGTTTGCAGAATTTGATTCTTATGTTATGGTTGCAGTTTCCTTTCTTTATTGTCTCACTCTATTCATTTTAGGTTACTGCAAACATGTGGGGAACCAGGAACCAATGTGGAGGAGGTGACCCGAGTGAGTACTGAGCCAAACATCATTGTCAGGCTTGCAGGTGAATCTCTCTCTCTCTCTCTCTCTCTCTCTCTCTCTCTCTCTCTGTTTAAGCGGTTTGTAGATTAGCTGGTGGACCAACACTGCTTATTGGATAACAAAGTTAAAAATTAGGTAGGGTGCTTGGATGACCCCTTGAATTGAATGGACCTGTACACTTTTGATGCATTTGAATGGGATGAAATGGGGTCCAAACCAAACCGAGCCTTATGTCCCAATCACTTGGGGTCACTGAAGGAAATTGGTGATTTCTATCGTGTTTATTACTTATTAGTACATGAGATTATTTTAAGCTCCATGTGTTAGAAACACTGCCAGAAGAGACAGGCAAACGTTTTTCAAATGTAGGTTCTTGAACACTTCACTTGATGATCTCGTCAATCACATAAGAGGAAGAGTTTTCAGCCCAATAACGTCATGTCAGGAACAAAACCCTGTTCTTGGATGGAATTATTTTTGAGTTTCCCTTGTGATTTTGGAGTGAGGTAAGGGAGGCTACAACTGAAGTGATGGATATTTCTTTGAGACTGGTTAGTTGGATTGAATTCCTAAGAAAATGAATTCAAACAGCTAATTAATAATAGGGACTTTAAGCCTTTTGGCTTTGTCAACCAAGCTAAATACGTTATTGTTAAGTGTTGATGTAGATCTTCTCCTTTTTAACCCTTTTATGTTTATACATGCTGGGACCCACTGTAAGTCAGGCTTTTTGCAAACGTGATGGGAAAGTAGCAGCAGATTACTATGCAATGCATACCAAAAATCTGCTTTATACGTCTGTTGAACAACTGTGAGCGGTGAGATAATTTTCTCTCTTTACTATGCAATAGTCATGTGTCTAGCTCAGACTTGTGGGATCAAATCCTGGTTTCAAGCGATGTAGTATTACGTGAAGTCCCCTGGGCCCATCCCCGCAGCTTCAATAACATTTTACACAAAAATGCAAGTTTGAGTCTCCTCAACCCTTGAAAAATGAAGGGCATCAGATTTTTCTGGGTCGATGAAGACTCAAAAATGTGATTTTAAAATCACTAAAGATATTTTGGCTCAGTGGGCCTACTGTTTCGCTGATTCTCAGCTTGTCGCTGCTTTTCCATCAAAAAAACATGAATCAGGCAAAAAATGCCTGGAAAGTGGAAAATGATTGGTTTTGGCTGAACTGATTGTTATTAGTTCTATGTCGTTTTTCGATGACTATTTCTGATTCTTGATTCTAAGAAATTACTGCTCCCTCCTTTCGGATCTAAGTGTACATTTTGATGACTGGTGCTTCATCTTCTTAACTTTGTCATTTTTCCTTGATCTTTGTTAAATCTGGGAATTTCATAATGGCTTTCTGGAACTCATTGCTCAACTATTTTGTAATGCAGATTGGAGGCAGTGAAGTTCTTTTTTCTCCTCTGACCTACAGTTTTTATGAAGAACCCCCTTGATGGCGTGAACGCCTTTCAAAACTTGTCATGTGGTAGTCTTTTGGGAATGCATTGGGCCATTTTTGCATTCTATCGCATTAGCGTGTCGAAGAACTCCTGGTGCTTCTGTTAGAAGAGGATTCAGCTCAAGAAGTTGTGCCTTAAATCTATTTAGTGTATTGTTATATTCTAAATTGACCTCCATAGTACTTGCTTTCAATTTTTCCTGGTTCAAATCTCTGAGCATTATTCCTGTCCCTCATGGGGCTTCTCCTGTTGTAATCTTATCACTTTATTCTGAAATAATTTTTCATAAATTGGACTGTGTGTGTGTGTGTGAAACTGTGCAAGTATAACACCACTACCTCTCTTCATGTTTCTCCTTTTTCCTCCTCCTTCTCCGTCAAACCCTCTTCCCTCCTCAGTCCTTCCGGCTATCCCCTCCATGGTGGTGGATGGGATAGAAAGGAAGGATAGAAGAAGAGGGTGGGAGGGAAGGATGGAGAGCACATAGGAGTGTAGTGAGAAGGTGGTGACCGAGTTGGGGATTAACTCACTACCATGTTAAAATTCACTATACATGGCAATGTTTGACATTGGAACTAAAAGTTGAATCCTGATATGGGCAGAATATCATGTAACCTTACCATGTGAGCAGGGGAAACTCCAGCAAAGAATATGGTACTCTTGTCCTAATTAGGCTTGAGATCAGAATACTCATAGAAATAAGCTGAGGCATCATTGAGTTCTTACTATCATTTTTCAATTCTTACTTCTATGGAGCATATCGAGTGTTCAGATAAGTTTATGCATATGCAAATTTCAAAGTGTTTAGCCCTAATTTGGCCATGTGAATGGAGATGGTTTTAATTGCTATATCTTTTAAAGCACTCAAGTGTGGTTTTAACATGTTTGTGAACCAGTTGATCTTTTTCTGCATTGTGGTGCTGCATTACCACGTTAGAAATTGTACTTCTCTACGCCTAGACAAAAGAGTGGCATTTCTCCTTAGATATGCTTCATCGTCCCTGTTTAACATCGTGTGTCGAAAGTGATGAAACTTTGGATATGGACCATTCTCTTGTGTTTGCAGTACGGCAAGAGTTTCAGCATCTTTTTTGCATGAGGTATTGAGGATACGTATCTATATTGCTCATACGGCCATGCATTAGCTGGTATAGCACAATATCGGGTGGTGTCCTATAAATTTCGGTATTGGAGGTCCAAAATTGTTTTATGGTGGTGTATCGGCCGATACTCTTCAATACTTGGAACACTGATTTTGAGTCACACAGAGCTTTCAGGCGTGTAGAAGATCAAATTCAGGTGACTCTATTTTGTTATTTGGAGATATGAGCGGACGTAGTGTAGCTGGAGAGAAGCGATGATGAGCTGACACTTTACTAATAGCAGAATGTCCTGACTGGATTTTGAACCTCTCTTTTCAGTGTCTAGAAGAAAAGTTTGTCCTTGAAACAGATAGTTTGGTTATATTTCATGAAAGTTTGTTCCTCGGAAGCAGCACCATATTTTTGAGTCGTTACTTGATTTACTGTTTTTATCTTGCTGGAAAACCGGAACTTACTGTTATTGGAATGGGTGGATTTTTTTGAAGCAAAATGTGTACTTTCGCCATTTAATATTAAAAGGCCGCATCTTATTTTTTGAAGTGATGACTTGGCGTGACAATTAAATGTCTAAATGCAGTGGGAGCACTTTTGACCGTCTGATTAAATCTTTCACCCGTGGGATCTTGAAATACTAGATAAGATTGTGAGTAGTATTATACTCCCTCCGTCCCTTTTTTTGTGTCCAGTATTCCATTTTGGGCTGTCCCTTAATAAATGTCCATTTTGTAAAGTTAGGGGGGTAAAATGTGGTGTATTGTTTATTTTGTCCCTAAAAGTAGATTTTATTTTGAAAAGTTAGTGAGTAAAAGTGTAATGATGATGGGTAAGTAAGGAAAGTGGAGGAAAAAGTTGATGTGAAAGGTGTAATGATGATGTCTTTTTAATAAGTTGGAGTTACGAAGCAGGACACTTAAAAAGGGACGGAGGGAGTATTAGTTATACTTGGTTCAGTTGGGTAGAATAAAGAATTAGAACTGTAGAGGATCATTCTTAACCATAGAATGAAGAGGAAAACAATCTCAATGGCGATTATCCTATGCCACCCCTTGTGGTATTAAATAGTCTTATATATGAGGCATTAAAAAGCCACTTAATCATTTCTTGTCCAATCCTAGTATCAGCCCTAAATACAACATTGGACTAGATTCAAAGGAAACATATAGAACCGCATGTTCTCTTATACCATGGGTTCAACTTTTAATTCCGGCGTCCAACATGGCTCTGTATAATGAGCCATGTTCCCTAACTTGGTCACCACCTTCTCACTTCACATGCTACTCTGTGCTTTCTATCCCTCCCTCCCTCCTCTTATCTTCTTCCCTTATATGATACTATATCCCATCCACTGCCATGGAGGGGATAACCGGGAGGACTGAGGAGGAGAAGGATAAACGAGAAACAAAAAGAGGGGCAGGGGTGTGATACTTGCGAAGTTGCACAGAGAGAGAGAGAGAGAGAGGGGCGGGGGGGTCCAATATGTGACAACTTGTTTCAGAATAATTTGGTAAGATTACAACAGGAGAGAGCCCATGAAGGAGAGGGGAAAATGCTCAGAGATTTAAACTAGAAAAAATTCAAAGCAAGTATTATGGAGGTCAATTTAGAACATAAGAACACACTACGCCGATACATGCAAGTGTACAACTTCTTGAGGTGAATTCTCTTCTAAGACAAGCTCCAGGAGTTCTTCGACACGCTAATGCTACAAAAACCACCCACGGCATTCCCAAAATACTACTACATGCCAAGTTTTGAACTACACTGCCTCCAATCTGCATTACAAAATAGTCAAGCTTGAGTACGTTCAAGAACAAATTTTCACGACAATAAAGGAAAAACAGAAAAGATAAGAAGATGAAGGCATGAAGCTGCAATCCTGAAACCTACCCTTACATCCAAATGAATGGAACGGTGTTTTCTTAAGAGTCAAGAATCAGAACTAGTCATCAAAAGATCACATAACTATTAAACTATTAGACTATTAGTTCAACCAAAACTAATCATTTTCTAGGCATTTTTCACCGAATCATGTGTTTTGTTGGAAAATCATCTGACAAGCTCGGAATCAAATTTTGACCAAAAAAGAAATCTCAGAATCAGTGAAACTGCAGGCCTACTGAGCCAGAAATTCTACAAGGAGTTCCAAAATCGTACTTTTTGAGTCTTCATTGATCCAGAAAACTTTTATGTTACTCATTCTACAAGGGGTTGAGGAGACTCAAACTTGCATTTGTGTGGAAGGTTATCGAAGCTGCTGGGAGGTGCCCTAGGAAACTTCATGTAATAAATCATTGAAGACGGAAAGTCGTAACCCAGAGTTGGTCCCACAAGTTTGGGATAGACATTTTGCCATGGCATAGTAAAGAAAGAATATTATAGTACCGCTATCAGTTGTTGTATCGACTAGGTATACATGACTTTCGCATAGTAATCGGCTACTACTCTCCCATCACGTTTGCAAAAAACCGGACTTACAGCGGGTCATGTACGAACATGAAAGGGTTAAGGCAATTCTTAACATGGAGAAGACCAACATCAACACTTAACAATAACATACATAGCTTGGTTGACAAGGTGGCGAGGTCAACAGGTGGAAAGTCACTGAAATTAGCTGATTGAATTAATTTTCTCAAGAATTCAATCTAAACAACTAGTAAACAAGGGCGGAACCAGGAATTAAATTTACCATGGGCTAATCCAAATTACATATATATAAACCAAAAAGAGGCAAACTTATATATAAATACGTAAATGTTCAAAAATATATAAAAGAGAAGTACAAAAAAACGTACACCATTAAAGTTGTACCCTACGATGTTTCACAGAATAGAAATCATCGATTATCGAATCTGAGTCGGTGCTCTGCATCAACTAAATCAATAAAAAATTAAGCACACCAGCCAGTGCTCTGCATTTAACAACATAAGGGCAAATCTAAGCACACCAGCCAGTGCTCTGCATAATAAGTGAATACTTACAAATATTAAACGTTGCAAGTGAATGAGAGACCTCAGTGTGTTGTATGGGCTATGTTTTTTACATATAATTTTTTTTTTTTTTTTTTGTTTTCCAAAATCCACCTGGGCTACAGCCTACTGTAGCCCATTAACAGTACCGCCCCTGCTAGTAAACACCTACTGTGCATAACATATAAACAAGTCGTGTGCTAGTGGTCTAGCCTGTATCGTTCCAAATAACTCCAAAGCTGGCCTCTGCGGTCAACGAATGTAGAGGAAATAAATCACCACACCCAGGAAAATATGTTTGCACTCTACTAATGCTAACTGATTTGATGTATCAATGTATGTCGAAACATAAACATTTCTTTAAAAAAAATCAAGTGATACCTTCTGCCATATATGAAACAGAACAAGATAACCAAGGTCAGTGTCACCACTTTCAGTTGCTTTGTCAGAGCATTATCTTCTTCTCCAACGCTTAACAGTAGAGGAACCTGGAGACAAGGATCAAAATCGAGACTGTAACTAACTTCTCTGGAAAATGACTGCAGTTATAAGTTAATCTACCAACAGGAAATGGAAACCAAATATAAAAAGAGAAGGTAAAAGACAAAATTAGAAAGCAAGAATGAAGAACCTGCTTGGAAGAACGTGGTTCATGTTCAATGAAACGAACATAGCAGCCAATTTCCGTCTGCCACTCTTATCTGCATGAGCAGCAACTGCTGCATAAGATATGCCTTTGCATATTCTCAGCTGAAACACCAGGGAAAAATTATTTCCTGCCTTTAAAGCCAAATGAAATGGAATAAGCAGAAAACATGAACCGAATTTGTGAAAGTGTATTAATATTCGTGAGATATGTATCGATATCCAAATTTGTTTGGAATTATTGGTAGGAGGAGGTTTGCAGGACCGATATTCTATTAGCATGGTTTTTGGTACGGTTATTGTTTATAATGATATCTATCTATAATGTAAACAATCCAGATTATAAAATAAATTCAATAATAGCCAATTAATCGTCGAGAAGAGATGTCTGTTTTGTGCGGACAAGACATCACACCTTGAACATGCAATGTCAGTTCCAAAACAAAAATACAACCTCGCGAGGTCTGAAGTATGTAAGACAGCGCCATTCCATGAAGCCAATCGCATCTTGAAGGTGCACAGAAGTTTAAACCTCTCGTCTTGAAGACACGAGGCTCGAGACTGAGAGCACCTCAACGCTGCTTGTCAACCTGAAGAACCTAACCCCTCCTTTCTCTCTCCTCTTCCTCCCGCCTCCGTCCCTCAACGCCCACTTCTCTCACTCTCGACAAGTACATCCCTCTCCTTTCCTAGTAATAATTAGATTTGTTATCAATTGCGATTAATAATACTACTCAGTCATTATGTAGGGATTTCAGCATACAATTGATGTTTAAGTGGTATAAAATTCATGGCTCCCGTAATAAAAGTTAACCATTATGCTATGCAATTTTGCAGGGTTGTTTTTCTAGGTGTCCCTGTTGTGGAGAAGGGAAAGTCATGTAACTGACATCACAGACCTCGCAAGGTTGTTTTTTTTTTTTTTAAACTGACATCACATGTTCACACTACATAAACTCATTCAATCAATATAACAAAGACCAGCCACTCCCATACGCAACCGCTGTTGATTGTATAGAGCGCTAATTGTGGCCATTCCAGAAGTTTATCATACCATTTGCTCATTTGCATGTAAGTCATGTGTATGGAAAAACCTCCTGAAACCTATACCAGTAAGTAACTTGAGCAAGAGAAAGGATTCACCTACTAGTAGTTTAGGGTTGGAAGAAATAAAAACCCCGTATCCCAATTATTGAAGATGGGCTTTTAACACTGATGAAACAGTCATCTAGAAGGGTACCAACTACCAAGCAATACGAAGTTCCAGAAAAGCTCCAGTAAAATGTCTAATTATCCTCCTATTGGTTTAAAACAGAAAGCTGAAGCACCAACTTAGCAACTATTTCAGTTTTTGTTGTCCCATGCATATGTGTGTTGCATACCAATTTCCTCAATTTCTGTAACAAAACCCAACAATTAGAACACCATTCTAGCAGACATGGGGAGCCTTTCTATTCTACCAACCAGAGACGGATGCAGCAATGGTCATATGGGGGCCACAGCCCCCGCATTGTTTCGGGTTTTTTTTTTTTAAAAAAAATTAATTAATTTTAATATTAGTTATTTTTTATTTGTTAAGAACACCTAGATATTGTATTTTGTATGGAGTGTTGCTTAGACATTTAAATAATTTAAGAATGTGTTCGTTTTGGATCCCAAAACTCAATTTCGCTTTGTGCATACGGTCTCTCATAAGTTTTTCTTCAATTATTAATCTCATTTTTCTTTCTCTTCATCTCCACTCATTACTCAAAAAACCTCCCTCCAAACTTAAACCAAACAAACTATTAGAATTCTGAAACTTGAAATTTCAAAATCTTGTTGCTCATAGTTCGGCCCCCGCGTTTATGACATCCTAGTTCCGTCCCTGCTACCAACAATGAGCCCTTTGTTTCATTCGCGTACTCATGGGAATTGAACTACCTGAGACCGCAGGAGATAGCAAGCAAACCCCTAAGTTTCCCAGGCCAAGACCAATTGGCCAACCCCTTGGGTTTCAAGTACAAACTTTCCACGAGCGAGCAACACAACTAAAAGCAAAATTGCTCAGTTTCAAATGTAGATAGGAGAAAATTCAGACAAAGACCAAAAGACTGGAACTGCATAATTTGACATCCACAGTATCTGTATAGTCAAACCCGGTCGACAAAACCTGGCGTGGAGGTGACGGTAGCGGCGGCAGCAGGAGGATGGCCGGTCGTCGAAGTCTTTGTAGCAGTGGAAGGATTCGGGGTCGTGAGGCTTGTAATAATAGTAGTAATGGGTATGATGTAGTGTGGCCATCAATATTTTCTTCTGAATAAACTCACACAAATCATCACCGATCATGAACTAATCCAAATTCGATTAACAAATTCTTTATCATGGCATATATTATTGGCAATATCTACAATTATAAACAATTTAGATCATAAAAAAAAACCTTATTGATCGAGTTCAAAATTTACCAATTATAAAGTTTCAATAGAACTCCATGTATTGGATTTAATTCAGTGTGGGCATCAAGATTCTCTTCTGAATAAATTCACAAAATTCCTATCCGATCATAAACGAATAAGCGCTTGATTAATATGATATTCGACACGGTCTATATTCTTGACAATATCTACAAATTGAACAATTTCGATCATGAAAATATACCACATTCAGCAATTACGTAGTTTCATTGGACTTTTCATTTGAAACCTGCGAAGTCTTCATGAATCTGGGCGACGTCGTTCTAACATAATCCGCGTGTTCAACCTGCGATGTATTGAAACCTCGTGTTTGTCAAATGCGACTTTGTATTGAATTCAAAGGCTCGACCGAACTTATTCAACTGAAAGTTGTCCCGACACACCCCCTCTCTCGGCACTTTTTTTTTTCTTTCTAAATAAATTTCCTACTCAACCAAAATCTTGACGACTTGTTGTTACAAATTCGTCGTAGCTGAGGAAGGATAAACAGAGATGCTTTAATATAATCCTCGTGTTGAACCTGCGTAATTGCCAACAAAATGAATAGTTGGCAACAATTAGGGGTGACAATTTGAATCCAGACCCATCAACTAAAAAATAGACCCAACCCATTTATTAGTTGGGTAAGAATGGGTCCAAACCCAACTAACCCATTATTAGTAGTTTCCCAGGCCAAGACCAATTGGCCAACCCCTTGGGTTTCAAGTACAAACTTTCCACGAGCGAGCAACACAACTAAAAGCAAAATTGCTCAGTTTCAAATGTAGATAGGAGAAAATTCAGACAAAGACCAAAAGACTGGAACTGCATAATTTGACATCCACAGTATCTGTATAGTCAAACCCGGTCGACAAAACCTGGCGTGGAGGTGACGGTAGCGGCGGCAGCAGGAGGATGGCCGGTCGTCGAAGTCTTTGTAGCAGTGGAAGGATTCGGGGTCGTGAGGCTTGTAATAATAGTAGTAATGGGTATGATGTAGTGTGGCCATCAATATTTTCTTCTGAATAAACTCACACAAATCATCACCGATCATGAACTAATCCAAATTCGATTAACAAATTCTTTATCATGGCATATATTATTGGCAATATCTACAATTATAAACAATTTAGATCATAAAAAAAAACCTTATTGATCGAGTTCAAAATTTACCAATTATAAAGTTTCAATAGAACTCCATGTATTGGATTTAATTCAGTGTGGGCATCAAGATTCTCTTCTGAATAAATTCACAAAATTCCTATCCGATCATAAACGAATAAGCGCTTGATTAATATGATATTCGACACGGTCTATATTCTTGACAATATCTACAAATTGAACAATTTCGATCATGAAAATATACCACATTCAGCAATTACGTAGTTTCATTGGACTTTTCATTTGAAACCTGCGAAGTCTTCATGAATCTGGGCGACGTCGTTCTAACATAATCCGCGTGTTCAACCTGCGATGTATTGAAACCTCGTGTTTGTCAAATGCGACTTTGTATTGAATTCAAAGGCTCGACCGAACTTATTCAACTGAAAGTTGTCCCGACACACCCCCTCTCTCGGCACTTTTTTTTTTCTTTCTAAATAAATTTCCTACTCAACCAAAATCTTGACGACTTGTTGTTACAAATTCGTCGTAGCTGAGGAAGGATAAACAGAGATGCTTTAATATAATCCTCGTGTTGAACCTGCGTAATTGCCAACAAAATGAATAGTTGGCAACAATTAGGGGTGACAATTTGAATCCAGACCCATCAACTAAAAAATAGACCCAACCCATTTATTAGTTGGGTAAGAATGGGTCCAAACCCAACTAACCCATTATTAGTTGGGTCTTAATTGGGTATCAATTGGGTCAACTTAAATGACCCAATGGGTCATGAAAGTAACCCACCAAAAATTCTCACCTCTTTACCGAACTCTGCTGCACAAAATTCTCAGGTCACACCGGAAAATCAAAAGAAAAATTGAACAGCTGAACCCGACTATCTTTCTCTCTTTAGATACAAATGTGATTGAATTTGCCTCAAACAACTCTCTCTCTCTCTCTCTCTCTCTCTCTCTCACAATGGTCAAATATGATTGTCATCTGTCTCTGGTTTCTTTTTTCAAAATTGTGAGACGTCCACCGTGGTTATACGAAAAAAAATTGAATAAAAACAAAAAAAAAGATATATACATCTCGCAATGGGCTAGTTTTGATTCTGATCGAATAGAAAATTCAACTTATGAATGGAAAGTTGGCTTGTTCATGGCTTGTTTTTTTGTCCTTATTTAATTTTTTTCTCATTTTTTTGTTTTTCATTAATTTTTTGTGGATTATTGCTTCGGCATGACAAGAGGAATCTAAAAAGTAAAAAATTATGAGCGAAACCTAAATTTTTTGAATGAAGACAAAAATAAGCCAATTTTTTTGTCTTTATTCAAAAAAATATTAATTTTGATCGTAATTTTTTACTTTTTAGATTCTTCTCGTCATGACAAAGCAATAATCCTCAAAAATTTAACAAAAAACTAACAAATGCGAAAAATATTTGAATAAAGACAAAATAAGCCACTTGGATACGCTGCGATTCGGTAATTAAGGGCGACTAATATGGTAATTAAGTGTACAGGGGTAATTTGGTCATTTTTATAGTAGAGGGATAGTATGGTAATTTTAGTGTACATGGTATTTTAGTTCTTTAAATTTACAGGGGTAATATGGTCATTTTAGTATACATATGTATTTTAGTCATTTTAGTATATCGTATGTAATTGGGTTAATGGGCGGGTCGGGTGTGCTTTTAAATAAATGGGTTGGGTTGGGTATGGGTAATTAGACTCATAATTAATGGGTTTAAATGGGCCAATGACCCATTAAAGACCCAACTCACTTACAACTTACCCATTTTAGCCAAAACCCGCCCATTTGACACCCCTAGTTCTCCGTAATGACATCTTTTGCGGCCATTGAATCCTACAACAAAATAATTTCTTCTCATCTTCTCCTCAACATGCATATGATATTGGAGGTTTAAGCCTCCAAATACGTACAGCATAAAATCAAGCATAATACTTCAAGTAACAATACAAATAGACTTAGCGAAGATAAGTTTAGAGGCTCTTTGTGAAATTTTTTTAAAAACTCACCTATGCACACATTCATATATGTATAGACTGTTTTGGACACCATTGTGTCTGGATCTGTGTTTTAAAGATGTGCTTCAAGACTTTAGGGACAAATATTGGCTTGGTTAAGAATCAAAATTTTGTGTTGTTCACTACTCAATGTACCCTTATCGAATTTTCTTAATAAAAATTTTTTATCGATAAAAAAAAAAAAAACTTATCATTCATATCATCAACCAAAACAATACACAACATGGACCATAATAATGAGTAACATGAACCACAAAAACAATATGCAGGCTAATGCTACAACCAACCCTCAATTTAGCATTAGTTCAATTGATTTCATACAACCACAATTGTTTTCCTTTTCGCTCAGCAATATTAAAATCAATCAGACGTACAACTACTTAAATGAGAGTCCTGTAAAATAATTCATTCATAATGGGAACATGGGATATGAGAAATTGTTCAATTCCAAAACGCAGATAATTTATTTTTTTGTTACATTTACTACCCCCATAACTTTTGGCTTCTCCGTTGATCGTTACCCTTCCTTTTATTTCCATCAGGAGGATCAAGTTCATCAAGAGGGAAAAACACATCCAAAGTAGTAGAAGAGAAGACGCTGGTCGGTTTCGAGGATGAGGTAGAGACATTAATGGAAAAGCTTCATGATAGTGGAGAGGGTGGACGGCTGGAGATTATACCAATCATCGGTGCTGGTGGAGGCGGCAAAACCACGTTGGCCAGAGAAGTGTATGATCGTCCTTTGACGTTGCATAAGTTTGAAATTCGTGCATGGGCTAGTGTTTCTCAAGACTATCACAAGACCATGAAGAGGGATTTGCTTATTAGTATTCTAGAATCAACTTCCCCAGGAAAACATAAAGATTACAGGGAGAGTGGTGAGGATAAGTTGGGAGAAAAGGTATATAAATGCTTAAAGGGTAGAAAATATCTCATTGTCATGGATGACATATGGGACATTGAGGCTTGGAATTAATGATATCAAAAAATCATTCCCTAGGGAATGCATGGGGAGTAAAGTGTTGTTAACTAGTCGATTTCCTGTTCAACCAGCTAGTGTCCCCTGCGTCTCTCATTATTTGAATCCCTTGCCAAGAAGTTGCAGTTGGGAGTTATTATGAAAGAAGGTAATTGTTTTTAAAACAAAATTTTGTACGCAATATAACTAGAAATAGTGATTAAAACAAGTGCATCATTATATTGTTGCCATATGTTCCCAATTTATAATTTCTTTTCAAGTATTTCTATTTTGAAACATTTCTTATTCTTGTCATATAAATTCTTAAACTCCTATTACTTGGGTCAAGTTGTATGTAATTACAATTATAGACATCTAATATCGCCCATATATATCTAACAGGTATTCGAGAAGAAACAATGCCCACCAGAGTTGGTGGACATCGGCAAGCAAATCGCAAAAAAATGTAAAGGACTACCATTCGTGGTTGTAGCAATAGCTGGCATTTTGGCAATGGAAGACAAGACACTCGACGTGTGGGAGAAATTTGCCAAAAATTTAAGTTCAATCCTTACCAAGAATCAGCTGGGTTGCATGGAGATACTAGAACATAGTTACAATCACTTGCCTCCTCATTTAAAAGCATGTTTTCTTTACATTGGAGGACACCCCGAAGATTCTGAAATCCCCGTACGCGAGTTAATATGGTTATGGATTGCAGAGGGATTTATCCAGCAAAGTGATGGGGGGAAAAGCTTGGAGGCCATAGCACAAGATAACTTGATCGGCCTTATTGATAGAAATCTCGTAATGGTAGCTAGGAAAAGTAAATCCCACAGAGGAATTAAATCATGTCGTATTCATGATCTTCTACGTGAATTATGCTTGAGAAAAGCAGAGGAAGATAATTTTCTTGTGCAAAATTATGGTGATGATTCTTTTTCACCTTCGGCTACAAACAAGCATCGTCGCCTCTTCATTGGCAGTAAGTTCTTACAAAACTTTCCCCCAAGGCCTTGTGCTCGAAACATTCGATCTTTTCTGTACCTCTCCTTGCCGAACTCCTTAGATTCATCGCTTATACAGAATCTGTCATTCTTTGTTGAAAACTTCGAACTTCTCAGGGTGTTGCATTTTATGTCCGCTACAAGTGTAGGAGAAATAGGAATAGGAGATCTAGTTCATTTGAGATACTTAGCACTCACATTACCAATCGATCCGCATTGTTTTGATGACCTCTTTGAGAGACGACCAAATTGTTTTCACTACCTCTCGAACCTAGAAACCTTTAACGTCCAAGTTACATTCAGGGGCATGATTTCTTTGCCTCGCCATATAGTTAAGATGGTTAAGTTGAGGCATCTATATACTAAAATTGGGACATTCCAATATCATAATGTTTGTAATTATGATGAAGAGGAGGGGAATATGTTGGATAGCTTACAGACCTTGCACCGAATGTGTGCTTGTGAGCATTGCCTGCGTTTGCTGGAAAGGACTCCCAATCTAAGGAAGCTAGGACTTCATGGAGATCGACGTCTTCATATTCTCGCCGACCTAGAATTCTTAAAATGCCTTGAGATACTCTATGTCGACGAAGCAAGTATTGGCCGCCTGAAGCTTCCTTCGACTCTTACGCGGCTAACTTTGATACAGACGAGATTGAAGTGGGAGGAGCTGTCAATAATCCTCCAAACCCTACCGAGCCTTGAGGTTCTCAAATTATTAAACAAAGCCTGTGTGGGACTAGTTTGGAAATCAAGTGAACTTGAGGAGGGGTTCTCTCAACTCAAGTGCTTGAAGTTTAGATGTATGAACATCGAGGAGTGGAATGCTTCCGAAGATCAATTTCCGAGACTTGAGGTCTTACTAATCGATTGGTGCGCAAAATTGAAGCAGATCCCAATTGATTTTGGTAATCTAAACGAACTTCGCGAAATTAAGATACGGTGTTCCAATTCCACTCTAGAGGAATCGGCCAGGGAGATTCAGGAAAGGCAAAGAAATACAAAAGGTGATGATTGCGTAAATACTATCTTCCACAAAAATTATGCAATATCAGATGATGATTGGGTCGATCTGCATGAGCTGATGAGTCGGGTCAGAAAGTGAGGCGTTGGGACGTGGAGGTGATTTTCAGTGGGGGTTGTGGAAATGGAATCACCGTGTGTATAATACTACTCCAGTGGAGAAATGGTTTTCCAGTTACTATTAATGGAGCTTTGCAGGGCAAGAACGCAAGTATCTCTGTTTCCATCTATCTATTCTATTCTACGGAGTATATGTTATAAAGCATGATTTTGACCTCCGTTTAGTTTGTTTATTGCGATAGCTGATTTGTCATTTGATTCCATGCTTCCGTTCAATAGATAAGCAAAGGATATGCTCATACACAACACCTTCTTCATCTACCCAATACATAAATCAAACAATCATGCATTCTCTTTTTTTTTTTTCTTTCATATAACTCAAGTGTACCGGGCCAGTTTACGCGCACCTCAACTAATTTTGAGAGCCCAATTAAAGTCGGAACAAAACTTCATACAGACGGCTCCAAAAGAATTGATAGCGCCCACGAGGTTTCGAACCTAGAACCTTGGGGTGATTTGGGTCTCAAAACCAACCTCTCTCTCTGCGCACGGTCCCTAATAAATTCTCTATCTCTCTTCACTCATTACCCAAAAAACTTCCATCAAAATTCAAGGCGACGAAAGTCTTAAATTGTTGTCTATAACTGTTCAATTGGTCATTGGTTCTATCTCCAGCCCCTTGATCATATTCCACATCCTCCTACTTCTATACTTGGCTGCTTGCTTTTCTCGATCAAGCATTCCTGGGCTTAGCAAAGAGCTAGGGCAGTAGCATCTAGGGTGGCAGCAATGAGATTTTCCGAAAGAGTCAACGTAGCTCTTGCTTTTTATTTGCATATGGTAGAAGCCTAATCAACTGCTCGGCCACCTCTTTAGCTCATCTCTTGTCAACGCTAACTAGCAACTTACAATATAATGATGTCATTACTAACTCGTGAAGTGAAGCTCAATCTTTATTCATAAGTTCAACACTAAAACATAGAACCGGATCGAGGTAAGGGTTCGCCTCGATCCCCAAGGTTTCTATAAAAATTCAGATGTTGAAATTCTTTTATACACTTAGGTTGAGTTCCACATAACTTTTTGAAAGTTGTCTTTATTCAAAAAAAAAGTTTTGCGTTCGTTAGTCTTGCGCCAAACTTTTATGAATTATTGATTTCGTCTCGATGAGAGAAAATGCAAAAGTAAATCTTTTTTGTTTGTATCCAATTTTTTTTTTTTTTTTGCAAATATCCCATTTTAAGCTTAAAAAAGTGGATAGTTTGTAAAATATTTGGGTAAAAGTTAAATTTTTTGGGGTTTTCTGATTCATCTCGTCCAAACGAATTAATAATCCACAAAAATTTGGCCCAAAACTAACAAATGTGAATTTTTCTAATAAGGACAGAACTAACTTTTTGCTCAACCTTATTCCGACGTTTGAGAATCTTATCGATTAAAAATAAATAAAATTTTACTTACAGGGCTTTTTCGTTGCTACAAACAAATATAATTTTACTAACACTAGCGTAGGCAACTTTTCCAAAACGCCACCATAGCGCACTTTTTATCGGCATTTTACAGAAATGTCATCTAAACATGGCTATAGGTAGTTTAATTATTGTCAATATTTTTACCGCCATAAACGCCGTAATAATTTATGGCGACACTTGTAATAAATAGCGCACGACCCGAGAAAGCAACATCACATTTGTAATAAAGTGGGTGTTTTTTTTGTGTGGTACCAATCATCCAATGAGTTATTGAGTTTAGCTACTTGCATAACTCTGTCTCCCTAATATTTCTGTCTCCCTAATATTTCACTGGATGGTATAGTTTGAGTACACTCTGCATAATTTTACATATTAATTCCTATAGTAAACGATGGCTTAGGGATAAAAAAAGAGTTGCAGTACCAATTAATAATAGTAGTTCAAGGCAGGCCACTAGCCTCTGAGCGCTCACGATGGCTCTCAAACTAACTTTTTGAGTTGTTTTTCCATTTAAGGAAAGACTTTCCTAGATGATCTGCACATCCAACTAGGACGGAAAGGTTAATTTTGGGCTACCAGTGTCTCCCACGGGTCTTGTGGCTTTCTTTGTGGCGAGCCCATGTTATAGCTAGCTGTTAGGGGGAATCTAAATCCAGTGTCTCCCGCGGGTCTTGCGGCTTTCTGTGTGGCGAGCCCATGTTATAGCTAGCTGTTAGGGGGAATCTAAATCCATGGAAAGGCCATTGATATTTCAAGAATTTAATTAGGCCTAATACATCCTCAACTGCAGCAACATCTCCAGTAATCCCATGTTAATCGAATGGTTGGATAAATGCAGGCGGCCTGCCCCCCAACCATTCACAACATATGAAACGATGGAACTATTTCATGTGGCAGAAGAACTGATGGTATAGGTGTTTGTCTATTTTTACTTGCAGTCGACAAATCGACTAAGAGTTGTTAAGCGTGCTGGAAATGTGGGTGTTTGTGATGATGGAGTTTGTTCATTGCCGTATTTCAGGACTTCTTTGGAAGCAAACTTAATGAAGTGAATGGGGGTGGAAGAAGAACAACAAAATGGACTTTATTATTCTTCGAGGTAGAAGTCAATCGACTATGAGAACACAATCGAACAGACAGTTACGTTACAAGCTACTCCTAGAGCAAGAAATGTAAAGTACAGATAAAAGTAGAAGCCTTTGGGCTATTGATTGGGGGGTTCTAAATATCTTCTATTCTTGTATTTATAGGCTGTCATCGACTTGAAATTCAAATCATATGGAATTCCCTCATTCGATTTGAATTAAGTGGCTCCATGCTCCCTATTCTTGCTCCACTATCTGCACGAGGCGGTTACTTTTCCATGATCTCACATGTTCCCAACGTTGTAATTACTTCAACTGCCTGCTTGCATTAACTGTCATGCCCACGATCTGTATGTGATGCATATTCTGAAACGTGTTCAGTTGAATATCAACCGTCGATCAGTCCACTTGATTTTGCCTTAACAAGCTTCATACTACATTTTATTAATTAGCCTAAAACGTGTTGACACGTATAACATTTTGACCCAATCGATCATATGAGACTAAATACTAAAATATGGTGTAAACAATGCCCCCCTATTTACCTGAGTTAAATATTAACTTTGGTAAATATTTCTCTTAGTAACTTACCACCTATATAAGGCAGAGCACTTCAAATTTTAGGGCATGAATCGAGCTTTTCTCGCACAAAATTCTGAAACAACTCTCAAACCCTAAAATAGCTCTCAAATGGCACCGAAATCCAAACTACAGATTGTCAGTGATCTAGTTGAAGATCCGGCTACCGAGTCAGCGGCGGAGGATTCCTTCCGATTCCCTGAGTCGTACCGAAATGGGGTTAATCAGAGCACCCAAGTCCTGATTCCTGACGATAACGTCAGTTCTCACTGTATATTGGGTCCAGTTTTCTCGTCAGCTCTTCCGGATGGCTTTCCGGAGGTTTACCCAGTGGGGGAACGTGATCCACTCCTCCTACAGCTTCCATCGCTGGAATGGTCAGGCTGGGACAAGAACACCTGCCTTCGTTCCTGGCCTTATACCATCGAAATGGGATGGGTAGACTGGGTAAGGCGCATGATGAAGTTTCTTTTTGAGGATTGGAAGACAATGGGGATTCGTGAGACAATCGAGCTCTCACAATTCCCCTTGGACATGAATCCTGAACTCTTAGCTGCTGCCGCCTGTTTCTGGTCCAAATCATCCAATGCCCTAGTTCTGCATTGTGGCTTATTGTCTCCGACAGTTTTGGATATCTCTCATTTGATCGGCCTCCCTTCCTTAGGCCGTGAGGTAAATGCCCTACTTTCTCCTGATCCATATGATCCCCCATTCATTGTTCCATCAGCTGGGGTTAGTTATTCGAAATGGCTTAAGATTCATTTCAAAGCCAAAGCATCTGGACCCTGTTTTCATGAGAAGGTTGCATTTTACCTGTTTTGGATTTACCGATTTCTTATGGCAGTTCCTGGGCTTAGGGTTACCAAAGAATACCTTAACTTGGCCATCTGTATGGCTCAAGTAAAAAGATTGGCCCTCGCCCCATTTGTTCTAGGATCCCTGTATAAGGGTTTATTTACCTTTGTTGACAAGAAGATAGCAGATTCTTGTGGTGGTCCTTTTTGGATTTTTCAGGCTTGGTTGTATGCATACTTTCCCCAACTGAAACATAAGCTAAATAATCCTCTTCGATCAGATGAAGCCTTACAAGCATGCCGTAGCTATGCTGAATACTTTTTAGGTTTTCTGACTCAGACAGAGGAGTCATCCTTTCAAAGGTACTTCACCTTCTTCTACGAAGATAACAAAAAGAATTGGCCTGTTTTCTATCCCTTCGATAAATTCGAATATGCATCCGAATGATTAAGGCCATGTTTTGAAGGTATTCCACCAGCCTCTCCCCAGCTTGCAGAGAAAATGACTCAGTCCAAACGGTTATTCTGGGCCAGCATCCTTCTTCCAAGACTTATCCCGGTTGGCTTTGCCCTAAATAATACTCCTTTTGGGAACTGTGGTTTTGAAAATTATTCTCCTTGTCAAAGTGCCAGACAATTTGGCCTTGCACAAGGCATTCCAATGCCTTTTGTTCACCCCAACATTGCTGAGATGGCTTCAAGCAGGCCAACGATTAAGGCCAAGGACTCGCAAATGATATCCTTGATGGTTAGCAATTTTCAACATCGTGTGAAAGCTTTTCAGTTCATTGACTTCAAGACCAACAATGCGACCCTGCCTTCCTTTGATGAATGGTGGTCGACTATGAGAGCCCTTTATTTTAGTGCTCCACTTTCAGACTGCCTATACAGGCTTGACCCTGAATACAAATACCTCCAGGATAAGGCTGGTAAGCACAACTATTCATTGGTTTGCACTTCAATTAGTCATGCTTCTACTAATCATTTGAGACATTGTTTCCTTGACAGAGATAACAGCTCGACTGCCTGATGAACCTTCTAAGGCCATTGTGCCTCATGCAGGAGCAGTTCCCATATCATCTGTGCCAAGTGGAAACACTACGAAAAGAAAAGCTGAATCGATCAAGGACTCCGAAACCAGGCCACGGATGCGGACTCTCAAAATCACCTCAGGTGTGAGCCAAAAGGTTTCTAAAAGTCCTTCCACTGGTAGATCTAAAAGACAAGTTGGTGAAGTATCTACCCCCACAAAGCAATCAACAAGAAAGCCCTTCAAAAAACAAAGCTCGAGTGACAAAGAGTTGGCTCCAAGGGTACATTCTTATCTTCTCTTTTCCCTTATTGTCTTTTCAAAAGCCTTTCTATTCTCATTTTCTTTCTTTTACAGAAAGGCAAGGGAACCAAAATTGTTGATGCCTTTGAAGAAATGGAAGAAGAGGAAAAATTTTCAAAATCCTCACAAGTTCAGAAATCCTCCTTTTCAGCAGGAAAGACAATTGACACCGAATTGGCAATCGATCAATATGAATCTTTTGATACAGCAGTATCAGACCCTTTGGGTCAGGCTGATTGGTTGCCAGAGTTATAGGAACAACTGCTACACCAAGAAAATCCTTTGCTGCAGGATGACAGTCCTTTTATGCAGGTTGGTGAGGGCTCGGTTCTGATGCCAAATGTTGCTGAGCTTGGTGTACAATCCATTCGACAACCCATTGTCACAACAACTCAGCCTGCAACAGATGTGGTCAATGCTGTACCAGGGCGGAAGACCACTATTGACCCCAATCCCCAACAAATTCAGAAAATTGATTTAAATCAACAGGGTGACGGTAGGGAGGAAATGATTTCTCCACGGGTGGCAAATGTACCTAATTTGGAGGCTCCATCAGCACCAATCGAAAAGGATTTGGAAAAGAAAGGACCAGTAGAGGGTCCTGTTCAGATTGCCCCCATTGCCCAAACTAGTCCTAACCAAGGAGGTGGACAAGGTGCAGAGGATGTGGCCTCTAGTCCTTCTGGTAATCCCTCTGGGAATCAAGTCCTATCACCAGCAGGTATGATCCCTGCAAGTATTCCAAAGGTCCTTGCTCTAAACACATCTCCTCGCTCAGTGAACAAAACGGCAACAAATCCTATGGGTGTTGAGGATTCTGCTCACGTTAAGTCTTCTAGTGATTCACTGGACCATCTGATGGAGGAGATAGAGTCGACTTCTCAAGTCTTTCGATCCCTCACTGAAGTTTCAGAATCCAGTAGCTCTTTCTTCTTCCTTCAATTCAGTGCAGAGACCCAAAAAGAAATCCAAGTATTCTTTGACTTCCTAAAGCTTCCTTTTGAGGAATTAATGACAGTAAAGTTCACAGATTTTAGTGCCTGTGTTGAATCCCTGTCACAAAGGCATGTTTTCCCCCTCAGGGAACAAATCATCCTGGAAAATTATGCATCATCATTAGGTGACAACATCAGCCTCTTTCGATATTACCAGCAAGAAATAAGTCAAAAGCAGGACTTGATTGGTAACCTTTCCAACCTGACAGTGAAGTTATCGAATATGCATGCTGATGCTTCGACTTTAAAGTCGAGACTCGTGGCTATTGATCAGGAAGAAAAGGAATTGTTACACCGATTGGGTCAACTGCAGACTGAGAAAGGAAATCTTCTGGTAACAGTAGGCCAACTTGACAAAGACTTCAAACACTTAGCAGAGGAAGGCAAAGGAGTCTCAGTACATGTCTCTGCTGCCCGTGAGGACTTGCAGAGAAACAGAGTTAAATGTGATGAACTTGTAGTTAAATGGGAGGCTTTTAGGTCCTCTTTTCTGCATGATTGACTTTAGTTTTGCAGTCAATCGACAAGTCTCGTCAGTACAAAATTATAAGTACTTTTGTTTGCTGTTTATTTTCTACCTATCAGCAGGTGGTATGCCAAAACTTATGAATGGCAATTTGGAACGAGTGTTAGACCTTCCATGGCCCTTCTCGTACTTATTGTTTGGGATGATTTTTCTTACATTAATGTTTGGATTTGATCAAGGAAATACTCACATGTTTGAGTTAAGGACTAAACTCACATAAATGTTCACATAAGAATAAATAGGAATGAATAGGAATAAACCTCACATAATTGGTTCGTATTCCTTTACTTACAAATGTGATGTGAGCAAACCATACAATCAGAATCCTTGATCCCTATATATCCGGATCGTGGGCACCTATAATCATGGCAACACCATGTTATGATTATGGTGATGTTTCCCTTCTACTTTTAGGGAACACGCACAGTAATAAATGACGGTTAAGTACAACAAATAATGCCGTGCTGCAGCATTTCAGCCGCCTTACTTTGGGAAACTACAATTGAGAGCCCACTAACCCTATCAGCTGTCACGTCTCTTAATTTCCCCTCGGGGTAACCGTCCATGACCCACGTCTTTGGATCTTCCTGGTCTATAATAAATACTAATACTGAGGGCAAGTTCAAACACTTGTGCTTCTACATTATGGCCACCAACGTCTCCTCTACTCCTCTTTCTACACAAATCACCCCTGCTCACATCAAGCAATTGGCCACCGAGCTCTCGTGGGCACTCATGGAAGATCATAATGAGTGCAAACGAAGGATTCAGGCTATCCACGATCGAGTGGAGGGCATGACGCTTCGACTGGAAAAGATGGAGTCTGCCATCAAACTTGTGGTGGCCAACTGGGACACCATCGACTACAAGCCTCCTTCGATTGATCCTGCTGACATCAGGTCCTCCATGGCTGGCACCTCTGGTTAGTGGAAAGAATGGCCTAAAGAATAGGCCTTCTTTTGTGGGGGAGTCCTGGTGTGGTTTTCTTTGTTAGATCTCACTTGAGATCTTTTTTCTTTTTGTAGGTTGGTTCCCACAAGGGGTTTTTTTTTTTTTGTTCTGTTAGATCCTTCCTGGGATCTTTTCCTTTTCTGTTAGATCCTTTTTGGGACCTTTTGCTTTTCTGTTAGATTCTTCTTGGGATCTTTTGCTTTTGTTTGGACTTCCTCTTGTAATGCTGCCCTACTCATGGGCAGCTTCTGATTATGAAATGGAAAATTTCGTTTTAACTCATGTTCTCCCACATAGACGGAAAATAATGCTTCAAATATTTACCATTAATGGTCCTTTCATGAAGGACCCCTTCGATTGATGCCAAATGATATGCACCTCCCCGTAAGACTTGGGCAATACGGAAAGGACCTTCCCAATTTGGAGACCATTTCCCAAATCTTCCCTTCTTCCTTTTTGAATCGATTGGGAGGATTGTTTTCCACACTAAGTCTCCAACTGCGAAAGATTTTTGTTTTACTCTTTTGTTGTAAGCCCTTTCTACTCTTTTCTTTTGGGCTTGAATTTGGTTTAGGGCATGTAACCTTTTTTCTTCCAATCCGTCGATGTCCAAAAACATTGCTTCCTCATATTGCAACTCTGGATCATAATGACGTGCCACCCTTAGAGATTGAACATTAATTTCGACTGGCAAAACCGCTGCGTGCCCGTAGACTAATTCGAACGGAGTTACCCTAGTACTATCTCTTTTTGATGTTCTGTATGCCCATAATACTCTGGGCAACAAATCATGCCATTCTCTTGGGTTATCATCGATTACCTTTGCCAAGGTGTTCTTTATAATTTTGTTAGTCGATTCGACTTGCCTATTAGCTTGGGCATAATACGGAGTAGAATTCAAAATTTGTATTCCATATTTTTGTGCATACTCGATAACTTCTCTACCATTGAATACAGATGCTTGATCAACAGTAATAGTTTCAGGAATTCCAAATCTACACAAAAGATATTCCTCAATAAAATCAATCACTTGTTTTTGTGAAACACCTTTTAAAGGTATTGCCTCCGTCCATTTTGTAAAATAATCAGTTGCTACTACCACAAATTGGTGTTGTAATGAAGACGCTGGGTGGATTTCTCCTATCATATCGATTGCCCAACCTCTGAACGGCCAAGGTTTGATAATCGATTGCAACTGATAAGCAGGTATCCTTTGGATAGGTCCATGCTTTTGACATTGTTGGCAACCTTTAGCATATTGAATACAATCAGCTCGGATGTTTGGCCAATAATACCCGTGTCTCTTAATTAACCATCTCATTTTATCACTAGCTTGATGGGCACCACAGGTTCCTTCATGAACCTCTCCCATTATCCTCATCGATTGGTCTTTGCTAACACACAACAGTAGTAGACCATCAGAAGTTCTTCTATACAAATCCTGTCCTAACAGAACATAATTGATGGATCTGCATTTGACAATCTTTTCTACCTTCTCATTAGGATTCAGAAGATAATTCTTTATTGGATCCATCCAATCATCAGAAACGTCGATTACCAATACATCCAATCGATCTTTTTCCGTTTCCTCTGAGAAGGGAAAAAACCTTTTTTGGATTCTGATCACTCTTTCCGTGTCCCCTTCAGGAATTTTAACTCTCGAAGCTGCTTGGGCCATTTGATTGGCCTCACTATTTTGAAGTCTCAAGATATGCTGAAAACATATCTCGTCAAAGTTTTGAGTAAGACGTCGAACTTTTTCAAGCTGCAAATTCAATAATGGGTGATTGCACTTATAATGCCCTGTAACTTGTCGAATGACCAATTGTGAATCCTCAGAGACTTTCAGATATCGTACATTCAAATCTTTTGCTATTTCCAAGCCTATGATTAAGGCCTCATATTCTGCTTGATTATTCGTCAAAACTCTACTCTCATCAAGTTGGAAGGAGAATTGCAACATTTCTCCCTTTGGAGATGTCAAAACAACACCTGCCCTAACTCCATTGTCTGTTTTTGAACCATCAAAAGACAATTTCCAAGGTCTGAGTTCCAAAAAATGCACTTCAAAGGTATCCTCTTCCAGGGGTAAATTTGGATGCTCAGATAGAAAATCTGCCAATGCTTGTCCTTTTACTGCCTTTTGAGGCACGTATTCAAAGTCGTACTCGATTAGGGCTAATATCCATTTCCCTTGTCTCCCTCTTAAAATGGGCCTAGACAAGATATACTTTATTATATCGGTTTGGGAAATGATCTTTACCCTAGCTGGCAAAAGGTAATGCCTTAACTTAATTGCTGAAAAATATAATGCCAAGCAAATCTTTTCAACACATGAATACCTTCCTTCACAATCATTTAACCTTCTGCTTATGTAATAAATTGATTGCTCTCGGTCTTGTTCATTATCCTGGGCTAACAGACTTGCAATCGAACGGTGTGTTGCTGATATATATAGCTTCAATGGTTTGCCATTTATTGGAGGCATCAGAACGGGAGGCGTTACCAACGATTGTTTTAAAATATCAAAAGCTTTCTGATGCTTTTGTTCCCATTTGAAATCCTTTTCTGACTTCAATTTTAATAATGGGGAGAATGCCATTGTTTTCCCAGATAAATTGGCAATAAATCTTCGAAGGAAATTAATCTTTCCCAAGAACTGTTGGAGCTCTTCTTTATTGGTTGGGGCTTGTGCTTTCAAGATAGCATCAGCCTTAGTTTTATCAATCTCAATTCCTTTTTGATGCACCAAGAATCTCAAAAAATTTCCTGCTGTAACACCAAATGCACATTTTAAAGGATTCATTTTTAAATTGTAACGCCTCATCCTTTCCAGAGTCTGTTCAAGATGATGCAAGTGCTCATCAACTGAATTTGACTTTACAACAACATCATCTATATAAACGTCCAAGAATTTATGTAGAAAATCATGAAAAATCAAATTCATAACTCTTTGATAGGTTGCTCCTGCGTTTTTTAATCCGAAGGCCATAACCACCCACTCGAACGTCCCTATGTATCCAGGACATCTAAATGCTGTTTTATGTGTATCTTCTTCTGCTATATATACTTGATTATAGCCAGCATTACCATCCATGAAGGACAGCATTTGATAACCTACCGTTGCATCGACGAGCAAATCAGCAACAGGCATTGGATACTCTCCTTTGGTGATGCGGTATTTAGGTCTCTGAAGTCAACACAAACTCTAACTTTCCCATTTTTCTTTAACACTGGGACCACATTTGAGACCCATTCAGCATATTTGACCGGTCGAATGAACTTTGCCTCGAATAAACGTTCTTTTTTGACTTGGGGAAGAACGTCATCTTTCATTCTCCTGGGTGCTTGTTTAAAAGGTACATAATTCTCTTTTATAGGTATTTTATGCTCGACTAAAGATCTATCTAAACCTGGCATTTCATCATAACTCCAAGCAAAGCAATCTTTAAATTTACGCAACAAATACTTAAACTTCTCCTTTATTTCATCAGGCAAAGTGGCATTTACATACGTGATCTTAGGATCTTCTGGAGTTCCTAGATTTACTTCTTCCGTGGGATCTTTCACTTGGGCCCCATCATCATCCAGCTTAGCCGGTGCTGGTTTCAAGTCTGCTAGACCTAACTCTTTCATGTTTAATGGGCTATCATCAAAAACACATTCAGCCCAATTACAAGAAATAGGCTCGTCTGCCTGCAACTTTCTGTCAACAAGAAAAGAAAACAACCTTCTAAAAGTGGCTTTAATAGTAGCCAACTCTTCACTTCCTGTATTGAATAAATTTCTAAACATTAAAAACTTTTTGGTCGCTTTTGATAGGCCTTGATATAATGTTAGGCCTGGTGAAATCCTTGCTTAGCTCCTGGAATCCTTCCTTAATGTATGTGAGGAATTGACTCTCAGTTATCCCAACTTGGTTAGATCTGACTTCTGAGTCTTCTATCCTTGTTGGCCATAAATGTTCGTTGTAGAGATCTGCTTCGATATTATTGGTCTCTGCTTTGAATGGATGTCGATCTGCCCAAAAGACCTCCATTCCTGCTGCTTCCTCCTACTTCAGAAAGATCAAAGCCTGATGCAAAGAAGATGGTACACAACTATTTATATGGATCCAATCCCTGCCTAGTAAGGCATTGTAATTAGATGAAGAATCGATTACAAAAAAACGTTGCATTCATCTTCCTAGTCCCAATTTGCAGTTGTAAAGATATAACCCCTTTAGTAGGAGAACATCCTCTAGCGAAGTTGCCCACCGTGACTTCTGTTGGGATCAAATTGTCATCAGTTTTGTTCAAGACTTTCAACACCCTAGAGGGTAATATATTGACTACTGCCCCATTATCGACTAACACTTTTGAAATAGGATGGCCATTCATATGCAGTTTAATATATAATGGTCGCAAATGCCTTATGGAGGCATCATCAGGTGTTCTAAGAACCACGATACTGTTTCCGTGTTCATCCGTCTCGACGTTAATGGGCTGTGACTAAGAATGCTTCTCTTTATCCATTATTTTTACAATCGATTGGGTGGTATCTTCGACGTCACCTGCCAAGTTCATAGGCTGATTTGGTTTTGCCTTGAACTGCTTTGGCAGAACTAAAATCATATTACATTGATAATTTATAGGTACTGACCCGAATTGGATTGCGGCCAGACTTTCACCAAAGGTTGCAGATCTCTGCAGAGATGGGGAAGCATCTTTGATCAGGTCTTCCTGTTCTGAACCCTCGTCAAAGAGATCATCATCGTCTGCTTCCATGAGTTTCTGGAATTCCTCCATTTTCTTCTTCAAGCTCTGCTTCAACTCTTTCCTACCCTTTGGTTGGGCAGTCGACTGGGGAGAAATTGCAGCATCACTTTCTTGCCCCCATGCTTGAGAGCTGGTTTTCTCTGCACACTGGCTTCTCCTTGCTCTCGGGTCCACACCATGTTTGAAACCTTTGATGGTTCCACTCTTTCTCGTGGTTCGAAAACATGGTCCCATGGATCACCATAAGCCCTGGCTGCAAATTTCCTTTGAAGCCTCCTCTTCTGTGAACTGGATACTTTGGTATACCAACCCTCTGCTGGGAATTTTGGGTGGTTAAGCGTGCTCCAATCCTCATGATCATGATTAGGCGGCATTATCATCCTGGGTTGGTGCAACCCACGTCCATAAAGTCCTCTTCCTCGTGGTCCAAAACCTCTTCTGGAACCAACACCCCTTTGATTAAGGTGTCTCCCTCGATTGGGAAATTGGTACCCTACTGCTTCAAGGTCTTGGCAAGAAGGTACCCCGGGCCTTGCAGGCACCACTGGGTGTCCTCTGAATAAGAATGGTCCATCATCTGGCCCATAGCAATGCTCTGACTCTATTCTGTTAAAAAGCCCTGGATCTATGCCTTCATAAATCAGTTTGGCTCCAACATATATTTGAAGATCGTTTCCCCCCATTGTGTTGAACCTTAGTTCGGACTTGGAGAATGCACTTTTTTGCTCCTTTTCTGCTATGATTGCTTCTCCATACTGGACCTCATGTCCACACCTGATATAGAGGTAATCGTTTGGGAACCTGGAAGTATGAAACTTTGCTGACTCTTCTTCAGTCTGCATTTGATCTTCATCCCTCTGCTTTTGTTTCTCAATATTAGAACCCAGCCTTTTAGCTAGGCCGGCCGTCACCATGTTCACTTCAATCTTTGGAAACGGATTGGATTCAATAGCCATCGGGTCCTTGTCACCTTTAGCATATTGCAGCAACCCCTTCTGGATCAAATCCTGTATACAATTCCGAAATGTAACACAATTGTTAGTGTTATGCCTAAATGATTGTGCCATTTGCAGTATTCTTTTCCTTTTCTATCTTTATCAGAAGGAATAATATGCCCAGGACTGAGGGTGATAAACTTTTATTTTAACAGTTCATCAAATATTTGGTCAGCTTGTGCTAAGTCAAACGAATACTGTCTATAATTTGCTTGCCCCCCATGCCTATTGGGTTGGGATGAAGGCATATTCATTGGTTTTTCTGCTTTAACCAGAGTGTCACAAATTATGGGGGTCTTTCTCACAACTTGTGCTACATCGATTTCAATATCTCCTTCTGCATCTTGGTAATACGTTCCTAGAGATGTATTCTTTAATTGCTCTTCTTCCTGTAGAATAGCTTCAAATTGGGATGCTCTCATAGAAAGCTCAAATAGATCTTTGAAATTAGATCCATTAAACTGCTTTTTAAAGTTAAACTCGAGACCATCTTGAGCTATTCGAACTATCTCAGTCTCTGGCACATTACAATGGCACTGGTTTCTTAATCTCTTAAACCTAGTTAAGAACTGTTCTGCCGTTTCATTTGGCCTTTGTTTTAACTTAGCCAAATCAGCAATCGAAGCCTCTGGTTCGTGCCTAAAGTATTGAGCATGAAATTGTTCTTCCATATCTTGCCACGTATGAATGGAATTTGCAGGTAAACTTATGAACCACGTGAATGCTATTTTAGTTAATGAATGCGGGAACAATTTCAATTTAAAAATATCATCCAAGCCTAGTTCGCCTAACTGCAGGCAGAACCGGCCCACATGTTCGATTGTTGATTGGTTTTCCATACCACTAAAGAGTGATAACTCAGGTATTTTATATCCCATTGGTAAAGGCACATTGTCAACCCAATGTGGGTAAGGCTTCCTAAACATAGGTTTCTCTACCCTGCGCAGCCCTGGTCCGTATACATCTTGAATGACTTTTAATATTTGTGCCCTGTTAATATTCATGGGATCTGGGGCTCTAAGAACATTTGGTACGTGAGGTTGTACGAAAGGGACGTTCTGACCGTTTCCATTGCCATTATTTGGCAAATTGTGAACGTACTGACCATTAGTTCCATTATTTGACACAGCTGGCATAGTATGGTACGTGTGATTGCCATGATTTGGCACAGTTTGTGCAGAACTGTATATGTGTTGACCATTGTTCATAACATGGACCCCTTTGAAACCATTTTGAGGATTCTGACTAGGATTGATACCATTAGTTTGACCATTCCCACTACTATTTCCAGCTTCATATATAGATGGAACATTCTAATAAAAACTGGTTGGCCTTGCGAACCGTAAAGCAGTTGGAGCTACAAATGGTCGACTATGCATATTCATATTTGAGTCAAATACTGGATTTGAATATACCTGTTGAGGGGCCTGTCTAGGCAAATCACCGGATTGCAACTGTTCATGAACTACACCATTTGCATCAACATCTATGATAGATGGAGGTGTAACCACCCTTCTCATTAGGGTAATCAATTTCTGTGCCGCTTCGCCTTCTGGGTTAGACAAAACCTGTGCCAACTGCCTGGAAAGGCTCTGTATATCCGTTGGCGCACTCAAGCCATTTCCTTGGCTATTCTCTGGCATCCTTTGTTCAGGATGCATCACATCGTTTTGGGTTTCCAAGCTTTCATTCTGAGGCTCTGTTGGTCAGTCGCCTTGCTTTCTTGTTGCCGGTGCCATTACTTCCAAATTAGTAAGAGCCCTCCTTTTAGCGCCAAAATTGTTTGTCTATTTTTACTTGCAGTCGACAAATCGACTAAGAGTTGTTAAGCGTGCTGGAAATGTGGGTGTTTGTGATGGTGGAGTTTGTTCCTTGCCGTATTTCAGGACTTCTTTGGAAGCAAACTTAATGAAGTGAATGGAAGTGGAAGAAGAACAACAAAATGGACTTTATTATTCCTCGAGGTAGAAGTCAATCGACTATGAGAACACAATCGAACAGACAGTTACGTTACAAGCTACTCCTAGAGCAAAAAATGTAAAGTACAGATAAAAGTAGAAGCCTTTGGGCGATTGATTGGGGGATTCTAAATATCTTCTATTCTTGTATTTATAGGCTGTCATCGACTTGAAATTCAAATCATATGGAATTTCCTCCTTCGATTTGAATTAAGTGGCTCCATGCTCCCTATTCTTGCTCCACTATCTGCACGAGGCGGTTACTTCTCCATGATCTCACATGTTCCCAACGTTGTAATTACTTCAACTGCCTCCTTGCATTAACTGTCATGCCCACGATCTGTATGTGATGCATATTCTGAAACGTGTTCAGTTGAATATCAACCGTCGATCAGTCCACTTGATTTTGCCTTAACAGGCTTCATACTACATTTTATTAATTAGCCTAAAACGTGTTGACACGTGTAACATTTTGACCCAATCGATCATATGAGACTAAATACTAAAATATGGTGTAAACAATAGGTTCAACCACCAACGTTAGGATGCAGCTGCTCTACTGAGAGCAAATCGCAGAAAAATGTGAAGGATTATCATTTCTATTGGTTGAAACGGTATGGGTCCCATCATAAAGTGATATCATATTTATCAAAAAATATATTGCTTGGTAAGCATGACATAACTTTGTGATGAGATTCACACCATTTCAATTAATAAGAAGGAGAGTAATTTTTATCCTCTTAAGTAGATGGTGAACAAAATTTCACTCTAAAAATATTAAAATCAATGGAGAGAAGTAGATAGTTGTGATATATGTAGTTTCGGGATACGAATTTGCACATGCACGGATCAAAAAAAAACTTGCACAAGCATGGCCAGAACTTTGATACTCCTATATATATGAATGACTTGCTTCATATTAGTCAAAAGCTTGCCTTGAATAATTTATCATTACTGGGTTGGTTGCCTGCGCAAGTTGCAATCCCACTCAATATATTAATAAGGCTACAAGTACTTGTTCTCATCTTTAAGTTTCATATACATCCTGTTTGTTCCCAAATGTAAAAATTGGCCTAGGAACAGCGAGTAGTGCAATTTTAGGCCTGATGCGGGCGTGCCAGGACTGAATTGTCGTTCAAATTCGTATCAAGGCCTGAATGCCTCAAATCTGAATTTGTATTGAGCGGATTGTGTACAACCTTAGGGGTGAGGCCGTATGTGGTTCGTGATTTGCCTTATCGGGATAAGGATTTAGAATTTCTCAACCGTTGTTGAAAATGAAAAGAAAAAGAAACAAGGTTCATTAACAGTTTAGACCCCACACTGAATAGGACCTGCCCCTGGATTTATATGGAGTATAAAACAATAGTCCAAAACCGGACCGGACTGGTTAGAACCCACTCTGGATAGAACTTGCCCCTGGATTTATACATATGGAGTATAAAACAATAGCCATTGGTATTCCAACCGTTCTATTAAAATGGATGGATACGTAGAGATAGTTGTGATATAGTTTCAAGATCGAACTTGAGAACTTGATATATATGAATGACTAGCTTAATTCACCACTGTATGCCTGTAATTTTGGACAAAGGCTTGCCTTAAAATATATTAATAAGGGTTTGTCGATCATCTTTAAGTCGTTCATTTACCCATTCATAACAAACAAAACGTAATTTTATTTCTGCTGGAACTGTTTTTCTGATGACAAAGCACTGAGTTCTAAGCTATTTATACAAGAGAGATACAAAAGAAACACACATCAGTCTTAGCCTTGTGATTGGATGAAAGAAGAGCACACGGATTGCTGAGCTGGAAGCAAGCTGAGCTGGAGATGAACAGAATAACCAACTGCACTAAATGACTTCTAACTGCCCTTTCTAACAGCCCTTAATGAGCTTCCTTAACACATCTCGATCCATTCTGCTCCTCCTCTATTTCTATTTCTAACTCCCTTTTACCTTATCATTCTGTTGAGAGAGAGAGAGAGAGAGAGAGAGATGGGGGACATTGATGTTGATATTTTTCTAGAGACCTTGAAGCAGCTTATAACGAGCTCCAACTCTGATTTGATCATAGCCAAGAAAGATAAACTTCAATCTCTTGAGAACGAGATAAAGTACCTTAGAGGGTTTCTCAAGATTACAAAGAAGAAACGCAACGAATATTTAGAAGTGATGAAACTTGTTATGCATATCAGAGACGTGGTATCCAAAGCAGAGAACATCGTAGAACTATTTGTAAGTCATGCTTTCAAGACTGATGCCTCTCCATTTCAAAACAACAATAAAAAGAAGAAAAAGAAGCAGAAAAAGAAAGAAAAGAAGAAAAAGAAGAAGGCTATTCGTGAACATCAGGATCATCTTTCTTGGGTCCTAGAAAGTGTCAAAAAGAAGATCAAGAGTCTTATGGCTAACTTGAAGGAGATTTACGATGAGAATATGTATGACATTAACGGAGTAGCAGTCAAAAAACCCAAGCACTCTTCTACAAAAAGTGAAGGTATATTGGTAAATATTTTTCAGTATTTTAAGATTCAAAATAGTTTAGTTTCTATAAAACTCATGAGGTGTTCTATGCTTTCAGTTTCAACTAAGTCGGGCATGAGAATAATATCACATCTTTAACAGAGAACAAATTTTGCAGAGCAGCCCCTTTAATTGATTCCATCCCTTGCTAAAGCTGGAAGCCCTAATAAGACCAAATTAACTTTAATTAGACCCAATCCACCAATTTACAGTAGTAACTACACGATCAAGTCAAGTATATACTGCATGACTAAATTCTCTTCTCCAAGGGAATTTATAACTTGATACTTTCTGGGTCAGTCCACCATGGGGATCAATGATCGATCTAATGCTTTTCCTCTTTTCTGATTTTTGGCTTTAGTTCTCCGTAATTTCTTGTCATCTCCTCCTCAGCATGCATATGATATTGGAGGTTTAAGCCTCCAAATACCTACGGCACAAAATCAAGCATAATACTTCAAGTAACAATACAAATAGACTTAGCGAGGATAAGTTAGAAGGCGCTTTTGTGAACATTTTTAAAAAAACTCACCTATGCACACATTCATTCATATATATATATATATATATATATATATATATATATATATATATATATATATTCATATATGTATAGACTGTTTTGGACACCGTTGTGTCTGGATTTGTGTTTAAAAGATGTGTTTCAAGACTTTAGGGACAAATATTGGCTTGGTTAAGAATCAAAGTTTTGTGTTGTTCACTGCTCCATGTACCCTTATCGAGTTTTCTTAATAAAAAAATTTTGTCGATAAACAAAAAAAACTTATCATTCATATCATCAACCATAACAATACAAAACATGGGCCATAATAATGAGTATTATAGGCAGGCTAATGCTACAACAAACCCTCAATTTAGCGTTAGTTCAATTGATTTGATACAACCACAATTGTTTCCTTTTGGCTCGTCAATATTATATCAATCAGACGTACAACTACTTAAATGAGAGTCTTGTCAAATAATTCATTCATAATGGGAATCATGGGATATGAGAAATTGTTGAATTCCAAAACGCAGATAATTTATTTTTTATTACATTTACTACCCCATAACTTTTGGCTTCTCCCTTGATCGTTACCCTTCCTTTTATTTCCATTAGGAGGATCAAGTTCATCAAGAGGGAAAAGCACATCCAAAGTAGTAGAAGAGAAGACGCTGGTTGGTTTCGAGGATGAGGTAGAGACGTTAATGGGAAAGCTTCATGATAGTGGAGAAGGTGGACGGTTGGAGATTGTATCAATCATCGGTGCCGGTGGTGGCGGCAAAACCACATTGGCTGGAGAAGTGTATGATCATCCTTTGACGTTGCATAAGTTCGAAATTCGTACATGGATCAATATTTCTCAAAACTATAGCAAGACCATGAAGAGGGATTTGTTAATTATTATTCTGGAATCAGCTTCCCCAGGAAAATATAAAGATTATGGGGAGAGTAGTGAGGATAAGTTGGGAGAAAAGGTATATAAATGCTTACAGGGTAGACAATATCTCATTGTCATGGATGACATCTGGGACATTGAGGCTTGGAATGATATCCAAAGATCATTCCCTAGGGAATGCAAGGGGAGTAAAGTGTTGTTAGTTAGTCGATTACGTCTTCAACCAGATGGCGTCCCCTACGTCCCTCATTGTTTGGATCCTTTACCAAAAAGTTGCAGTTGGGAGTTATTACAAAAGAAGGTATTTGTTTTAAAAATAAAATGTTGTACGTAATATAACTAGAATAGTGAAACAAGTGCATCATTATGTTGTTCTCATATGTTTCCAATTTATAATTTCTTTTCAAGTATTTCTATTTTGAAACATTTTTTATTCTTGTCATATAAATTCTTAAACTTCTATTGCTTGGATCAAGTTGTATGTAATTACAATTCTAGACATCTAATATCGTCCATATATATCCAACAGGTATTCGGGAAGAAACAATGCCCACCGGAGTTGGTGGACATCGGTAAGCAAATGGCAGAAAAATGTAAAGGACTACCGCTCGCGGTTATCGCAATAGCTGGCATTCTAGCAACGGAAGACAAGACACTCGAAGTATGGGAGAAAGTTGCCAAACATTTAAATTCAATCATTGCGAAAAGTTCGGAGGGTTGCATGGAGATACTAGAACTTAGTTACAATCACCTGCCTCTTCATTTAAAAGCGTGTTTTCTTTACATTGGAGGACACCCCGAAGATTCTGAAATCCCCATACGTGAGTTGATATGGTTATGGATTGCAGAGGGATTTATTCAGCAAAGTGATGGGGGAAAAAACTTGGAAGCCATAGCAGAAGATTACTTAATCGATCTTATTAATAGAAGTCTCATAATGGTAGGTAGGACAAGTAAAACCCATGGAGGAATTAAAGCATGCCGTATCCATGATCTTCTGCGTGAATTATGCTTGAAAAAAGCAGAGGAAGATAATTTTCTTGTGGAAAATTACGGTGATGATTCTTTTTCACCATCGGCTACAAACAAGCATCGTCGCCTCTTCATTGGCAGTAAGTTCTTACAAAACTTTCCCCCAAGGCCTTGTGCTCGAAACATTCGATCTTTTCTGTACCTCTCCTTGCCGAACTCCTTAGATTCATCGCTTATACAGAATCTGTCATTCTTTGTTGAAAACTTCAAACTTCTCAGGGTGTTGCATTTTATGTCCGCTACAAGTGTAGGAGAAATAGGAATAGGAGATCTAGTTCATTTGAGATACTTAGCACTCACATTACCAATCGATCTGCATTGTTTTGATGACCTCTTTGAGCGAGGACCAAATTGTTTTCACTACCTCTCGAACCTAGAAACCTTTAACGTCCAAGTTACATTCAGGGGCATGATTTCTTTGCCTCGCCATATAGTTAAGATGGTTAAGTTGAGGCATCTATATACTAAAATTGGGACATTCCAATATCATAATGTTTGTAATTATGATGAAGAGGAGGGGAATATGTTGGATAGCTTACAGACCTTGCACCGAATGTGTGCTTGTGAGCATTGCCTGCGTTTGCTGGAAAGGACTCCCAATCTAAGGAAGCTAGGACTTCATGGAGATCGACGTCTTCATATTCTCGCCGACCTAGAATTCTTAAAATGCCTTGAGATACTCTATGTCGACGAAGCAAGTATTGGCCGCCTGAAGCTTCCTTCGACTCTTACGCGGCTAACTTTGATACAGACGAGATTGAAGTGGGAGGAGCTGTCAATAATCCTCCAAACCCTACCGAGCCTTGAGGTTCTCAAATTATTAAACAAAGCCTGTGTGGGACTAGTTTGGAACACAAGTGAACTGGAGGAGGGGTTCTCTCAACTCAAGTACTTGAAGTTTAGATGTATGAACGTCGAGGAGTGGAATGCTTCCGAAGATCAATTTCCGAGACTTGAGGTCTTACAAATCGATTGGTGCGCAAAATTGAAGCAGATCCCAATTGATTTTGGTAATCTAAACGAACTTCGCGAAATTAAGATACGGTGTTCCAATTCCACTCTAGAGGAATCGGCCAGGGAGATTCAGGAAAGGCAAAGAAATACAAAAGGTGATGATGATTGCGTAAATACTATCTTCCACAAAAATTATGCAATATCAGATGATGATTTGGTCGATCTGCAAGAGCTGATGAGTCGGGTCAGAAAGTGAGGCGTTGGGACGTGGAGGTGATTTTCAGTGGGGGTTGTGCAAATGGAACCACCGTGTGTATAATACTACTCCAGTGGAGAAATGGTTTTCCAGTTACTATTAATGGAGGTTTGCAGGGCAAGAACGCAAGTATCTCTGTTTCCATTTATCTATTCTATTCTACGGAGTATATGTTATAAAGCATGAGTCGGGTTTTAATGTTCGTCAAAGGACCAAAATTTTGCCTTGTCTATTTTGACCTCCGTTTAGTTTTTTTACTGCGATAGCTGATTTGTCATTCGATTCCATGCTTCCGTTCAATAGATAAGCAAAGGATATGCTCATACACAACACCTTCTTCATCTACCCAATACATAAATCGAACAATCATGCATTCTCTATTTTTTTTTCTTTCATATAACTCAAGTGTACCAGACCAGCTTACCAGACCAGCTTACGCACACCTCAACTAATCTTGGGAGCCCAATTAAAGTCGGAACAAAGCTTCATACGGACGGCTCCAAAAGAATTGATAGCGCCCAAGAGATTTCGAACCTAGAACCTTGGGGTGATTTGGGTCTCAAAACCAACCTCTCTCTGTGCGCACGGTCCCTAATAAATTCTCTATCTCTCTTCACTCATTACTCAAAAAACTTCCATAAAAATTCAAGCCGAAGAAAGTCTTAAATTGTTGTCTATAACTGTTCAATTGGTCATTGGTTCCATCTCCAGCCCCTTGATCATATTCCACATCCTCCTACTTCTATACTTGGCTGCTTGCTTTTCTCGATCAAGCATTCCTGGGCTTAGCAAAGAGCTAGGGTAGTAGCATCTAGGGTGGCAGCAATGAGATTTTCCGAAAGAGTCAACGTAGCTCTTGCTTTTTATTTGCATATGGTAGAAGCCTAATCAACTGCTCGGCCACCTCTTTAGCTCATCTCTTGTCAACGCTAGCTAGCAACTTACAATATAATGATGTCATTACTAACTCGTGAAGTGAAGCTCAATCTTTATTCATAAGTTCAACACTAAAACATAGAACCGGATCGAGGTAAGGATTCGCCTCGATCCCCAAGGTTTCTACAAAAATTCAGATGTCCAAATTCTTTTATACACTTAGGTTGAGTTCCACATAACTTTTTGAAAGTTGTCTTTATTCAAAAAAAAAGTTTTGCGTTCGTTAGTTTTGCGCCAAACTTTTATGAATTATTGATTTCGTCTCGATGAGAGAAAATGCAAAAGTAAATATTTTTTGTTTGCATCCATTTTTTTTTTTTTTTGGCAAACATCCCTTTTTAAGCTAAAAAAAGTGGATATTTTACAAAATATTTGGGAAAAAGTTAAATTTTTTGGGGTTTTCTGATTCATCTCGTCCAAACGAATTAATAATCCACAAAAATTTGGCGCAAAACTAACAAATGTGAATTTTTCTAATAAGGACAGAACTCACTTTTTGCACTTTTTGCTCAACCTGATTCTAACGTTTGAGAATCTTATCGATTAAAAACAAATAAAATTTTACTAACAGGACTTTTTCGTTGCTACAAACAAAATATAATTTTACTAACACTAGCGTTGGCAACTTTTCCAAAACGCCACCATAGCGCACTTTTTATCGGTGTTTTACAGAAATGTCATCTAAACATGGCTATAGGTAGTTTAATTACTGTCAATATTTTTACCGCCATAAACGCCACTAATAGTTTGTGCCGACACTTGTAGTAAATAGCGCACGACCCCAGAAAGCAACATCACATTTGTAATAAAGTGGGTGTTTTTTTTGTGTGGTACCAATCATCCAATGAGTTATTGAGTTTAGCTACTTGCATAACTCTGTCTCCCTAATATTTCTGAATAAAGTTGGGTTGCAAGAAGACAAATGAGTTGTTGATCGAAGGTTATAGCTAGGTAGAGCTTTACACAGGATGGTATAGTTTGAGTACACTCTGCATAATTTTACATATTAATTCCTATAGTAAACGATGGCTTAGGGATAAACAAAGAGTTGCAGTACCAATTAATAATACTAGTTCAAGGCAGGCCCCTAGCCTCTGAGCGCTCACGATGGCTCTCAAACTAACTTTTTGAGTTGTTTTTCCATTTAAGGAAAGACTTTCCTAGATGATCTGCACATCCAACTAGGACGGAAAGGTTAATTTTGGGCTACCAGTGTCTCCCACGGGTCTTGTGGCTTTCTTTGTGGCGAGCCCATGTTATAGCTAGCTGTTAGGGGGAATCTAAATCCAGTGTCTCCCGCGGGTCTTGCGGCTTTCTGTGTGGCGAGCCCATGTTATAGCTAGCTGTTAGGGGGAATCTAAATCCATGGAAAGGCCATTGATATTTCAAGAATTTAATTAGGTCTAATACATCCTCTACTGCAGCAACATCTCCAGTAATCCCATTTTAATCGAATGGTTGGATAAATGCAGGCGGCCTGCCCCCCAACCATTCACAACATATGAAACGATGGAACTATTTCATGTGGCAGAAAATCTGATGGTATAGGTTCAACCACCAACGTTAGGATGCAGCTGCTCTACTGAGAGCAAATCGCAGAAAAATGTGAAGGATTATCATTTCTATTGGTTGAAATAGAATGGGTCTCATCATAAAGTGATATCATATTTATCAAAAAATATATTACTTCGTAAGCATGATATAACTTTGTGATGAGATTCACACCATTTCAACCAATAAAAAGGAAAGTAATATTTACCCTCTTAAGTGAATGATGGTAAACCAAATTTCACTCTAAAAATATTAAAATCATTGGAGAGAAGTAGATGTGATATATATAGTTTCGGGATACGAACTTGCACATGCACGGATAAAAAAAAAAACTTACACATGCATGGCCAGAACTTTGATACTCCAGTATATATGAATGACTAGCTTCATATTAGTCAAAGGCTTCCCTGGAATAATTTATCATCACTGGATTGGTTGCCTGCGCAAGTTGCAATTAATCCCACTCAATATATTAATAAGGCTAAAAGTACTTCACTACAAGAAAATCGGGATCTAGCAACGGTCAAAAGCGTCACTAAGGAACACAAAAAGCGTCGCTAAAGGCTATACCAACGGTTCATCTTTAAGTTGCATTTCCATTCCATTCTGCTAGTCTTCTATTTCTAACTCGATCCCCATTCATCCCATTTTGCTCATCATCTATTTCTAACTCCCTTTTACCTGATCAATCTGCGGGAAGAGAGAGAGAGAGGGGTAACATTGCTATTGATTTTTTCTTAGAGACCTTGAAGCAGCTTATAACGAGCTTCAACTCTGATTTTATTATAGACAAGAAAGATCAACTTCAATATCTTGAGAAGGAAATAAAGTACCTGACAGGCTTCTCAACAACACAGAAACCAACCATTATAAATATGCATTTGTATCCGTTATATACTGTGTGTTTGGTTGAAGCTTTTATTGTTGAGCCAGTCCAGTTTGTAGTTGACAAAATTGTTGGAGTAGGGTTATTTCAAATAATTGGTGATGATTTCTTTGGTGGTTTTATCTTCATAGTCTGGAGACTTTTTCTCTAGCACCTTCAATTGTTCTATGAAACATGTATCACTGTGTCCTCTCAAAAAATGTTTGCTCCAATTTTCCCTTGCCTGCATCATCTTCTATGCCTTTTATCATCTTCTATTCCCAAATCATGTGAATTTTGTGGACTTTCTGTATAGTAGCTTACAACACGGTTAAATCAGGACATACTCTGGCTTATTGGAGTTTCTTCGAAACATATAAATTAAAGTATGTTTTCTCTGCAAGTTTGAATATCAATTTAGTTGTCCTGGCATTTAATAGATGAGTTTTGAGTTATTTTTATTTTTATTCGCATTTTTATGAGGAATGCAGGTATAGGCGAGTACTTCACAAGAGTTGACCACAGAAAGCAACATCCTATTTGGGGTTGGAGAACGGATTTGTTGTTATACTACAAAACTATGTCAAACCTCGAATTTTCTTCCAAATTTTTCTGATCGCTCAACTTCGTTATCGACCTCATCACCAAATCACAGGATGATTTCACAAATTGCAATTGAACAATTTTTATATATAGTCAAGAGAAATTCCACTAGCATGATCGCCCAGATGTGGAAAAACAATTCAACACATTTGTGTTGATGCTTTCCCTCCAATCAGTTGACAACTTGCATAATACTCCCTATTTATAAATTTTTTAGTAGAGTTGGTACTAGTTTCTACACGTGGTACCAATCAGACAATGAGTCATCGATTGTTACATGATAGCCATTAACTAGATATTTTACTTTGCATAATTTAATTTTTGTAAATAATGTAGGGTTGCAATTTGTATATATATACCTGCTACCAATCAGGACGATAATAAGTTTTGGGCGCCACTATTCGCAGTCCTTTATTTTCTCTCGTAGCCCGTTACATTTCGGTAAATGATTGTTGAAAATCATAAATAGCATTTCAGTAAATTGCTGTTGAAAACAAGATTATATTTCGGTAACTACATGTCGAAAATATGTTTAACTTTCGGTAAACAACTGCCGAACATGCATTTTCGGTAAACATCTGTTGAAAAAAATATTATATTTCGGTAATTGAATGTTAAAAATATATCTTAATTTCGGTAACTAACTGTCGAGTATAATTGAAAATTTTTAACTGGCTATGAAAATAAATAGAGGGCTGCGAATAGCAGCACCCTAAGTTTTTCAGGGCTGGTCACTCTCTACTGTTGTAATTTTGTAGATAAACAAATACTTGTCGCTGGAATCAACTAAATTCTGCCTATTTAAAAATCTTGTGGGGTTGCAACTTGCATCGGTTACCAATCAAGATAATTATTAATTATTCTAGCTAGGCAGCTGTCGGCTAGTGTTGTCAGCTGTCGGATAGGGTATAATTAGGGGTGGCAATTTGAATCCAGACTTATTAACAAATTCAGATCTATCAACTAAAAAATAGACCCAATCCAACTCATTTATTAATTGGGTAAGAATGGGTCCAAATTCAACTAACCCATTATTAGTTGGATCTTAATTGGGTATCAATTTGGTCAACTTAAATGACCCAATGGGTCATGAAAGTAACCCACAAAAGATTCTCACTTCTTTACCAAACCCTACTGCACAAAATTCACAAGTCACACTGAAAAATCAAAAGAAAAATTGAACAGCTGAACCCGACTATCTTTCTCTCTCTAGATACAAATGTGATTGAATTTGCCTCAAACAACTCTCTCTCTCTCTCTCTCTCTCTCTCTCTCTCTCTCTCTCTCTAACAATGGTCAGATATGATTGTCGATTGTCATCTGTCTCTAGTTTCTTTTTTCAAAATTGTGAGACGTCCACCGTGGTTATACGAAAAAAAATTGAATAAAAACAAAAAAAAAGATATATACATCTCGCAATGGATTAGTTTTGATTTTAATCGAATAGAAAATTCAACTTATAAATGGAATTAAAGTTGGCTTCTTCGTGGCTTGTTTTTTTGTCCTTATTTAATTTTTTTCGCACTTATTTTGTTTTTCATTAATTTTTTGTGGATTATTGTTTCGATATGACAGGAGGAATCTAAACAAAAATAAACCAATTTTTTTGTCTTTATTCAAAAAAATATTAATTTTGATCGTAATTTTTTACTTTTTAGATTCTTCTCGTCATGACAAAGTAATAATCCTCAAAAATTTAACAAAAAAATAACAAATGCGAAAAATATTTGAATAAAGACAAAAAAATTGGAAGGAGAGTAACAAATGCGAAAAATATATTGCTTGGTAAGCATGACATAACTTTGTAATGAGATTCACACCATTTCAACCAATAGGAAGGAGAGTAATTTTTATCCTCTTAAGTAGATGGTGAACAAAATTTCACTCTAAAAATATTAAAATCAATGGAGAGAAGTAGATAGTTGTGATATATATAGTTTCGGGATACGAATTTGCACATGCACGGATAAAAAAAAAACTTGCACAAGCATGGCCAGAACTTTGATACTCCTATATATATGAATGACTTGCTTCATATTAGTCAAAGGCTTGCCTTGAATAATTTATCATTACTGGGTTGGTTGCCTGCGCAAGTTGCAATCCCACTCAATATATTAATAAGGCTACAAGTACTTGTTCTCATCTTTAAGTTTCATATACATCCTGTTTGTTCCCAAATGTAAAAATTGGCCTAGGAACAGCGAGTAGTGCAATTTTAGGCCTGATGCGGGCGTGCCAGGACTGAATTGCCGTTCAAATTCGTATCAAAGCCTGAATGCCTCAAATCTGAATTTGTATTGAGCGGATTGTGTACAACCTTAGGGGTGAGGCTGTATATGGTTCGTGATTTGCCTTATCGGGATAAGGATTTAGAATTTCTCAACCGTTGATGAAAATGAAAAGAAAAAGAAACAAGGTGCGATGAAATTAAAAGAACTTCATTAACAGTTTAGACCCCACACTGAATAGGACCTGCCCCTGGATTTATATGGAGTATAAAACAATAGTCCAAAATCGGACCGGACTGGTTAGAACCCACTATGGATAGAACTTGCCCCTGGATTTATATGTATGGAGTATAAAACAATAGCCATTGGTATTCCAACCGTTCTATTAAAATGGATGGATACGTAGAGATAGTTGTGATATAGTTTCAAGATCGAACTTGCACATGCGCGCATGGCCAGAACTTGATATATATGAATGACTAGCTTAATTCACCACTGTATGCCTGTAATTTTGGACAAAGGCTTGCCTTAAAATATATTAATAAGGGTTTGTCGATCATCTTTAAGTCGTTCATTTGCCCATTCATCTCGATCCATTCTGCTCCTCCTCTATTTCTATTTCTAACTCCCTTTTACCTTATCAATCTGCTGAGAGAGAGAGAGAGAGAGATAGATGGGGGACATTGATGTTGATATTTTTCTAGAGACCTTGAAGCAGCTTATAACGAGCTCCAACTCTGATTTGATCATAGCCAAGAAAGATCAACTTCAATCTCTTGAGAACGAGATAAAGTACCTTAGAGGGTTTCTCAAGATTACAGAGAAGAAACGCAACGAATATTCAGAAGTGATGAAACTTGTTATGCATATCAAAGACGTGGTATCCAAAGCAGAGAACATCGTAGAACTATTTGTAAGTCATGCTTTCAAGACTGATGCCTCTCCATTTCAAAACAACAATAAAAAGAAGAAGGCTATTCATGAACATCAGGATCATCTTTCTTGGGTCCTAGAAAGTGTCAAAAAGAAGATCAAGAGTCTTATGGCTAACGTGAAGGAGATTTACGATAAGAATATGTATGACATTAACGGAGTAGCAGTCAAAAAACCCAAGCACTCTTCTACAAAAAGTGAAGGTATATTGGTACATATTTTTCAGTATTTTAAGATTCAAAATAGTTTAGTTTCTATAAAACTCATGAGGTGTTCTATGCTTCCAGTTTCAACTAAGTCGGGCATGAGAATAATATCACATCTTTAACAGAGAACAAATTTTGCAGAGCAGCCCCTTTAATTGATTCCATCCCTTGCTAAAGCTGGAAGCCCTAATAAGACCAAATTAACTTTAATTAGGCCCAATCCACCAATTTACAGTAGTAACTACACGATCAAGTCAAGTATATACTGCATGACTAAATTCTCTTCTCCAAGGGAATTTAATTATAACTTGATACTTTCTGGGTCAGTCCACCATGGGGATCAATGATCGATCTAATGCTTTTCCTCTTTTCTGATTTTTGGCTTTAGTTCTCCGTAATTTCTTGTCATCTTCTCCTCAGCATGCATATGATATTGGAGGTTTAAGCCTCCAAATACCTACGGCACAAAATCAAGCATAATACTTCAAGTAACAATACAAATAGACTTAAGGAGGATAAGTTAGAAGGCGCTTTTGTGAACATTTTTAAAAAACCTCACCTATGCACACATTCATATATATATATATATATATATATATATATATATATATATATATAGATATATATATATATATATATATATATATATATATATATATATATATATATATATATATTCATATATGTATAGACTGTTTTGGACACCGTTGTGTCTGGATTTGTGTTTAAAAGATGTGTTTCAAGACTTTAGGGACAAATATTGGCTTGGTTAAGAATCGAAGTTTTGTGTTGTTCACTGCTCCATGTACCTTTTTCGAGTTTTCTTAATAAAATTTTTTTGTCGATAAACAAAAAAAACTTATCATTCATATCATCAACCATAACAATACAAAACATGGGCCATAATAATGAGTATTATAGGCAGGCTAATGCTACAACAAACCCTCAATTTAGCGTTAGTTCAATTGATTTGATACAACCACAATTGTTTCCTTTTGGCTCGTCAATATTATATCAATCAGACGTACAACTACTTAAATGAGAGTCTTGTCAAATAATTCATTCATAATGGGAATCATGGGATATGAGAAATTGTTGAATTCCAAAACGCAGATAATTTATTTTTTGTTACATTTACTACCCCATAACTTTTGGCTTCTCCCTTGATCGTTACCCTTCCTTTTATTTCCATCAGCAGGATCAAGTTCATCAAGAGGGAAAAACACATCCAAAGTAGTAGAAGAGAAGACGCTGGTCGGTTTCGAGGATGAGGTAGAGACGTTAATGGGAAAGCTTCATGATAGTGGAGAAGGTGGACGGCTGGAGATTGTATCAATCATCGGTGCCGGTGGTGGCGGCAAAACCACATTGGCTAGAGAAGTGTATGATCATCCTTTGACGTTGCATAAGTTCGAAATTCGTACATGGATCAATATTTCTCAAAACTATAACAAGACCATGAAGAGGGATTTGTTAATTATTATTCTGGAATCAGCTTCCCCAGGAAAATATAAAGATTATGGGGAGAGTAATGAGGATAAGTTGGGAGAAAAGGTATATAAATGCTTACAGGGTAGACAATATCTCATTGTCATGGATGACATATGGGACATTGAGGCTTGGAATGATATCCAAAGATCATTCCCTAGGGAATGCAAGGGGAGTAAAGTGTTGTTAGTTAGTCGATTATGTCTTCAACAAGACGGCGTCCCCTACGTCCCTCATTGTTTGGATCCTTTACCAAAAAGTTGCAGTTGGGAGTTATTACAAAAGAAGGTATTTGTTTTAAAAGCAAAATGTTGTACGTAATATAACTAGAATAGTGAAACAAGTGCATCATTATGTTGTTCTTATATGTTTCCAATTTATAATTTCTTTTCAAGTATTTCTATTTTGAAACGTTTTTTATTCTTGTCATATAAATTCTTAAACTCCTATTGCTTGGATCAAGTTGTATGTAATTACAATTCTAGACATCTAATATCGCCCATATATATCCAACAGGTATTCGGGAAGAAACAATGCCCACCGGAGTTGGTGGACATTGGTAAGCAAATGGCAGAAAAATGTAAAGGACTACCACTCGCGGTTATCGCAATAGCTGGCATTCTAGCAACGGAAGACAAGACACTCGAAGTATGGGAGAAAGTTGCCAAACATTTAAATTCAATCATTGCGAAAAGTTCGGAGGGTTGCATGGAGATACTAGAACATAGTTACAATCACCTGCCTCCTCATTTAAAAGCGTGTTTTCTTTACATTGGAGGACACCCTGAAGATTCTGAAATCCCCGTACGCGAGTTGATATGGTTATGGATTGCAGAGGGATTTATTCAGCAAAGTGATGGGGGGAAAAGCTTGGAGGCCATAGCACAAGATAACTTGATCGGCCTTATTGATAGAAATCTCGTAATGGTAGCTAGGAAAAGTAAATCCCACGGAGGAATTAAATCATGTCGTATCCATGATCTTCTACGTGAATTATGCTTGAGAAAAGCAGAGGAAGATAATTTTCTTGTGCAAAATTATGGTGATGATTCTTTTTCACCTTCGGCTACAAACAAGCATCGTCGCCTCTTCATTGGCAGTAAGTTCTTACAAAACTTTCCCCCAAGGCCTTGTGCTCGAAACATTCGATCTTTTCAGTACCTCTCCTTGCCGAACTCCTTAGATTCATCGCTTATACAGAATCTGTCATTCTTTGTTGAAAACTTCGAACTTCTCAGGGTGTTGCATTTTAGGTCCGCTACAAGTGTAGGAGAAATAGGAATAGGAGATCTAGTTCATTTAAGATACTTAGCACTCACATTACCAATCGATCCGCAATGTTTTGATGACCTCTTTGAGAGAGGACCAAATTGTTTTCACTACCTCTTGAACCTAGAAACCTTTAACGTCCAAGTTACATTCAGGGGCATGATTTCTTTGCCTCGCCATATAGTTAAGATGGTTAAGTTGAGGCATCTATATACTAAAATTGGGACATTCCAATATCATAATGTTTGTAATTATGATGAAGAGGAGGGGAATATGTTGGATAGCTTACAGACCTTGCACCGAATGTGTGCTTGTGAGCATTGCCTGCGTTTGCTGGAAAGGACTCCCAATCTAAGGAAGCTAGGACTTCATGGAGGAGATCTACGTCTTCATATTCTTGCCGACCTAGAATTCTTAAAATGCCTTGAGATACTCTATGTCAACGAAGCAAGTATTGGCCGCCTGAAGCTTCCTTCGACTCTTACGCGGCTAACTTTGATACAGACGAGATTGAAGTGGGAGGAGCTGTCAATAATCCTCCAAACCCTACCGAGCCTTGAGGTTCTCAAATTATTAAACAAAGCCTGTGTGGGACTAGTTTGGAACACAAGTGAACTCGAGGAGGGGTTCTCTCAACTCAAGTACTTGAAGTTTAGATGTATGAACATCGAGGAGTGGAATGCTTCCGAAGATCAATTTCCGAGACTTGAGGTCTTACTAATCGATTGGTGCGCAAAATTGAAGCGGATCCCAATTGATTTTGCTAATCTAAACGAACTTTGCGAAATTAAGATACGGTGTTCCAATTCCACTCTAGAGGAATCGGCCAGGGAGATTCAGGAAAGGCAAAGAAATACAAAAGGTGATGATGATTGCGTAAATACTATCTTCCACAAAAATTATGCAATATCAGATGATGATTGGGTCGATCTGCATGAGCCGATGAGTCGGGTCAGAAAGTGAGGCGTTGGGACGTGGAGGTGATTTTCAGTGGGGGTTGTGGAAATGGAGCCACCGTGTGTATAATACTACTCCAGTGGAGAAATGGTTTTCCAGTTACTATTAATGGAGGTTTGCAGGGCAAGAACGCAAGTATCTCTGTTTCCATCTATCTATTCTATTCTATATTTTATGTTATAAAGCATGAGTCGGGTTTTAATGTTCATCAAAGGACCAAAATTTTGCCTTGTCTATTTTGACCTCCGTTTAGTTTGTTTATTGCGATAGCTGATTTGTCATTTGATTCCATGCTTCCGTTCAATAGATAAGCAAAGGATATGCTCATACACAACACCTTCTTCATCTACCCAATACATAAATCAAACAATCATGCATTCTCTATTTTTTTTTTCTTTCATATAACTCAAGTGTACCGGGCCAGTTTACTCGCACCTCAACTAATTTTGAGAGCCCAATTAAAGTCGGAACAAAGCTTCATACAGACGGCTCCAAAAGAATTGATAGCGCCCACGAGGTTTCGAACCTAGAACCTTGGGGTGATTTGGGTCTCAAAACCAACCTCTCTCTTTGCGCACGGTCCCTAATAAATTCTCTATCTCTCTTCACTCATTACCCAAAAAACTTCCATCAAAATTAAAGCCGAAGAAAGTCTTAAATTGTTGTCTATAACTGTTCAATTGGTCATTGGTTCTATCTCCAGCCCCTTGATCATATTCCACATCCTCCTACTTCTATACTTGGCTGCTTGCTTTTCTCGATCAAGCATTCCTGGGCTTAGCAAAGAGCTAGGGTAGTAGCATCTAGGGTGGCAGCAATGAGATTTTCCGAAAGAGTCAACGTAGCTCTTGTTTTTTATTTGCATATGGTAGAAGCCTAATCAACTGCTCGGCCACCTCTTTAGCTCATCTCTTGTCAACGCTAGCTAGCAACTTACAATATAATGATGTCATTACTAACTCGTGAAGTGAAGCTCAATCTTTATTCATAAGTTCAACACTAAAACATAGAACCGGATCGATCTTATTAATAGAAGTCTCGTAATGGTAGGTAGGACAAGTAAAACCCATGGAGATTTTCTTGTGGAAAATTACGGTGATGATTCTTTTTCACCTTCGGCTACAAACAAGCATCGTCGCCTCTTCATTGGCAGTAAGTTCTTACAAAACTTTCCCCCAAGGCCTTGTGCTCGAAACATTCGATCTTTTCTGTACCTCTCCTCGCCAAACTCCTTAAATTCATTGCTTAAACAGAATCTGTCATTCTTTGTTAAAAAAAGTCAAACTTCTCAGGGTGTTGCATTTAATGTCCAGTACATGCCTAGGAGAAATAGGAATAGTAGATCTAGTTCATTTGAGATACTTAGCATTGACGTTAAATGGAGAACTTTACTGGCGTGCACCGAATTGTTTTCACTACCTCTCGAACCTAGAAACCCTTAACCTCACAGTTCCATACACCTTTTGGGAGCAGACCATTTCGTTGCCTCAGGATATAGTTAAGATGGTTAAGTTGAGGCATCTATATACTAAAGATGCGATATTCGAATATCATCATGTTTCTAATTATGATGAAGAGGTGGAGAATATGTTGGATAGCTTACAGACCTTGCACCGAATGTGTGCTTGTGAGCTTTGCCTACGTTTGTTGGAAAGGACTCCCAATCTAAGGAAGCTAGGACTTTCCTGCAAAAAAGACGGTCTAAATATTTTGGACCTAGAGTTCTTAAAATGCCTTGAGATACTCTATGTCAGGTTCTGGGACGTTTGGCTGATGCTTCCTCCGACTGTTACGCGGCTAACTTTGTCATATACGTACATGAAGTGGGAGGAACTGTCAAAAATCCTTCAGACACTGCCGAGCCTTGAGGTTCTCAAATTATTAGAGAGCGCCTGTAGGGGACCAGTTTGGAACACAAGTGAACTTGAGGAGGGGTTCTCTCAACTCAAGTACTTGAGGTTAGAAGGTATGGATATCGAGGAGTGGAATGCTTCCGAAGATCAATTTCCGAGACTTGAGGTCTTAGTAATCGAAGCATGCAAAAAATTGAAGCGGATCCTAACTGATTTTGCTAATCTAAACGAACTTCGCGAAATTACGATTAGGGGGTCCAGTCGATCTGCAGAGGAATCGGCCAGGGAGATTCAGGAAAAGCAAAGAAATACAAAAGGTGATGATGATTGCGTAAATACTACCTTCTTCTATAACAAAGTAGGCTTTTAGTTAATTTTCTAAAATTGTTTGCGACCCTAATTAGAACCGAATCAGTTCTACTGAATCAACTTTTGTACTTTGTAGATTCATGAAGATTTAATATTTATGCCGTGTTTATTTATGTTCTGTTTTGAATTTAATTTCAATAAGTATATTTGAATTTCACTTCGTGGAGATTGGAAACCCATTTCGATTCAGAGGTAGTATGATTTCATAGAAGTTTAACATTCCAATCGATTTTTTAAGCTCAATCTGTTTAAATATTGATAGAGGTTTCGTGATCGTTAGGAACGTGGAATTTATGCCGATTTGAAATTTCCAAATGCTTTTGGGGTTTACTTTGTTTATGTTTTATTTGAGAGTTACATGAGAGTCACTATTTTCATGTCCAATTTGGAATGCTTGAGATATTGAAACACGCTAAAAACTCCTCCACAGAACGCCACTATTTGAGAGTTACATGAGAGTCACTATTTTCTTGGGGGAAACCCTTATGATTTTATGATCCTCTTGCATTTCAGAAATGGACACCTAACCATGATGTGTTTGGACCTTGGTCTATGGTGTGACTTCTAAGTCCTGTTAATGTTCTTTATGAAAAGTTTTGGTCGCCCTTATATATGTTCTTCTCCTTTTCTGATTCTCATCTCTTGCCACATCATAGCTCTGTTGGAGGCAAGAGAGCACACACACACAACTCACAATATGAAGAAGATGATAAATTTTTTTTTTTTGCTCGGCAAAACGAAACTTTAATAACACTCGTAAGGATACATCGAGCATGCTCGAACAAGGAGGATTACATAGATACTAGATCAAACAAGAAAAACGAAACAACTAAAGCAATACCCTCCAACAGAAAGTTGGATGGCAAATTAACAACTCACCACTCGAACAAGTTACAGTTTCAACAATCTAACTCCATCCAGAAAAATCCTAAAGTCCTCAACCGAATATATCTTTATGTTGAATTTTGCCTTTACTCACATTGCGACTCTAGTTTTAATCAAATCACCCACTTCCCCAGCACTTGTAGTTGCATTGTTGAAAACATAAGCATTTCTTACCAGCCACAAAGACCACAAAGTTGCGAAGAACATAGCTTCCCACGAATGTTTTTCCCACTTCCTGAATCTGTTGTGACCCCACCAAATAAAAAGGTCTTCCACAGAGACAGGGCAAACCAATCTCACATGCCACCAATCCATAATACGCGACCAAACATCTCAAGAAAATTGGCAATGCAAAAAAGGTGTTGTGATGTTTCCAAGTGCAACGAGCAAAACAGGCAGAGTACAGATTGACCCTCGGAAAATTAGATTTCTACCCAATAGCTCAACTCTAGTGGCCACCTTGGATTGAATAGCCATCCAAGCGAAAATTTCCACCCTTGGGGACAAAGGTTTTTCCAGAGATTTTCCAATACCGGACTTCTTGAGTGCTCATCATTCTCCCACTGATTGTACACTGATTTTACCAAGAAGTGATGGCCCAAAGACCACTTCCAGCTAACAGTGTAAAGACCCGATGTTTTTAATAAATAATAATAATTACCACAAAAAAAATATTATTTTGCTCATTAGTTTATTTAATGCGAAAAATTATTTATGTCATATCACACCAATTTTATTTCCGTAATTGATCGTGCGCGCGCTTACCCAATGAATGATTTTACTAATGTGTGCATGTGTTGTTCCGTACCAAATCCTTCGCCCAAATTTGTTTCGGCCGAGAGAGGGAAACCAAATCCCTTAAATTCCTCCCCTTTTTCCTCCCAATGAGACAACACAACAATAACCATAGGCTATTATCCCCCATGGAAAAATCCAAAACCCAATTTTATATCCCCCTTCTCCATTTCATTTTCTTGTTCCCAGGCTATACACATTTCGGCAGATAGAGAGGGAGAGAAATCTCAGCCGGCCACCACTCCTCCATTCTCCAACCCCAGCCGTGTACTTTCATTCAATCATCTAACTTTTCATTCAGATTTTCGGATAATGAAAAGTTTTATGATTGGATCGAGCACCTATAGGTATCGGATTGAGATTATTTTTTACGGGAACCCTTGAAAAAATGTTTTACATTTAATGAACGGCTCGGATGATTTGTGTGGGACCAGTGGTGGGCCCCACAATAAAATCTGTGCACAGATTGTATGTGTGTGTAGACTTTCTGTTAACTAGATATTTTACTTTGCATAATTTATTTTTTGTAAATAATGTAGGGTTGCAATTTGTATATATATACCTGCTACCAATCAGGACGATAATAAGACCCCGTTCCAGAACCCTTCTTATTTTATAAGTACTTATTTTGAAACTTCTTTTTCAAAAATAAGAACCTTTGTTCCACAAAATCCAAATAATAAGCCCTCTTCTTATTAGGTGACTTGTGTAATGCCCAAAATGCCGGTTCTCCCTGCATAGACATCCAAAATGATTGAGGGGCAACAAAGACATTTCGCACTTGGGCTATGGGATAAAACGACGTCGTTTTGGTCTTACTTTTTAAAAAAATAAGAAGACAGCACTTTCTGAAACGGTGGTTCTTTTTGGACAAAAAATAAGAACTTTTTGTTGTTATGGAACCCAGCCTAATTTTTCAAGGCTGGTCACTCTCTAATGTTGTAATTTTGTAGATAAACAAATACTTGTCGCTGGAATCAACTAAATTCTGCCTATTAAATTTTTGTGGGGTTGCAACTTGCATAGGCTACCAATCAAGATAATTATTATTAATTATTCTAGCTAGGCAGCTGTCGGCTAGTGTTGTCAGCTGTCGGATAGGGTATAATTAAGGGTGGCAATTTGAACCAGATTCATTAACAAATTCAGATTCATCAATTAAAAAATAGACCCAATTCAACCCATTTATTAGTTGGGTAAGAATGCGTACAAACCCAACTAACCTATTATTAGTTGAGTCTTAATTGTGCATCAATTGGGTCAACTTAAATAACCCAATGGATCATGAAAGTAACTCACCAAAAATTCTCGCCTCTTTACCAAACTCTACTGCACAAAATTCTCAGGTCATACCGGGAAATCAAAAGAAAAATTGAACAGCTGAACCCGACTATCTTTCTCTCTCTAGATACAAATGTGATTGAATTTGCCTCAAACAACTCTCTCTCTCTCTCTCTCTCTAACAATGGTCAGATATGATCGTCATTTGTCTCTGGTTTCTTTTTTCAAAATTGTGAGACGTCCACTGCGGTTATACGAAAAAAAATTGAATAAAAATAAAAAAAAAAGATATATACATTTCGCAATGGGCTAGTTTTGATTCTGATCGAATAGAAAATTCAACGTATGAATGGAATTAAAGTTGGCTTGTTCGTGGCTTGTTTTTTTGTCCTTATTTAATTTTTTTCGAATTTTTTTGTTTTTCATTAATTTTTTTGTGGATTATTGCTTCGACATGACAGAAAGAATCTAAAAAGTAAAAAATTATGAGCGAAACCTAAATTTTTTGAATGAAGACAAAAATAAGCCAATTTTTTTGTCTTTATTCAAAAAAATATTAATTTTGATCGTAATTTTTTACTTTTTAGATTCTTCTCGTCATGACAAAGTAATAATCCTAAAAAATTTAACAAAAAACTAACAAATGCGAAAAAAATTTGAATAAAGACAAAAAATAAGCCACTTGAATACGCTGCGATTCGGTAACTAAGAGCAACCAATATGGTAATTAAGTGTACATGGGTAATTTGGTAATTTTTGTAGTAGAGGGATAGTATGGTAATTTTAGTGTACATGGTATTTTAGCTCTTTAAATTTACAGGGGTAATATGGTCATTTTAGTATACATATATATTTTAGTCATTTTAGTATATCGTATGTAATTGGATTAATGGGCGGGTCGGATGTGCTTTTAAATAAATGGGTTAGGTTGGGTATGGGTAATTAGACTCATAATTAATGGGTCTAAATGGGTCAATAACCCATTAAAGATCCAACCCACTTACAACTTACCCATTTTGACCCAAATCCGCCCATTTGACACCCCTAGCAACAATATTCCCACCAAATTCTAGTGGGTGTGGGTCCTAATTGCGCCACCATTGCATACAAACTCGCCATAGATGTTTTTAAAATGCTCAAGCTGTTAGGATTTCACGTCTTATCGATTATAGCATTGTCTCCAAAATCAGAGATCATTCAATATCAACGACCGCATGATCAGAAGACTTTTACTACGTTCAGAAGCATTGAAGTCTTATGAGGAAATGACGGCCCAGGACGTGTTTTGATAATTAATACCTATCAAGGACAAACTAAGAACATTTGTTAATGTTGAAAATGTCCTTGATAGGTATTAATTATCAAAACACGTCCTTAGCCGTCATTTTCCCAAGTCTTATAGCACACCACTTGAACTTCACTTGAGAGTTTTTTTTTTCTTTTTCTCGCGATCAGAACCATCTATCTTTAAGTGATAATGGGTTAGATCATACTTTCCAACATTCTAGTTGGTCAATTTTTGTGATAATTGATCGAATGGAAAATACGATATATTTTTTTTTTAATGAGAGAGAGACCTTGAAGCGTTTGTGGAGACGTGAGAAGGCTCCAAATCCTTGATGATCACCGCATGCAAGCAATCCAATTGGTGCTTGATGGAGTCCAAGCGCGAAGCCGCCATCCTCTTTAGATCCGAGATCATGCTCAGGCTCTTCACATTCAACAGCGATCTGACGACTTTCTGGATCTGCGTGGGGCTCGATGCCGCATCGTTCTTCTTCCTCTTCTTCGAGGATGAAGCAGTGAGTGTGTGTGAGAGAGACTCGGGCTAGTTGGGAAATCATCATCACGATTGGCGTGTCTGACCTGAAGTCACGAAATGAGGGAGAGGGATGGATAGGGTTTAAAGTCGTGTTTTGGACATATATAAACAACCAATCTGGTCCGGTTCAGTTGGGTCTGTTTTTGAAGCCACGCCGATCGAAAAATCAAACTGATTTTAAGAAAATAGAAATTCCTAAACCCAAGCCGAACCGGATTTGAAAAAGAGAAAAATAAACCGATCAGGTCCAAGTGATACACAATGGAACAGCGAATATGCATGAAATTTCATTGTGTCTCGCGGTTATATTGGGGGTGCGACGGTAGATGAAGACGTAAAAATTGTCACTGTTATATTAGGGTACAACGGTATAGGAATATCGGCCATTACTTAACATATATTGGCCGATATTCCTCTCTCATCTTGAACCAAGCCACATGCAACCTCCCCAATTTGCAAAGTAACTTGCTATATACGTACACAAAATGACGTGTACAAGTCTAGATATCTCTCCAGAATCATGTGACATATATGTAGACCCTACAAAATATTTTGAGGTTCACGTGTATCAGATTGTTTCACACACACACACACACACACACACATATATATATATATATATTTATTTATTTATTTATTTATTTATTTATTTATTTATTTATTTATTTCTGTTCACATTATAAATACGGGTACACAGTCTTTTCGATAAATTTAAGGATATCAACATGGTTTATCATTTGAATTTTTCAGTGTGATTTTCATTTAGTTAGTATTTGCAATTTCTTCAATCACACTATATTCAAAACGGTGATCAAAAGATAACAAAATGAGGATTGGTACAATCCATGACATCCGGACCATGAAAGTAAATCCATAGTCCAGATTTAGCACTGTGAATCTGGACCATTGATTATTTTCATGGACACTTTCATGGTCCGGATATCATGGATCCTATTGTTTTTGTAGCAAAATAACCTACCTACTTCAATTTAGTAGGTTTTCCCAGGCCATATACAAGTTTTGTATACTACGTACATTGAAATTTGTATAGCATTGTTCTACCAAATAACCTTATAGCTAACTTGGTACATCTGCGTTGCTATTGCAGGCAACCTGTTGAGGAATGGAAACTTTGAAACTGGTCCGTACATATCCCCCAACACATCCTGGGGTGTCCTAGTCCCCTCCAACATAGAGGACGCCCACTGCCCTCTCATAGGTTGGAGCGTCATTTCCCTAAAAGCCGTCAAATACATCGATTACGCCCACTATTTCATGCCCGTAGGCAACCGAGCCGTACAATTGATGGCCGGACGAGAGAGCATTATTGTCCAGACTCCAGATCGTCAGGACCACGCCCGGCAAGGTCTACGACCTGACCTTTTGCGGTTGGGGATGCTTGCAATTCCTGCGAGGAGTCTTTCAAGGTACCCTACGAGTCCTCGGGCAAGGGTGGGTTCAAATGGGCCAAGCACAGGTTCACCGCGTTTTCGCCTATGACCCGGGTTAAGTTCTTCAGCTCGTATTATCACATGAAGAGCAATCACTCGGGGCCCCTTTGCGGTCCGGTAGTTGATGATGTGAAGTTGGTGGTTGTTAACGCTCCGCCGAAACGCATAGCGCAACATAAACATGCTTGATCGTAGCGATCAATCGAGCCTTGTTGCAATAATGGTCGAGACATAGTAGGAGTGTTAATTTCTTGAATTGGAAAGTAATGCTGTCCCAAAGCGTTCTAAAAACTTTTTTCAAAAATGTTTTTTTTTTTTTTTTTGTGATTTTGTAAGTCTATTATACCACCAAGAGTCATTGTCATGGCTTAAGCCACTACACATTATGATGTAGTGAAGGTGTTTTTTAACCTTGAATTGTGTCACAGATGTATCCATACAATAAATGAAGTGGAATTTTATTGCTCTTTTTTTTTTTACCAAAATTAAACTCGATTTATATATAAAAGAAAACACAGTACAATAAAAACGGACACTACCGATCCGAAAATACAGAAAATAACAAACAAAATAAAATACACCAAACAAAACAAAAGAAAAAAGAAAAACCGTCTGGAGCCAAGACGCTGGAGTTGGACCCCATCGATCACACTCGTGAAGAGGGGTTGGAAGTGGCCAGGTATGAACACAGAGCAAACTCTCCTAGATGGACCCGCCACACCAACTTGAGCTCGTTTCCGCCGCAGACTGAAGGCTGCAAACACCGCCACCGATGCCGTTGAACTGGTTCCAAGAAATCAGATTTAGAAACCTAGAACTAGCTCCTGAGTTCAAAAATGATGGGGAGAGTGGGAGATCGCAACTCTCTAAGGAGAGCGTCTCAACCATCTCGCAACTGTGGTAGGAGAGGAGAGCAGAGAGAGGGATTGGAGAAGAGAGGAAAACTGGAGGAGAAGGGGATTGAGAGGTAAAGAGGCAGGAAGAGAAGAAAAAGAGGGAACAAAGGAGAGGGGAAAGAGGGCCGCAAACGATTCGAGCAACTCGCGAGCTCGACCTGTTTGACAAAAACTCTACTCGATTAAAGAGGCTCGTTTAATAACTAACTAAGCTCGGCTCGTTAAGGCTCGAGCCGAGCTCGAATTCGACAAAGTTCGGCTGATTACAACTCATCGTAATATCCTTTGTTCTGTTTTACCAGTGATGCACATGATGCTTACCAAGTGCTTTTAGATCCATTGTTTCCTCGTTCATTTGCTGTGGAATTTTTTTATAGAAACTAAAAAGAGCGATTCAATATTTCTTTTTTGATTTCCTCTTTGATTAATTTGTTGGTCAATATATAATTTTGGATTCCGAAGATTAGTTGATGTGTGCATAAATCGGCTCGGACACTTGATTATAAAAGAAGAAGAAGAGATTACATCCTGGATCCCAAACTATACCCAGACATTACGAGCTGTCATCACCTGAATTTGCCCACAAATGGCTTGTAGGAGTTTCTCGTCACAAAAATGATAAAATAAATTAACAAATGATTATCTCTCTTGTACCAATTTATTAATATCCTCGGGACTTGATAGGATACATGAAAAATGAAACGTGAAAGTGTCCATGAAAGGAAATGAACAGCTTGAATTCACACTTAATTTGAATTTGAGCCGTTCATTTTTTTTTATGAACACTTTCATATTTCCTGTGGCATGTAACATAGCATTTCGGAATATCCTTAATATGTAAAACTTCCATCTGTCGCTCCCTAATACTAAAAGGCAAAGTTCGCTATCCCATGAATTCTTTGGTAACCATCAAAAAGTCAAATGATTGATGACTTTACAGCCCAAGCCAGGCCAGGCCAGTTCAGTTGGATAACCCATTTCAAGATTCCACACACAATCTCTAGGTTAGTTGTTCCGTTCCAAAAACCTTTTTAAAAAATAAACAGTTTATTTTTTATTTTTAAATTTAAAAATAATATAAATAAAAAATAATTTTTTAATTTTTTTTTCATCGTATAAAAGATTTTAATGAGATTTTTCAAATAAGATTCATATTGCATATTTTTAGATTTCAATAAACTCATAATTTTTTAGCTTGAAATTGTCTTCTTAAAAAATAAGATTTTTTTTTTTTTTTGCGTTCTGGAACGGGGCCTAATACTCCTACCATGAGATGTTATTTTGCTTTTGTATTTTTATAACTAGGTAACCGAATTAGCTTACATGTATCTCGACTCAGTGACAAAGTCGAAATGTTGATTCAAGAGTGGCTCTATGTATGCCCCTATTTAACGGGAGTCCATTGGTATTATTGTTCACTTTTAGTAAAAAAAAATATGAAAGGAAATGTTAAGTGTAAGTTTAAGCTTCCTCCTTTGTTTTTTTGTTTTTTGTTTTTTTAAACAATGGCAAATGCTTGATTCAATTCTCTTAAGATATTTTAAATTAAAGTCGTTGAGACATTTTTTTTTTATGATCGTGACCATTCATTAAATCGTTCTCTTTTCATCATTTGTGTAAAAAAAAAAAGTTGTTTGGGTACTGGTAAGTTTCTAATCTTTATCCACCGACCCACCAAAGAGTTCTGCCCCCAACTCGACTAATTCAAAGACCTCAAAGTTAAGAATTAGGAAAACCTCCAGTGACCCTAAACGGTTGAGAGCATTTGAGGAGAGGTTTCGAAACTGAAAGTTTAAAATGAGCAAACTCCTAAATTTCAAGCCTTAACTATCATCTAATTCCTTGGGGTCTATGTTCTTGTACTTTCTCCAAATAAGAATGGAAATATTAATATTACACAAAAGTTCACGACTTCTTGTAGGTATGATCCATTGACATTGTTAGAGAGATTATTCAGTGCACGGTGTCTCAAGCCAACAAAGTGACTGAAGCAATTTAGACTCTCCAAACAAACTATTGCTCCATGAAAAGAAAAAAACTATTGCTCATCTAAGGGTTGACATTAAGGGTTCTTTCGTTTGACAAAATTAATTGTGAAGCGATAAATGAATCCATGATGACATATCAAATCCCATTGGATCAGGGCCGCAAATGAGTCGAGCCGAGTTTTGTTGTGTACGAGCTCGGTTCTGTAATTAGGGATTGTTCGGCTTAATATGTCAAGTGGCTTATTTTTTTGTCCTATTCAAATTTTTTTCACATTTGTTAGTTTTTCATCAAAATTTTGAAGAATATTGCTCCATCATGACGAGAGGAATTTAAAAAGTAAAAAATTATGATCGAAATTCAATTTTTTTTAATAAAGACAAAAAAATTGGCTTATTGGTTTATTTTTGTCTTTATTCAAAAAAATTGAGTTTCGGTCATAATTTTTTATTTTTAAATTTCTTTCATCATGAAAAAATAATAATTCTCAAAAAATTAACGAAAAATTAGCAAATGCAAAAAAAATTTAAATAAGAACAAAAAATAATCCGAGATGTATTGTTTTGGTCTGTGATTATTTTTGGCTGATTTTGCAGCAGAATCTCCCAAAAGCCCAACTGTTCTCATACATACAAAAGTATGTGCAAAGTAGCATTGTTGGTTCTCATAAAAGCCCAAATCCTCGCATCTTTACAGCGTGCGCGGCGCGCCCAACAGAATCTTGTTGACCCACAACGAGCAGCCCACCGACCGCGTACAGAAGCCAAAAGGACTTGCCACGTGTATGGTCCAAATTCAAGCGGCTATCTGAAGCGGGATACCATCCAACGGCCCCAAGTATCGCGTTAATCAAAAGCGGAAAAACCCCTCCCCCCTTATATACTCCAAACCCTAGACCTTTCTCTCTCCATTCCTAAATTCAAAACCCTGAATCTCTGCTTCGCTCCAACGCGATAGAGACATGGTATATTCTCTCTCTCTCTCTCTCTCTCTCTCTCTCTCTCTCTCTCCGTGGATGAGGTTAGGGTTATTTCTGATGGATTTTTTTTTTGGTGGTGTAATCGCAGGCGCTGCTAAATCAACCAACTGTGGATTATCCAAGCTTCAAGCTTGTGATCGTCGGCGATGGTGGCACTGGTAATCTTTGCTTTTGGGTTTATGCGTTTCTTTCTTTCGTTTGTTTGTTTTTTTTTTTTGATTCGGTTGAGTGCTTTAGATGATTCCGATCGGATTCTAGTTTGGTAGGATTTAGTCTGGACATGTGCTTTCTATGCATGTTTGATCTGGCTCGGTTGAATTGTCTCGATCTAGTTAGGGCTGCAAACGATTTTGTTGCCGAGACGTTCGCGAGCAGCTCGAAGCTCGTCTCATCATGGGCTCCAAGTTTAAAATGGCTTGGCTTGTTTATAGACGAAGAGCCGAGCTCGAGGTCTCAATTATTTGGGCTCGACTAGAGCTGGATTAGTTTTGGATGAGCCGAGCTCGAGCGCTTGAAAGCTCGGGTTGTTTGCAGCTCTGGGGTGCAGTTTTCAGTGTTGCAATTGAACAATGAGCTGACTGCTTAATGTTACAGGTAAAACGACGTTCGTAAAACGCCATCTTACCGGAGAGTTTGAGAAGAAATACGAGCGTAAGTTTCCTAACTTTAAGTGGTGATATTTTTTCTGTATGTGTAGCGCACGTATTTCATATTCGTAGACAGACATCACATGCACATTTATTGTGTGATGAGACTTGGTCTGAACAAGGGGAACTTTTATTTGCAGCAACAATTGGGGTTGAGGTTCATCCATTGGATTTCTTTACGAACTGTGGGAAGATAAGGTTTTATTGCTGGGATACTGCCGGACAAGAGAAGTTTGGTGGACTCAGAGATGGCTATTAGTAAGTTACCTATTTCCACCTTTTTGGTTTTTCTATGCTTCATTGTTTGTGATAGTGGTCTTTAGAAGATTCTTGAGGCATATTAGGGAATGAACTGGTTGGAATCAAAATTATTTCACAGATTCACTTCTATCACCAATTACTGGTAGAAGCCTTCTTTCAGTTCTTTCTTGGTTTTATAAGTCTGTTATAGTCTTTTTGTCCCTTCTTTGATGTAGTCATGTTGAGAATCTTAATCGACCATGGATTCGCAAAATATGGAAGGTTAAGATTTGAGGGGTTACATCATTCTCATTGTTCAATTTGGTGCTTTATGGCCATCAACATTTATTAAGTGCTTCTGCTTCTGCACAGCATACACTTAAATACGTAGGTGATGTCAATGGTAGTCTCAAGTTGTTGACCCGATACTTCTTATTTGTACTGCAGCGATGTTGCACAATGCACATTCATGTGTGTATGTGATACATTACTAAAGTGTTCTTTTTATGATATTTGTTGCTTGGAATTTCAACGATTGTTTAGACAGCTCAATTCACCAGCATTCTAAAGTTTCATTTATTGTGCCTTTGTGCTGTTGTGCTGGTATGAAGAATCCAATTGCACAAAGCATAGGGCTTTTGAATTGAGTTGATCAGTAGAAACCATGAGTCCAAGTGTATAGAATGTTCTCTGCATGTCAAATCACTCTCACACTTCCATCATTTTCCTACCTAAACGCAGAACCATTATAGTCTCTTCCTTTGAAACAAGCCTCACGCCATGGGTTTGATATTAGGCATAGAAGGAGAATTCCAATTTCCGTTTGACCCAAATAAAAAAAAAAATAGAAGGAGAATTCCTGCTACTCTGTTTATTGGAGGGTTTTGTGTGTGTGTGTGTGTGTGTGTGCATTTTTTCCCTTGATGGGTGGTGTGGCTGCCCCTTGAGATAACCGTGTAGCAAATTTTTATCACCCAGACGTTTGATGTTATTTAGTACATTGATTACTGATATTTGGCGTGTAAAATTTACTTAGAATGTGATTGCTTTGCTGGTCATTTGTTATCTGTTCTGTTGTTTGTTTTCTTGTGATTCTAAACCAACCAGGCTTTCGTGCTTATGTGGCTTTGCATTTTCCGAGTGTTGTTGCATAGGAGATGAATGAGAGTTAGAAAAGGATTGTCCAGGAGAGCATGGTTTTCTTTTAACTCCCACACCTCCCTCGCTGAGGGCAGGTTCAACAACTCCATCAACCGCAAAATACCCACCAGAGCCTGAGTTTCGCCTTTACCTAGCTATCATCCTTAACTAGTTGAACTCAGAACTTGTATTTAGCTTCTGAATACCTTCAGGAACAAGTACAAGTTCATATAATTGTAGAACAGAAATGGTGTGTAAGTAAAACAAAATCCTGTTGGAAGTATTTATGTAATTATGTTACCTATAATAACCTGAATCTCAATGACTTGCTGAGATAACCTTATGTATTACTGCTGTAAACAGTCTTTTGCATGCAGCAATTCAGTTAGGTAAACGTGGAAATAATAGAATTCTATTGGATTTTCTAACTCCAAGCCGAATCGGATTTGAGCTTCTATTTTCTTGGCCAATTGGCCAATTGCTGGATGTGTTTCACTGTTCTGCTTATAAAGTTCTTCATAAGATTTGTGTGTTATTTTACGTTGTTAGTTATTCTGCATACTTGCTACTGCTGGTAATCTGCCATTCTTACTCACTCTCATTTTCCACTTTATTATTTGTGGTGTCTTCTTTGCCATACAATTAGTTGTGTCTTATATTCTTATATGCATTCACCCAAACTCAGTGTTCTAAAACAAGGAATTAATCGGTGATTAATAGCCGATTAATCGTTGGCGGGGCCTATCCAATTAGGTCCGACTAACGATTAATTGCCGATTACTAATTAATATGCACCAATTGATTGCTGATTAATCCGATTAATTGCTCGAAGGTGGCTGACCGCCCGACTAACACCTAGCGACTTTTAGAACATTGCCTAAACATGGATGTTCTTTTTGATATATGCAGCATTCATGGTCAATGTGCCATCATAATGTTTGATGTCACTGCACGGTTGACCTACAAGAATGTTCCCACATGGCATCGGGATCTCTGCAGGTATTTTTTCTCCGAAAGCATTTTGTTTGTGAGTTTTAAGTTTCTCTTGCAAACTTCAAGCTGTTAACATTAGACCTATTTTCCTGCTGTGAATATCAGGGTGTGTGAGAACATCCCCATTGTTCTGTGTGGCAACAAGGTTGACGTCAAGAATAGGCAGGTCAAAGCAAAGCAGGTCACATTCCATAGAAAGAAGAATCTTCAGTACTATGAGATTTCTGCAAAGAGCAACTACAACTTCGAGAAACCCTTCCTCTATCTTGCTAGAAAGATTGCTGGGTAATATACAAGATGCTGTTTTCATTTGCTTATATCATTTTTGGCGGCCTTTCTTCGTTTTTCAGTTTCTTTATATATGTTTGTGTTGAACATGAGTACCTGGATTTTTTCGCCTCGCAGGGATCCTAATCTTCACTTTGTTGAGTCTCCTGCTCTTCTTCCTCCCGAAGTTCAGATTGACATGGCTGCACAACAACTGTGAGTGTATTTTCTGAAACATGTTCTAACCTACCCTGATAGAATTGTTAAATGTTCCCTACTTTGTATTGGTAGCAGTAGTACAAATTATTTTCTGTCATTATTAGTTACTGTATTTTATCTGCAAACTTGATTTTCCAGGTTGAATTAAGTTGGTAATTGTTGTAATGTTCATCATCCCCTATTCCATTTGTTGCAGGCATGAAGAAGAATTAAATAAAGCTGCTGCTCAACCTCTTCCCGACGATGATGATGACGCATTTGACTAGCTCCTTCTTAAGTTCAATGTGAAATATTCTTAGGTTCAATGTGAAATACTTGTGGGGTTTTTTCACAAGACATGGTTTTTACAGTATTTGATCCGTCTTCCGTTGTTTTTCCCCTTTTCTAGTGGATTAGATGGGTACTGATGGTTGGAACTTTTGCTTGTAAGTTTATACATTCATCTCTGCTTTACTAATAGATATGATCTTTTCCCGTTGCCATGGAACAAGCCAACCATATTTTCATCGAGTTACTCTTTTCGTCAACTATATAGCTGTCAGATGTAGTGCAATGGTCCTAAGATCTATTGTTCGATGTTGATGGTTTGTCATGGCGGAAATTGTACTTTAGCTTTCGTTGGAGAATCACATCTCTACTGCCAGTCTGGGTTGCCTGCGACCTTTGTAGTTTGTTCCGGTGGTTGAATTTGAGAATATGGATTCTGCTCCGTAACAAAGGAGTAGTAGTATGGGTGTATTACGTACATGTCTTGACAATGTCCTAGGATGACCCACCCTCCTTGGGCAGGAGTCACGCTATAAGGGAGCAATACTACTTGATTTGAGGAGATTGACTGATTGAGAATGGGATATTCTTTACATATATACTCCATAGTTTTTAACTTTGATCCCCACACGCAAGTGTATTAGAGTGCAGTTGGTGCATTCCATATATTCTCATGCACCTGGATAGGGTTTGATTTTCGTAAGCACTCATTCCTTTCCCAAGTCCTCTAAGATAGAGTAGATTAGAATTAATGAATGGCCAAAAAAAAAACTTTGATCACCAATCAATGGAGAGTTTGTAGCATTTCTCAACGTACTGACCAGTGTTTCCGAGGAAATATATATTACCACTGTTTTGAAGGAAAAATTATCACTTGCTCCTAGAGCAGAGGAGCCTAACTAAGCAATTGTTTTGACGGGTTGGGTTGTGTATGGATCTAGAACTTGTTAAGAGATTTGAAGAGTGTAAAAAAAACCCAGGGTATATCAGTTTGACCATGGTGGTTTAACTAGGATGAACGTTTTCTATAACCAAAAACACCGGACATAAATTACATTAGAAATATGGTACAATCGCAGGCTGGTTGTGTATGGATCTAGAACTTGTTAAGAGATTTGAAGAGTGTAAAAAAAACCCAGAGTATATCAGTTTGACCATGGTGGTTAAACTAGGATGAACATTTTCTTTAACCAAGACATAAATTACATTAGAAATATGGTACAATCGCAGGCTCATCCAGCCGAACGATTTAAAAATGCTACGTAGACCACTTTTCTCTCATATATGTGTCGGCTCTACAAATTTAATTGTGGGATGAATTTCACACATGTGAGAAATGAGTGGTTGGGGAGTGGCCAATGGGCGTGTCGTTGCATTATTGTAAACGAATGGCCCCTTAAGTTTGTTTTTTTCCCTCCACAAATTCATGAAGAATAAACAAGGTCTCCGAACAGAAGTCAATGGGGAAGACATATACCACAGGCGCAATCTATAAGATCCCAGGCTGGGACAACCCCAACCAGTAATGGTGGGAAAGGTGGGGAGAAGGGTATAGTTACCAATTTCTGTCACTCTCACTTTTTCGGATACCTAAAAAAAAAATTGGATCGTACTGATGCCATATGGTATTAGTTTGGATTATAGTTGAATTCGAATCCTAAAAATGAAATCGGGTAGTCAATGTGGTTTTTGGATCATCGTTAATAGTGTCATATGCATGGGTAATTTTCTACTTTGACATATTAATGTTTAGATGGAGAGAGTTTTATCTTTCCATACATGTTTCACATGAGAAAGTCTCGGAACACGTCTTTGAAACGCAACTTCAGACACGACTGTGTTCAGAGCCGTTCAATGTATGTATGTCTATCTGCACCGAAAGATTTTGCTTGTGTTCGGAGTTGTATTGTAAAGTTGTGATCCTAGTGTCGTTTCACATATATCTCGCAATCCCAGGTCAATGTATGTGAGTTCATAGGCGTCGAACGAACCACAATACAAATGTGCCCGGATGTGTGTTCTAAAAATTGAGATCCTAACATTGCTCTTTCACCTTTCTCTCACCATCATCGATCCATGTGTGCCCCCGAAGCAAATTCCGGCACTCTGCCCCTGTTTTACGGGTAACGTTAACCAATTCATATTTTCCAAAGGAGCCGGAATTAGATGACTAGATCTCAAGACATGATTCATCTTTCCCGCACCCAATTCTGGAAAAATGGTTCATCTTTTGCCTTGAATTTTCATAGTTAATGGCCTATGCATTTAAAGCTTTCGGTGCTACACCCACCTCTCTGATTCACCGCACCGCTCAACATCTTGCTGTCCGTCTCGACTCTCGACAATCAATGGTCCGGATTTAAAAAAAACTCTTCCTCGGAAGAGTTTAACCGAAGAGTTCAACTCTTTCCCTGAACGACTTTTTTAAAATTTGGACTGTATTTTGGACGGTAAAATTGAGAGCGATGAGGGGAGCAATAAAAATTGTGTGGTGAACGGAGACTTTCTGTACAACTTTACATACAAAGGCTACCCTTTATATTCACAAAACAAAACAGAAAAAATAACTTTAGACGGCTTTGAGGTTAATCCAGCAATCCTGCTCCAGTAGTGTAACTGTGAGCCGTGAGGTTAATGTGTGCGAAACGGTTTGATGCAGGTTGGTTTAATCAATGAAAATATTCCCCTAACCCTTGGGTACTCACTGTTGCTTGTGTTGTTTTACGCTCCTCTCTGGTCTATGTGATGGACTAGGTCAGGCATTTAGCCTCGTGAGGTCTACCACACAATTCTATTTCAGTGATTAGCTCCATTCATTTTGTGCGTATTAATGTACAGATTACTCGTGTAACAAAATAAACTTAATCAAACATTGGAATACGAGATGTAGAAAACTAGACAACTTAAATTCAATAAGATGTTTGTTGACGTCGGATTAATTAATTTTTTTATTACAAAATGGTCCTGGAAACAAATAGTACCCATTTTGGGTATGAAACAATGGGTTACATTTGCAATTTGCAAAAAACATATGTTACTAAAAATGCAAAAAACTTGCACTTTCAATATTTTGCCCAAAAAAATTGTACCGGTAAGAATCCAATGGTAATATCCTACCCTCTCTCTCTCTCTCTCTCTAGTGCACAGGATTAATATTCCAACGACCAAAACCAGAGGTTAGAATATTTTAGAATGAACAGGCCAGGTAGCCTGTACATCACATTAGCTAATATAAGTACAAATCATGTGTAATTATATGGAGAGTGGATCCTCCCCGATCTCTACAAACGATTTGGGAAAGTTACTACAGGAGTTGTCTCACATGTGTGAGCCTCACAAAAATATTTCGTCGAGAAGATACTTCTGTATTTAGAGAAAATATTGAACCACCCGAGACATTTACTGAGAGGAGCCCAAACATGTCATATATCCGAGTCTGTCTAGTGAAAAAACAAGTTATATATAGTAAAAACGAAAATACTGATGCGTTGGCTAAGATGACAAAAACACCACCACCACCACCACCACCTGATAATGGGTTCCACATACCATATGCATTAATTGATGTATTTACTAGTGGGGTTCATTTCAATTCGGAGCGAAACCTTATATGTGGTACTGACCTAACACAAAAATTGATAGCATGCGAATGTAGGTCGAAACTCAAACCAAAGTTTTTTGAGGCTCTTGATTACCACTCCGGGTTTTATAGTGCACAAATGTTCAGAGGTGGAATATATTGGAAATGGCGGAGCTCCAGAAGCACAATATATATTTCACTCTACGAATATTATGTGTAACTTTGAGTATCTTTTACGGAGTAGATAGTTTATGTACTTTAGTGATGCATTAGGCCAAAACCATTGTAGTGTATAGTTACTAGAAACAAATATAGGTTCCGGTGAGAGATTCCTCATTTTATTAAAATGCGGGACTCCCCTTCCCGATTGAATTTCGATGATCCGAGCCGCTCAAAGTGATCAGAACGTGACTTTAAGGGTCCCTGTGAGAAATCAGCAAAAAAAATGATCAGGAAGGGCTTCATCCGAGCAGTTTTCATTGAACGGTTCAAAAAAACTGCTCGGATAACGCCCTTCCCGGTCTTTTTTTTTGCTGATTTCTCGCGAGGACCCTTAAAATTACGTTCTGCACACATTGAACGGTTCGGATTTTCAAAATTTGATCGAAAAATGAAAGTCCCTCATTTTAACAAAATGAGGGATCCCTCACTTGAAAATTCCTCTAAGTAGTGCATATTTTTTCAAATTAAAATTTATCTTCTCGTTCGATCTTTCAAATCGAAATTCTGGCTCTGCCCAAGAAATGTTGTAAGTATAGGTTTCTGATTTTGACACTTCCTTTTTTGTTAACGGCACTCTCCTGCAAATATATTTTTAGTGCAAAAATACACTTGTAGGGGAAGTGTCGTTAACAACAAAAATATATTTGCAGGGGAGTGCCAAAATCATTTCCCATCAACATTAGTATATTGTATAAAAGAAACTTTTTAACATATCTCAATGGCAGAGGGACTCCAAAAACTACACTAGAGCTAGAAATGGAGTGAGATTAGAATTTAGAAGAGCATTGAAGGGCAAATGGCCCCAATGTGTCTTGGGAGTATTAGGACAAAGATGAGGGGACAATGATGAGGGGGAAGTGCCCTACAGTGGGGAACCTACTGTTCTGACAATCAAGGCAAATTCACACTTTAGAAAGGGAGGAATATTGAATAGACAGTTTTGTCCCATTTGCAACAGTTTTGAGAGCTACCTTCCAAAAACCTCCCCAACTCCCTTACTCCTGGCCCTAAATCATTTGTTGGAATTAAAGAAAGGAAGTGGAAAGCACATCCATTCCAACTAACTGAAAGTTAAAACCTTGTCCATTGTCTATAAGGGGAAATTCTTGGGTGGCATGGGTACCACACGACGGTATCTGTCGGCGATCTCAGCCAAAGCATGTTTGGACAGTTGGAGTCGCAGATAGGATACCAAATACCACATGTGTGATACCCGTCCGACAACCAAAAACTTCTTGTCAATAAGACTATTGCACTTAAACATGTTTGTAAATGTATATTGTTGTGAAAAATATATATTGTGTTGATAGCATTACTCTAACAATTCAATTTAATAATTAGCATACATTTTGTGATCTCTATCATCATATAAAGGCATGTTTAAAAAATACCATATAAAGTGATTGAAGCCGATTTTAAGGCTCCATTATTTGGCATGTCTAATCAAACTTTACAAAGTAAAATCATGTTGGGCTTATGGTTTATAATAATAACTAGCAAACGTCACCGACCCTAACCCTGCGTGGTGAGAACTCAGACTTTCATGAGGGAGGTCTTGAATTCGAACTTGCTCCATGCAAGAACCTCGCAACTTTTATATTGTGGAGGTTGTGGAATCACGCCCCATTGGTACAGTTGGGGGTGATCCTGGTCCCCTCTCGTAGGATATATAACAGATTAAATGATTGTAAGAAAAAATGGAACCAATTTTTATCGAACATAATTAAAAAAGACATCCTCAAAGATATCGTTTGACTACTCGAAAATCAAAAACTTTTGCCTCAATTCTCTTTCCAAAACACGGATATCTAAAAAATAAATGAAATAAAATCCTACTTTGAATGTTTAGGATTTGTTCTCTGAATTGACCCATAATGGGGATCATAACATGTTTGTGTTTCCAACATTGAACCTTGCCCTAGATTTATTTCTTCAATAATTCGAACTTAAACAATTGGATTAGTTCATAATATAAAATAAAAAAGCTAATAATCTTGGTCGGTCGATAGAGACATACATTACATGCAAGTGTTGCTCCCATCATTCCTTTTCATGTATTTAAGAGTACCATAATCAAGAATAAAAAAATATTCTATTTAAAAGCACCAAATCATTTGCTATTAGGAATTGGATCTTCTCTAGTCCATAATTTGGACTCGACGAAACAATCCAAATTCAGATCAACCTTTGTGTAGTTAATGGTTCGGATTTGCTCAAATACTCTTACCTATCTGAGCAAAGCTAAACCATTGATTATACCAATGTGGCAATGTATGTTCTAGATTTGGTGCATTCCAAAACTTGGACCGAGGAAAATTCGAATCTTTGATAACCCATAGCATTATGAGTTTTTTCCGGTATATGGTGAGCCGATTAAGGTGTCACATTCGATAATAAGTACTTAAAAGTAATACTTGTATTTTTTTTCATGTCCAAGTAGATTGTGAAGCCCATTAAATAACGTGATTGAAGCTGTCTAAGGAGTTGCATCAGATAATAAATACTTTAAAATTATTAAATTTTTTTTCTGGAAAACTTTTTTCTCTAGTATGACAAATATAGTACTACTATTCTAGAATAATTGAACTAGTATATTTTTTTTCTAAGCAAAAAGAATTTATTAATATTTATAAAGGATTACAAAGATTAAAAGGATCAGGGGACACGGGCAAGAAGCCACCTGAGACCTAAAAGAAAATAAGACGCCAACCGAACATCAAAAAGAACCCACAAAACCATACAGCTCAAAAAAATCAACCGAAACACAAAAAAAACAAACAAACATAAGCATCGAAAGAAAAACACTCCAACCCGCCACAACTCGTAATTGAAAAATCATAGAGAGAGATGCACCATCCTCACAATCATCTTCTGCCTCGAAATTGAACTAGTATATTTTTGGGAAGTACAGGACATCCTATGACACGATCCCAACTTTCCTATGGTGCAAAACGCCAACATTTTTGGAAATAATTCTAGGCTTTTTTTGGCCTTTGGAGTTGTCATAAAATCCATGCATTGTAAAAATCGTAATTATTCAATAGTTTGGGAGCATCGTTATGTGGTACTCCGAACCACTTTACAGCCAGACATTCATGTGGGGTTATAAATCCCACATGAATGTGTGGTTGTTAAGTGGTTTGGAATACCACGTAGCGGTACTCCTAAACTATTGAACAATTACGAAACACAAATGGGAATACATCCACTCATAAGGGGTAATCTTGTCTTCAAACAAAACACCTCTCTCTCTCTCTCTCTCTCTCTCTCTCTCTCTCTCTCTCTCTCTCTCTCTCTCTCTCTCTCTATGTATGTATATATGGTGTAGAAAAAGAGATACAAGAGGAGGAAAGCTGTTCCCTTCAGTAGAGGAAACTACTGTGGAAAAGAAGCAAATATGGAGGAGTCGTACATTTGCTGGTTTTGGCTCATTATTTCATACACACTAGTGTTCTTTTTGTTCAAAGTCTTGGTTTATCTTTGGTGGAGGCCAAGGGGGATCCAACTACACTTCTTTAACCAAGGAATCAAAGGGCCCCAATACCATTTCTTGCTAGGCAACACAAAAGAGATTGTGGGCTTGATGTCCAAGGCTTCTTCCAACCCCATGCCTCTCTCTCACAACATTCTCCCTAGGGTCCTCTCCTTCTATCACCATTGGAAGAAAATCTATGGTATGTGAAATTATCCTTTTTCTCCACAAGTATTCTAGCTGTGATCACATGTCGTCTTGCTCCAATTATGTCACTCTTCTTTATTACGAAGAAAATTAACAAATGAGCTTGCGAGTTCGGCTTGTTCGAAAAACGGTCGGCTCTAGTTAAGGAAAGTTTAGCTATAAAGAGGCTAGTTTAGTAAATGATTCGAGTAGAGTTTGAACTCAAGTTTTTGACTTGTTCTTTTGCAGCCCTAGACTACTGCCATAGTTGTGTTCCTCGCCCACACTAAGCATGTGTTGATTGGAACTTTCTGCCTTTCTTGGGCTATGTGACTCTAGAGTGCATATAAATGTCTACTTTTGACATGTGAAGTTGTCATTGATATATATGGACCATATGGTACTCTGTCTTTTTTTCCCTTCGGACGAAATTCTAAAAATCTTGTTTTCTTTTTCCCTTGAAAACAAATGTATTTGAGCTAGTTGTCAGATGGTTTTACCTTCTTTTTTTCTTTTTCCATTTACGGAGGCACGGCTAATATATTTTTTCTACGCACAAGAGTGAAAAGGTTTCGAAAGAACAAGTGGGGTTCTTAGTTATAATCTATGTCTTCACCTTAATATATAGCTTCATTCTTGTTTTTATTTCGATTGCTGTAAGCTTCTAAAAGATTTAATGAAGTTGTTTGTATTGCTAGTGAAATAGTGTTCTCTCTCTCTCTCTCTCTCTCTCTGAGTATGATGATGCCTTTATGGTGTTGTAGGGTCTCTCTATCCGTTCTAGTTCTAAAATTGCATGTGGTTGGTTATGTTAACCGCTTATTAATTTATTTGGTCCCCAAAGTATTGATTTCATCTCATTTTCGTCTTCAATGTAAACATTGGAGACATTTGGTCCCCAACATTTCAATTTTGTACCAATCAAGTTCCCAAGTCTAATGCCGTGAGCCCCATCCCTTAAAATGAGGGGCATCGTCGTTATTATTGAGGTGATTGTGTCACATACATTAATTTTCAAAAAAGATCTATGACCAAAGTTTAATATCTAAATATCATCATACACAAATTGTCTCATGTAATTGGTCCTCCTCGAGGCCAAACATATATGGCTCGGTCGCTAGTAATTTGTACATTATGTAGCACATTTTCGTTAACGTAAATAAATTTTTGTTCGATCGATTAGAAAGGAGTGGCTCATTGCAGGTGGAACCTTTCTTGTGTGGTTCGGACCGACGGCTCGACTAACCATATCTGATCCAGTTCTCATCAGAGAGGTTTTAAACCAGAAATCAGACTTGTTTGAGAAAACTGATCCACCTCCACATGTTAGAAAGCTTGAAGGTGATGGTTTGTTGACTCTCAAAGGAGAGAAATGGGTTCACCACAGAAAGATCATTGCACCAGCATTTTACCAACAAAATCTCAAAGTAAGTACGTAGTATAATTAATTGTGTAAAAATTATCCTAAGACACAATGGATTATCAGTAATAACTATTTCGTTTTTTGTTTTCGGAAACACACGAAAAAATCCTTTGGCGTATTGCATTGGAAAAAAAAGAGTAGCAGTGCTACAGACATATCTTTAAAACATAACTCCGGACGGCACAAAACATGCTGGACCGATGGCCCATTTGACACCTCTCGATCGATGCTGACTGATTGGCTTAATTTTTAAAAATTTGTTCACAGCTTCTGATACCGATAATGGGAAAGAGCACTGAGAAGATGCTGGAGAAGTGGCTGGAAATGTCGAATTCTGCAGGGACGGTGGAAATTGAAGTCTCCAAGTGGTTCCAAACTTTGACGGAGGAGATTATCACACACACTGCCTTTGGAAGCTGCAGCTATGAAGATGGAAAATCGATCTTCGAGTTACAAGCACAACAAATGCTTCTGTCCATCGATTCTTATAGCAAGGTTCTTATCCCAGGATTCAGGTATACATTTGTTCGCAACAATTGTTATGTAGCATCCTCGATGTTTGAAAAATCTGTTAGGGCTCCCTTCTGTTAGGGCCCGCTTTGATGATCTAAACCGTTTGCTTGCAGGACCCTTTCGTCAAACATTTTTCGTGTAAAAATTAAATTAATCGGATGACCATAGCTACGTGTGAGACTCTATGTTGCATGCCACCTCATATTAATGCTAGTGGTGGCTTTCGTCAAAGCACATTAGCCTATGCATAGATTTTTAGGGTTGCGAGTTTAACGTACCTTTTATTTATCCCAAATTTCTTGTTATTAGGTTCTTCCCCTCTAGAAAGAATAGAGTTTCTTGGAGATTGGATAAAGAAATCAAGAAATCCTTGAAGAAGCTCATTACCAAGAGGATAAACAAAGCTCACAACAACAACAATAGTCCGATGTCCGATGAATGTCCAAAAGATTTGTTGGAAACGATGATCAAAGCGAGCATGATGAGAGAAGAAGCGAATCGAGGGGGTTTGAATAGTACGAAATGTTCGTTGGAATGCGCGTCGACGACGATCACGGTGGACGATATCGTGGAAGAATGCAAGACCATGTTCTTCGCCGGGAAACACACGACCTCGGCCTTGCTAACGTGGTCCACCATCCTGCTCGCCATGCACCCTCACTGGCAGGAGCTGGCACGTGAGGAGGTCCTCACGGCGTGCGGGGCACGTGATGTGCCCACAAGAGATGATGTTGCCAATCTCAAGACGGTAATTAGCTAATGTTTTTTACCTCGGTAACATGATACTCCCTCCGTCAATTATGTTTGTTTTTCCATGGGAGACTGTGCCATTTTTAACACTAAATTAAGGCCGTAAATGAACCGAGCAGTTCGTGAGTGGCTCAGTTCAGCTCGTTTAATAAATGAGCCGAGCTCGAGTTTTTGGCTCGTTACTAAATGAGCTGAGTGGAGCTCGGCTCGTTCGACAAAAGTTGCTCATTTAGTTAATGACTAAGCTCGAGCTTGACAAGATTCGACTCAGCTTGTTTACAGCCCTACACTAAATATAAATTACTTCCTGAAATTATTTTTCAAATTTTTCTGCACCATTCAAAAAGATCTCAATGAAATACTTTTGGACGGTGTGAAAAAGTTCAAAAAAAAAAAATCGGGAGCAACTTATTTTTTAAGGTCAAAACGACACGACTTTGCACCATTCAAAAGATCTCAATTGAATTTTACGTACTCCAGATAGAGCGTAACA